>NW_008237619.1:11899248-11900750 GCF_000691975.1 Corvus brachyrhynchos | reverse complement strand
AAACAAACCTGTTTGGAAACTGGATGACTTAAAATTACTGTTTGCATTATGTAGTCTCTGTCTTATGTAAGCTCCTCTGCAAGTTAATAGATGCTGTAGATGCTCAGCTGGCTTCTGCAGAGATAATGCCACGTTTTCAGGCTCTGCTGAAAATGCAGTGTGAAGAATAACAAGAAGTGAAATGTAGACATGCTTTAAAGATGTCTGATAGAACTTGGTCCGACTTTTCTTACAGGTGGCCAAAGTGTTTGAGAATAGGCTGCTTGAATGAGAATTGTTTCTGGCTTGTATTATATGTGCATGTATTAGGTATTTAACATTCATATTTGATTGTAATTAATAATAGCAGAGAGGTTTAAGAGGTTTCAAAAGAGAGGATTTAATGACGCAATTATGCCTTTATTGTTTTTTTTTCTTCAGTAGGCCTTGTTCTTCAAGACAATTTAAAGCCATGTTAAGAGAGAATTCCAGATGTGCCCTTGATTTATACCTTTGGCTTCCAAATATTCAGACCAATGCAGATTAATGAATTGCTTCGCATGGATTTCTCTTCCCATAGGCTGAACTCTGATGTTCACTTTCAGGTGCATGTGGTACCTATGGTGAGTGTCTAGATAGAAACTGAAGTCCAGGTGCAACCTCCACATTTGCAGCACTTCATTAGAGGCAATTGCTGAGAGTATTTCTCTGATGCTTTTTTCTCCCCTCATGATTTCAATCTTCTTGTATCCCATGCAAAACAATTCCTTCCCTCAATACATTAACCAATACCATCTGCAACTTCACATGAATGTTTTTGCAGTGATGCTGGTAAAGCCAGAATTACCTTGATGGGGACCTTAAGCACCAGGAAATCTTTGTGAAAGGGAAAAAGTTTTGAATGAAAGATTGATAAACCCCATGCCTTCACTTTCCAGCTCCCACAGACAAAATATTATGCTCACACTGCAAGACAAAATGTTAACTCTAACCCTTTGGAGGAATTACATCATGTCTTCACCTATGTGGCAGGGAAGTGGAAGATCTGTTGCATGTTCTGGGGTAAGTCTATAGGGAATATATTGCACTTGTGCGTAAGCTAAATGAGTCGTTTCAGAACTACCAGGTGCTTTATGAAAACCAGAAATTCATTGTTGGGAGGGAGGTACAGTCTTCCTCGGTGGCACAGCTAACGAGATCTGTTGGTTAAATTTAAACAAGAGTCACTCTTTAACTTCGTATCACTTTAATTTCATGGTTTGTGTGACATTGTGTTCTGAACCACCCGTAGCAGCATCTGAAATACATTTTCACACGGGGAAATTTCCAAGGCTTCCTCAGAGCGACATTGAAAGATGTCTTGGGAGGGTATTTGCAGCGAGGAGGGAAAACAGTGAAATGAGCGAGTAGAAAAATTAAGGTGAGGCGAGAAGGAAGACGAGTGACAATGTCAGGAACAGTTCACGTGGAGTGGACTGGAGCGGCCAAGGCACTGCTTTACTTGAACGAAGTGGTGGGGGGGG
>NW_008237619.1:11895100-11898915 GCF_000691975.1 Corvus brachyrhynchos | reverse complement strand
GAGACCCCCGGGTTGCGTGGGGGTTCGTGCGGGCAGACACGCTGTGTGCAGGGGGACACGGCCCCTCTGGTTCCCTTGGCCCTGCTGGAGGCCCGGCCTCCTGCGTCTCCTGTGGGAAGAGCGCGCCCAGGCTTGGTGGAGGTGTTTTTTTTGGTGGCTGCCTCGCCGAGGCTGGAACGCTCTGCAGCGCCATAAAAGTGCACCGGAGTGTACTGTTAGGCTAACTGTATTGTATTTTAAAAGTTATTTGGGGTTTTTAAAAAATATAGCTAAAAAAACCCAGAACAGTTTGCTCTCAGTTATGACTTTTGACGTGTTCCCTGGTTCCTGTTCGCAGAGTACCGTCCATGACTTGACAGTGCACCGTGCAACTCCTGAGGATATTGTAAGTTTAATAGCAATCACTAATCTGTCCCTGTGGCGAGGGCATTTAGCTGCTTGTCTGACATAAAAAGTGCTTACCATGTTTACGGGGATATCTTCTGCCAATGTTTAATCTCCTTTTTAAGCTTCTGAACATGCTGGCTCTTTAGTGCTGGTTTTTTGTTTTTGACATTGAGCATCCCCAGGTCTGGCAGTTGGTGTTTCTCAGTTTTCTGTTCCCACTGGGAAGCAGTTGCTGCAGTGTTTATTTCAATAAACTGCATAAAAGCGTAAAAAGGTAAATACATGACAGCTCAGTGGATTAGTTGAAGGTCTCATCTCTGCTGGGAAGGACTGAAAGATGTGCTTTATCTGAGGAGGCGCTCTAATTCTGAAAATACTTAATTTTTATTTAAACAATTTAACACAATTTCTTTATACTGAGTGATCTGTTCATTGCAAAGTATGTGGATTCCATTTACATTTTCTTGGTAGCATTAATTACCAGGATGGAAGAGGCAGTTTGAGCTATAGGTTTGTCAGGAGAGATGGTCACAGCAGCAGAGAGAGACTTGATTCTACAAGTGTTTGGCTTGATAGCTTCTAGAGACTTTAACAAGCTCCTCACACATTTAATTTCTTTAATTTGTATTTAAACTATATATTTTTGTATATACCTTGTTGTTAGAAGAAGAGAAACACTATGTCTGGTGACTGACAGTATTAAATCAGAAGGCATTATGTCTTTTTATGCACCTTATAGGTAGTAGTGTTTGGGTTTTGCCTCCCTTTACAGCTGATAAAACTCTTGCTGAGCAAGGGGTGTAGGGCAGGTGGAAACAGACTTTTCCCATTTACCTTTGGAGCTGCTTTAAATTTGACTGGTACTGGAGGCCTTTTACACTTGTGGGTGTTTGTGAGGCTGTCATTGGTACTACCATGAAGTTAACATAAATAATGTTCAGTGCACAAATGATAAAATCAAGAGGAGCTTGTTAGCATTGCCCGGCAAACTTTGCCTAAGATTGATTTTTGAAATGGTTTCTTTTATGTTTCCATAGCTGCGTCGCCGTGAAATACACAAATCAAAAAACAAAGCGCTGGCACATCTGGAACTCCAAGAGAAAGCACTGAACAGAAAGTGGAAGAAGCAAAAGCAACTGGATTTGGATTCCTTGGAGAAAAGGAAATTGGCTCTGATGCGTGAGGTGAGAACTAAATTTGCACTTGCATCCTGCTGCAGGTGATCTGCAGCAGTATTGGAAAACTGCTCTTGCACATAGAGCAACAGTTGCTCCTCTTGTTGGATAACTTAATTTTGTATATCCATACACTCCGTGTGCTGCATGCATGCCGTGGTTGGAGCAGACTGCCTGCCCTACCAACTGTTATGTATAGTTGCACATTTGACACATGTTGCCTGGCTGTGCCCTCTGTCATTCTGCAGGCCTCTTTTCATCTGAACAGGAGCTGTTTGCAGAGTTCAACTGTTGTAAAAAGTTTGTGTGTTCTTTGGGTTCTCATTGCCAGCTTGCCTTTTCTTCCTCGTGTCTAGCATTTTTCTTTGATGCAAACATGAACGTTTCTGGGAGGGACGCTGCTTATTTAAACAGAGAAAGTGCAGAGTCAATGGGGCTGAAAGGGTGAGGCAAGAAGTTGGTAAGGGAGGAAAACTGACAAAGATTGATGAGCTGTGGCTGACAGGCTTCTCATCTGAGGATTGAAAAGCTTGTTCTCTCAGCATTCTAAAGTGCTCTGACTGTAAATATATTATTTAATTTGCTTTTGAATATTGAACTGTAGCAGTAAACCTAAGCCTAGTTAACAGAGAGAGTAGCTGGCACTGAAAAGTGGTGGTAGATCTCGTTCTGTTTCACATAGCAGGTCACTCCTTGCCATGTGTTATGAAAACTAATCTGAAAATTAGCTTTCAGACCTCTGTACTTGAACAGACAGAGAATTCTTCTTGTTGGTAAAGAATGGTGACGAACAATGTTCACCTAGCAGTTAAAATAAACATGATCTGGTAGTTCTGTAAATGTGCAGTGGATTAACCATCACAGACTTCATTGTTTTGTCTTCTGTAATTTTTCAGAAGTCTTTTTCTGATCTCTGAGAACATTCAAGCATAGACAAACAAGTAAAAATACTTAGAATTGAAGATCACCACCTTGTTTTCTATTTGACCCCAAATATTTGACCCTATTTGACATCTGCGGTCACAGTAGAATTTTTGTGTTATGGATATTTTGCTAATCAAGCCTCAGACTTTGACTTTTGTTACTTAGGTACTTTTCTGCCAAGTGCATTTCAGCAGAGTATTCAGAAAATCCCCCGTGGACCTCTAAATGAGTTTCCCTAAAGTAGTAGCAGCCTAGTTGCAACAATGCTTCCATGCAGAAATCAATTATGTGTCACAAAAGGTAGATTAGACCACCTGTTCTAAGATTCGTCTGGACTACCTATTATGTGACTTCATTCTTTTGCAGATGTGAAACTCATGTTTGGGAAATAGTCTTCTATATTTGTTGCTGTTTCTAATGAAAGTGCACAAATCTCAATTCCTCCTGAGTGGCTCTGCCCTTTATATTTAAGATACTACTTTATGCAGTTTGCTCTGTGTCTACTTCTGAATCAGAGAAAAGGAAGACAAAAGGAAAAGATACCAGGCACGATGAAACAGATCTGGCTGTTGCTGTTTGAAACGTGGGCATCCTCTTGTGAGTAGAGAAAAACAAAATAAGTAGAGGAAAGTTACCATTTCCCCCTCTCCCTAGCTTAAATCTTGTTAATTGCCAGGTCCTGTTGTTCAGAGTAACTGTGGAGACTCTGTGTCTCCCCGTAGAGCAAAACCACTGCCAATTGTTTCCTTGTCTCTGTTACCTTGGTGATCTTTTACTGCTGTCAGTGTAACTTTCTAAGCCTCTTGAATCCTCCTCAACTGCAAAATACTCGGAGACAAAAGCTAAGAAGGTGCTGCTATTAGTGTTGTTTCTCTTGTAGTTGTGTGTTGAACAGAAAGACTTTACAAAAGAGTTACAAAATGGATAAGCAGAATTTTAATGTTTTGGGGATTTGTCTGCCTAAAAATCTGAACAAAAAAATAATGTAAGTTCACCTCTGTGACTGGGGAGTTTGAATGTGCAGGTACTACACTGATTGGTCCTGTAACAGCTTATTTTTTAAATAATGTTAGTGTATTGCACCAAAGGGTAGTGCTGAATGGGTTATTGTAGTGGGGAGATTTTAGGATGAGTCCAGTTTTTATTTTTCTTCGGTAACAATCTGAAACAGGAGGGAATGTGATTTTTAATGAAATTCGTAGGTGGTACCAAACTGGGACAAAGTACACTGCTCAATGAATTTGTTCAGGGTGTGTAAATGGGCCTAGAGGGGTTACAAGATGATATCACTTTTTCTTCTCATCACATGCAAAGGTGAGCTAATCTACC
>NW_008237619.1:11894671-11895044 GCF_000691975.1 Corvus brachyrhynchos | reverse complement strand
GTGAGGAGGGTAAAAACAAACTAGTCAGGATAATTTTTCTGATTGTACACATCACTCTAATTCTAATTGCTTTCAGGAAAGGAGTAATATAAACTTTTTTCCTTTTTTTCTTTCTATATTTTTTTTCTTCTGCCAATCTGGTATGATGACTTTGTCAAAAAACCTGCATTGCTTTGATGTCAGATGGCTAAATGGAAAGACAAGATTTAGTTTGTATCAGGTATGAAAATTCAGTAGTGGTCTGGGAAAGGAGATATGTGAAGTGATTGAAAGATGAATATTCACTGATTTGCTAAATGATTATGAGACTAATCTCCTGCAGTGTAATGCAAGCTCAGAAGACTAGAAAAACACGGAAACTCAGATATGTAGG
>NW_008237619.1:11874386-11894644 GCF_000691975.1 Corvus brachyrhynchos | reverse complement strand
TAGGGAAACTTTGTGATGTAACAAAGCACGTAGTAAAATAGGGGGTTGAGGAGAAACAAGTGAAATGCCATTTGCTAGAATGTTTTGTATGAGGCTAAATGTAAGCCAGCAAACTTACCAGTGGACATTGAAAGGAACTCTGGAGATAATGGCATAGAGTGCTCTGAAACTGTTGCAGAACAGTCTGTCTTATGATTCCTGGGGGAACAAAAATTGTCACTCTGTTTTCAAAGACATGAGCCTTTTCTGGGAGGTCTTCTAAAGTACTTGTAGTCTCTGGATCAATTTGATGAACCACGATGAAGTGGAGGTCACTTATATATCTCCTCTCAGGTGTTCAAGAATAACTACCTTCTCCCCAGGTGGTGGGATATAATTTTACTAGTTTTCAATTTCCAGCTTTGTGAATGAAACCAGGAGTCAGTGAGGAGTTCTAAATTGTGTTCTGCCTACAAAGCCACATCCCCAGTCAGCTCCATTTGGCTCATGGTGGCTGGATGCCTCTTGCCTTGCACTGCAAGACATCCTTCCTTAGGAAGCACTTGTTGTGATGGACTTCAAAAGCTAGAGAGAGACTTTGGGAGAAACAATTTGAATACAGAAGCTGTATCTTCTGGAGATTCCAAAAATGTCTTCTGATGCCAGATGCAGTCAGCTGTGTTTACCTCTGCTGGAGCTTTTGGTGGTATGTGGCTTAAGTTTTAGGTAGTATTTTCAGGAGCCAAGACTGAGTGGAACAAGTCTGCTTGAATTGGTTTGAATCTAATCAAATAGTACATGTTTTGGGTGTCAGATACATGTAAGTGTTCTATGCCGTAACAACTTTGAGATCAAATGATTTGAGGATGCATACTGATTTATTTTTAAATTGCTAGATGTGTCTTTATTTTGATGAGCGTGTCATAAATACCCACCTTCTTGTGTTAGGCTGAGAGGAGAAGGGAGTGAGAGGATTTGTTCTAAAGACAGTCAATTCTGATGGGAGCCCCAGAAGTAATAACTATTTAATTTTTCAGAAAAACAGTATGAATTTTAGTTACTCAGAATGAAGTATGGTTTTTTGATGTATCTTATTTAGGATCTAATTGCACAATACCAACTTGGCAAACGTTGTCCTGTTGGCTGTTCTCTTGGTGACAGTGTGGAATAACAATACCAGAAAGAAAGGAAAAAACTCAGTCTGCCCAGTGTAAAGTTTCCTTATACACTGTACTTTCAGATTCTGTCTGATCAGTACCGTTTGCAAGATGTATTGGAACGATCTGGTCAGGTTATGGCTGTGGCAAAAGGCTTGTTTGGGGATGCTCCTCGCACACGAACAGGTAGAACATCTCATCTGTATGTGGTAGTACATTTAAGATTATCTCTTTGCTTTCCATAAATAGTCTTGCTTTGCAAACTGTTCTTTTTAACTGCTTTCATCTCATCCTCTAACATAGTATGATTGATCCTGCTCATATTGCAGGGGAGGGTGGCTGATGGCTGGTTATTCCACTGTGGAATTTCACATCTTGTACTCTGAAGCACCTCATGCTCACCATTTCACAGCCAAGCTACTGGCCTGTGCAGGGCACCCGTTGGAGCTGCTGCAGTGGTTCTCATTGCTGCATGGGCTGACTCTTTGCTCTTGGATATTGCTGAAGATTTATCAGCAATTCCTGAATGAGGCTTTTCTTAATATGGCTTGTGGATCCTTGTGCTGATGGAAGGCTGGACTGGCTGTCTGCATGTGAAATCTTAAACCTAGGGGTTTTTTCTCTGTAGGCTGCCGTTCTCTTTTGTTCCCAGTGGCTGTTTGATCCTGCAAGCTGCTTTTGCACAAGTGTATTTATGCAGGTGGGAAGGACAAAAGCTGGGTATGTGGCCCAGTGTATTTAGTTAACCCTATGGTTGGTCTTTGGTTGTTGTTTAAAGTGACATCCCTGTGACCCTTTTTTTGTGAAGTACAGGAGCTTGATTTTCAGTACAAAGTGCTGCAACATAAGTACAGACCAAGCCCTCTGTGTTCTTCGCTGTGTTGTCTAATTCCTCTAGGTTTCCCTAATGTAACAATGGCTCCTAACTGTGACCTAGAATCATCTCAAGGACCCATTGTACAAAAAAGTCATCCTCCCAGTCAGCTTTCCATCCTTAGTGAATCTGTCATGGACTCCCAGGTAACGTATGTTTTGTTCATGCATGTCCTGTGGCTTTTTTGCTTGCACAAAATAAGAATATTCAAAGATAAGAGTTTCCAAGCAGAACTAAACAGGTTTTTGTTGATAACATTCATAGAAGACAAGGTTAATTAGAGGCAAGTTTGTTTTGTGACACTCTGGAAATTGTGAATTTTTGATTTCTTAACCTTTGGATATGAGAAACAAGCATCGTTATGTCTTGTAGAAGCTCTCTCACATTAGCACACCCTCCCTTTTAAATTCTGGAATTCTCAGGAAGAGTACAATGTAATTCTAGTCTAAGAGAAGAACTTCTGTATCACTTAACTAATTGCTACATTTCAGATTTACCAGTTATGTGTGAGTATATGGGGACACAGCCATTTGTACCCCAATTCACTCCATAGCCTTGATGAATCCTACAAATTTAACTTTTACTATTTTGCATTATTTTGCATTTATTCACGTTTGTTGTAAACAATTTTAAAATTGTTTAAAATTTAATTTAGTTTGCCTTTGTGTTCTGTTTTCTTTTAATAACATGTTGTACCAGGAATGCTCACTGGGGTTTTGAGAACAGGCATATGATGCTCCCAGAAAACTTCCCACTGATGAAGACCAAACAGGCTGTTGGGAACAAAAGTGATGGTGTCATATTCCTGTGGTTCTCTACTCCTGTTTCCTACTAACTTGCACAAATATCTGTGATTTGAGCTGTAGTACCTCTGTGTTACATATTTTGGTGTGGTATTTGTTTTTCAGTTTTTTTAATATGAGGAGTTAACTGCAGCATCTTTGTAAGCTGTGTCACTGGATGCATGCTGCAGGATAAGCTGAAATTTTTAAAAGAAACACGTACTGATTGTCTGCCAACCTTCTGTGAGTTCTTCTTCTGTGCCTACGACAATCATAATTAAAGGCTCTCTGGTGAAACCTACCCAGAAGCAGATAAACCTGGTTTGAGGAACCCTAATTCCAAATTTGGTTGCTTGGATTTAGCTATAAATGTAGGACGTAGGATTGTATTTTCTTCTGGTTGCATTTTACACATAGAATATAAATGTAATTGTGGAGGTCTCATTATGAGGTTGTTTACCTTGTAATGACTGACTTTCGAATGACTGAAATTTTATAAATGCTGTGATTTAGGTTGCTTTTCTGTATTTTGCCTGCTGTATCTGTGCTTTGGTACAGCCTTAACAGCTTTTATTTTATCCTCTAGTTTGCATGGGTTTTCATATTTAATATAAGTTGTACAGAGAAAAGGTTGGATATTGAATTGGTCACTTGCTGTGTTGTTTTCAGAGACAATTGTCAGTATCAGTATTTCTTAGGTACTAAAGTCCCCCAGAACTTCCCACAAAGGGTTTGGGTTTTCTTTCTGTGTGGTATTTTTATTTTAAGTATGTTTTGGAGGGGAAGACTAAAAGAAATGTTTTTGGTTTTTTTCTTGAAACAATTCCTTAAAATTGGTCTCTTAAGTTATTCTGAAGTCCCTTTTGTTTTCTTTGTTGTCTCTTGAAAAGGCTCTTAATGAAGAGGAGGAGGAAGCATTATCAGAAGATGGACACCATGACATTTTGGGTTTCAAATCCAACATCAATTCTGACAGGTCAGTATAAATACATCCATTCAGGTTTTCACCTGCTTTACACTGGAAACAGGTGGCGTTAAAAGGGTGTTGAATGGGTACAGTTAAGTCAGTTCTTCTGTTTCCCTTTGCCCTCCTTTCCTGATCTCAGAATTTCAGGGAAAGGCCTTGTTGTAACATTGAGACTGGGAATGAAAGTGAGCAGGGATCTCACCTGAGCAGTTGTAGATAATTCTAGAAGCTCTGTCTGGACAGATAATCTGGAATCATGCCATTGTCCTGTTACAGTTCACTGTTATGCTTGTTTTGAATGCAGGCTACTTCGGTTGTTGAGAGAAGAAAATTCCTTGGAGAATTCTCAGCTGTGGGTTGATAAGGATGTGAGAAAAACCACCTTATCAAAGGAATCAAATGTGCCTTTGACTCCAACAATTGTTTCTCCTTCATTGGATCAGTCAGGTGGGATTTACTAAATCACAGCAAATTTGTTAAGCTCTTCACAGGATCCTGTCTGGAATTCCTTTCCTGGGTGGGGGTGAGAGACAGAAATGTATGCTAATTTGGCTCAGATGAATTTCCAGACTAAAAAGCCAGCTCTTAACCATAAAATTACTCTGGAACGTATTACTATTAAGAACCTACCTGAAATATTTCACGTGTGCATTTTTTTGTTTTGTTTTGTGTTTAAATCAGCCCTCAATGCTACCAGTGTAATCAAGAGAACCCGTTCAAGACTTCAGAATGAAGATGAAGAAGAGTCTGTAGACTCCACTGACACTGTGAGACAAGTGCTGAATCCAAACTCAAGGAAACAGAAGCATATTGCAGCAAAGAGTTTAGTACTTTTAAAAATAATATACCCTTTGTCCAAGGTCCTTTAGTGTCATAAGAAAATGTGAATTGGAAGGGATTTTTGGAAGTCATTGCAGGGCTAATGCCAAAGTTTAGGTGGTCCTTGAGTCTTGAGCATATCTAAGGATGGATGTTCCACAGCTCCTTGCCTACTTCGCCTGTGTTCTGCATGTTTATCAGCAAAACCAAGTCTGTAGGAATCTGGGAACCTTAAATACAGCCCTTTGATGCTGCCCATTACTGTGCTGGTCATGGAGTTCTCTTCAGGGCTTTTCTAGTTCTGATACAGGTTAAAATGCATTTCAATCCCCAGATCCCACACATATTTGTATGAGGGGACTGATAATCAGATACAAGATGTAACATGAAGGGATTGTTGTAAGAGAGTTGCTTACTAAAGGTGAGAAAGCGGGTGATGTGGGTTAGCAGTAGAAAACTATTTCCATGCATTTAACTGGAAAGGAGAAAAGTACAAACAGGAGTATCCAAGAGAAAAGCACAAAGTAGTCATACTTGGGAGGTACTGTGGCTGCAGAAAATGTGGTTTTTGAGGATCTGAAAATAGGTGGAATGACTGGGGGACATTCTTTGATGGTCTGTTTCATCTTACAGCAAGAAAGGGCATTTCCTTTGATTTACTTCAATAAACAATGCAATTTCATTGGTACTGGGAAGATCTCTATACAAGTTGAAATTCCAGTGACCTTTTTTTTCTTTTCCTTCAGTGAAAAGAAAGCAAGCTGCACAAAACTCTGCAAGACAGAAGAGAGGTGATTCTCCAGGTAATTTAATCCAGACTGACCTTCAGAGGGACAACAAACCCAGCCTAGATGTTCTCAACCACATGATCCATGAAGTGGAGCATGAACTGGAGGAATATGAGCGATGTACAGGTCGTGAGGTCCAAAAAAAAGAGAGAAGTGAAGGCCTCTCTGGGTTTACACTGTCACTGGTGAACGCTCTCTGTCGTTTGATGCGCTACCTCAAAGAGGTGAGACACTTAGAACTGCTCCTGGAGAGTGAATGAAGGAGGGTGTAAAGTTACTTGACAGATGTGAACTTTGGTCTTTTCTGGCTTCCAGTCACTTTACATTGTACTCTGATTATCACTGCTTATTGCTTGGCTTGCATGCAGTTAGGAGTTAAAACTTCTCCCAGCTTTTTGTTGGGAACTGGTTTGTTAGGAATTAGTATCCCTGGTGAAAATGGAGGAGTTGACCACAGTGAAAGTCTCTGTGTCTAAGAGCAGAAAATGCCGACTGAAGTATTTTTAAATTTGTTATTTACATATGCTCAGAGTTGTAGCAGCGTATTAACTACAGCATTGTTTACAAAATCATTTTCTTCCTTTGCCTCCCAAAGGTGATGCTATTGTCACTGGAGCAGTGGACCCAAATCCCCTATTTTCGTTGAGGGATTCCTTAGCCCTCTTTTTCTATCCGTAACAGCAACTTTACCTTAAGGAAGAATGACCTGAAGTGCTCACTGTTACAGTGCACAGCTGGGAGTTAATGGAATTCCATAAAGAAGACCACCTGTGTGCCATGTAGAAGGTTTTTTTTAAAGAAGAAAAGGAAAATAAAGTGTATTCTATTTCATCTGTATCCCAGAGCTATCAATAGGCAGCAGTGCCTCCCAGATTCATTTGGTCTATGTGACATTTTAAACCTGATTATCACAGTTCCTGCACTCTTAATGGGTGCAGCAGAGTATATTATGGAAATCCTAATGCTCTATTTCATAGCAAAGGTCATAGATCTCTAATGTATGTGGAACTGTCTTATTTTGGTTCCTTTTCAGAGTGTATAATAAGTGAAAGGGGGAAACCCATCTTAGGTTAAAATTCTATTTTTTTTTCTTACTGGATGTATGATAACTTAATCCTTGTATTACTCTGTATTTAATCTGTATGAAAGAATTTACTTTGATTAAGTCCTGGAAGCTAACAGTAAATAATCAATCCAAGAGTGAACAGCAGCTACCAGCAGGAGATGGACTTCAGCTGAGAAAGTCTTGTGTTTTAAAGCAAGTTAGTACTGCTTGGCCTTGGTTAAAATTGTAATACCAAAACAGGGAATTAAAATTGGTTCTTTTACAGTTATAAGAAGGGGTCTTAGAATTCCAGTAAAATGTTTATTAGGAATACATCAATTTAATAGCATCAAATTCATGTTGTAAATGTAATGGCAGTTATAATCCTATTTAGATTGTCTTTAATCTGTTTTCTACAGAAATGAGTTATTCCTGAGCCTCAGACTTCTTCTAAAGCTAATCCCATGTTTTTTCTTGTTACCATTCCATCCTTCCAGAAGTTGATTATTGCTTTCAGAATTGTCTGCAACACTCATAAATTTACTACCTAAATTCTGAAGTAGCAATCTGAAGAAGTCACTCAAGCTGCATAATGTAATTAATTGTATTCAGGCTTGCTTGAGATAGACACTGCATTCATAATCTAAAGTGACTTTTCTCCTTTTCGGGGAGGTTTAATTACAATTAGAATTTGAGAATTTGCTGGGAAGAAGTACACCTTGTCTTGAACTTTTCCTAAAACCTGGTCCCTGTCATGGCAGACGTAAATCAAGCACTTACGTGCACCGTCTGTCTTGCCTAGCCAGCAGAGTTAGCAGAATTCCAATGCCTGAAATATAACTGGCAGTGCCTTTTAAGAAAATGGCTTTGCAGGGGATATTTTAAAGGCCCAATTTTAGTTAGACAGTCAGTCTTCATGAGGTTTCAAAGATTTTAGATTCTCTTCATCATCTTCCAGTTTTGCTGCAGAAAAGCAGAAGGATTGCAATAAAGGATGTTGCTTAATTTATTCTCAAAATTGTATCTAAAAAGTAGGAAGAGAAACTTGAATTTAGTAATATTTCATGAAATATTATTATTAAGTGATTTAAAAACCAACACCTATAAGAAGGAAATTGTGAATACAGAAGAGGCTAGAGAAAAGGAGAAAAAGAAACTTCTGGTATGTTTGCAAAACCATACAAAATTCTTGAAGGAAAATGGATAAGTCTGACTTGGTTTCTAAACTAATTTTTGTATCAACTTCCAAATTTAGAATGAATCGTTCCCTCCCCATCCCTATTCTGCTAAGAATACTGTTTCTTTGCCAGGCCCACATAGCAAAGAGAGTATGGGCATATTCCCTGAATCTGTGCTCCTCTGTTCTCCCTCTCTGCTGCATGTTCTGGTGCAGTGGTAAAGCTCATGTGGTTAGTGCCACATCTGGCAGTGGGCTGGGATAAAGATACTTCTTCCAGGGTAGACCAGACCCAAATCCTACCTGGTGGTAGGAATGGATATTAACCTGATATTTTCCCCATGCCTAAATGTAAGACAGAGCTGCTTGGCAGCTTTTGCTCCAAGACTAGGTCAGTGCTGTGCAGGATTAGTAGATACAGTAGCTCATTCAGATGATCTAAGGCATCAGTAGGCTTCATCAGTGCTATCAGGGTAGAAGTGCTTATTTTGTGCTTTGGTTTCTGAAAAAGAGGGGACCATGTACAGTTTTTTTTAATCAATTTTCTGAGCCAGCATGCTTCACTTGGATCAATACAAAAAACCCTGTTCTCTCTAGCTGGAAGAGAAATGGAAAATGGATGCCTTGTCTCTCATATACTTCAGGGAGGTGTGTCTAGTAGCAGTGTCTGTGAGTTAGTCTCAAAAATATTTATTCATTCATTTCATGTGCATGTAGAGCTGTTTTGTCATAACACTTCTGAAACCCTCTAGAACTTTTTCTCTCTAATGGAAAACATTAGAAAGCAAGTACTTTCTCCTTACTTAGTCAAATTTGTCTTCATTAATGAATTAGGGAAGCTAAAGAATAGGCACAAGCAGAACAGGATGCTGACAAGCATCAGTACACCTGGAATTATTTGATTCCTGCATGAACATTCAGTGACTTAAGAAACTGTATCAGTGCAGAAAGAAAATGCTTGTAGTTACATCCTGTAAAAATTGTAAAGGCAGAAGAACAAGGATGTCTAGGATTCCCTACAGTGTCCTGAAGTAATAAAGAAAAAACAGTAAGCTCTCTGACAGGTCTCAAGCCCTGACAATTGGATTTTGTCATGAAAGTGATGAAGTCAATTTACAAATAGTGGGAAGAGTTGTTACATGATGATGTCATAATGACTTATTCCTGTTTTCAGATATGAGTCTGGATTGGTTTATAGTAGGTTTTTGGGTTTTTTCTCCCTCTTTAGACTGAAATGCAGCTGCATGAGAAAGAGATGATGAGGCAGCAGCAGCAGGAGATGTTGAATGAACACAGAGAACTGATTGATGCTCTGACTGCAGAAGTACTTCAAGTAAGGGAAGAAAACATTACTATGCAGGTACTGAGCCCCTCTTGCTCCTTACCCATCCGGATGACTTGTTAGAATTCTGAGTTCTGTTGCAAATATGGGCTGAGATGCATTGTCTCATGTTCTGGAGATTTTAACAATAAACAGAAAGAAAATGATAAAATTGAATGAGGAGCCTGAGAATTACAGTAGCAGGTATGGGTATGGAATGTTTGGAAAATTGTGTCGTTTTATATAACTTCAAAGCCTGAGAAAGTGCTGGTTCTGTGAAACTGGGCTTTACTTTATCCACCTACAAGTTTAGGCACGTTCCTTCATAGTCCTATACTGTTAACACTACTGGAGCAATAAGTAGATGTAATACCTCATTTTCCTTTTTTTAGTTTGCAGTGCAGGTAGATTTGATCAATGGCTACATTTGGGAATGGAGGGATTAAGAAACCTTAGAAAGGAAGTGAGGTCATGAGTAAGAAAAGGGAAAGCAAATAATTTATAAATGAGAAACATGGAGACAATAGTATTTAATACCTCACTGGAATCCTACAGACTCACGCAGTAGTATTGAGAGGCCAAATTTCTTCTCAGGGCTGCTTGTAGTATATAATTTTCTAATTTATGTTGGTAGAACAAAAATTTCTGTAATTCTGTGTATGTTTTTTTTTTTTTCCTCCTTTAGAAGAAGCTTCAGCAATACATGACAGTAACAGATGAAAAGCTGATTTGTCTCACACAAGCATTTAAAGGCCTCCCTTTGGTAGAACCTGAAAGAGAACAAAGTCCAAAACATTTTGGAATTGCAGGCAAAGGTCCAGCAAACAGCCAAGGTGTGTACATGAATGTGTGAAGGATGAAAGAAGAGTTGTGGCTAATTTATCCCTGTAGTGGAAAATCTGGTGTTTAATAGATGTCTGCTTGCACAAGTACCTCTTGCATGAGCGTGAATGTCACTTCTGTAAATTCCCATGCCATGGGTTCTGCTGGGAGCACAAGCAAAGGAGGAGAATAGCTTTCCCCCATTAAGATGGCTTCCAAAGTCAGTTTCATTCTGAGGGTTGTGAAAAAACCCCAGAAACCCAAAGAAATCAAACCCAACAGAACCAGGATCTCAGCTTCCTGTTGCTGAGCAGGCTGACAGTCTGAGACTGGCTCTTCCATAAGACACTGGAGGTTGCTGCTGGCCAAAACAGCAGCAGCTGAGGCCCAGAAACCAACCAGTCAGAGAGGTCTGGTACTTGGTGTTTGTGACTTTGTGAGAGGGGAGTGACCAGCTGAGTGCTGTGTGACATGGGGACAGGCTAAGCTAAGGCAGCAGCATTGGTGGCCAGGTTACCCAAAGATGATTCACCTTGGACTGTTAACCACCTTTCACCACTGAGTTTTCTCCCAGCTGTTTTTCCTGGTTGGTTGTTTAAATGCATTGCTTTTGCTCTC
The DNA here is from genome assembly GCF_000691975.1 of Corvus brachyrhynchos. Classification (NCBI taxonomy): domain Eukaryota; kingdom Metazoa; phylum Chordata; class Aves; order Passeriformes; family Corvidae; genus Corvus; species Corvus brachyrhynchos. Next base: position 11,884,295 of record NW_008237619.1, on the reverse strand, counting down.
AGGGTCAGTAACTTCTTGTGAATCCCAAGATTTCTCAGAGTTATTTGTATTCCATAGTTAAATGTTGGTTTTGTGAATCTTTTTGTACCTAAAAGCTTTCTTCCTGGAAGAATTTTCTTCTTGGAAAGAAGCCACATACCAGATCCTTTTTGTTTTGTGCTTGACCCAGGCCTTGTAAAAGCAAACAAAAGGAAATCATCCCCCAAAATACAAAATCCAAACAGTCAGAAAAGCACCCCTCAAAAAAACTCCAACGTAACACCCAAACCTTTACATTCAAAAATTCTGCGGCACTAGAATTTCCAAATCTTCTTTCCTTACATTCCTTAGTTAAATACAGAAGAATAGCTTTTTTTTTTTTACTGACAAGATATGTCATTTGAATTAAATGATAAGAAGATCAGCAGAGCTCCAAAAAGCCTTGAATTGTTTTCTACACCATTGTTGCCATCAAATTTATATTACGGGGCGTTAGGACAAGTGCATAAGTCTGAGTTTCCCAAGAGAATGTTACCAAATGCAGGTCAAATACCTGTTCAAGTCACATATCTGTAAGTCTTGTGCATGAGCTACAAACAGATCTCATACTACTATCCTGAAATTTTGAGGCTATGTGTAAGTGTTGTACTTGCTCTTATGGCCAGTAAAAATTTATAATATGCTTGAGTGAAAGAATGCTGTTCCTGCGGATGAGAGAAAAGGTAGGAGTGTGTGTGGAACATCCGCTACTCTAGTCTGTCTTTTCAGATACCTGAACATAAGAGTTGTCATTGAGATTTTTTCCTATTTCACTATGACTAATTTTTTTTTTCATTTGTTTAACTTTTATCCTTGGTTTGTTTTTTCTTTAGAAAAACCTGATTTGACCTGTTCTGAGCCCAGAACTGGTGCAGGCAATAGGGAAAATATGCTGAAATTTCCACAGGGAGAACTACCTTTCACGTTTCCTCCAGGGCCAGGTGCCTCAGGTGATATGAGACCTGGTAGAAGCTTCCCAGCTCACATCTTCCAGCCAGCTGTGCTGTTGTCACCACCTCAGCAGAAGAGCAGTCAGGAATTGTCTTCCTTCCAGAATGGTGAGATCTCTGACTGCTGTAGACCTAGGAGTCTGTGTTGTGTGTTAGTGTTTCAATCTCACAGTACCTTTGAAGATGTATTTTCTATGGAAAATTTTTAATCTGTATGCCTAGACATATTGGCCCTATAGCTGGAATATCCTACTGCTGCACCCAGATATGCGTTTCTTTTGTTACTATGCCTGCTGCTAGACAGCCTGTACACTTCCTGTTTTCCATGTCCTGGCAGCAATCCTGTCAGTGGCAGTCCAGACTGACATTTTTATTTGGTATTCATTTTGATTATCATATCTGTGTGATTGCTGAAGCTCTTTGTCGATGACCTACAGCACATCATTTCAGATTTCCATCTGCTGATGGTGTAATCCAGCCTCCATCACCTTCAGTGGTGGGACCACTGAAGCCTGGAACTTCTGTTTCTGCAATCCATGTTGCAGACACACCAGGATGTCTGTAGGCTGTGTGCTCCTGCTTTGAGCCCATCTTCCCAGCAAAGGGTTTTTTGGAAGCTGTGGGAGCCAGGTTCCCATTGGGTTTCATTTAATACACAGGAAGTAGTTGAGGAAATTTTGGGTGAAATTATGTGGTGCCAGATAACCAGGTAGCTCAGTCTTGTGTCAGTATCCATAGGCTCTAGGGGTTTCATATTTTTAGCTCAGTTCTGGTGAACGGGAGGAAAAAAGTTCATCAGGGTGATTAGGGAAGGTATTTCTCATTTATCCTTACTGAAGTGAGCAGAAGGAAGCACCCTTTGTGATTCTCAAAATGAGCTGTTTCCTACTGCAGCTGTTACTGTAACCACAAGCATCCCACTGAACATGCCAGGGCCCTGCGTAACACCCTTGTTGAGAGGCAGATAATGGTTGCTGACAAGAAGGAGGGTGCAGGAGTGGGTTTTGGGGTTTTCCTCCTTTTTCCTCCCTTTCAGCTGTGTTGCTTTGTAAGCCTTTTCCAAGACAGAATAATAACCAGAAGTCCTTTCGATTTTTAAGGAGTTAGCAGGGCAATTGGAAGTTTATGTCTAATTCAGCCACTTGGTGGGCTTCTGTGCTGTGAGGAGGTACATAAAAAATCTGGAAGAAATGAACTAAAGGTCTTGTTCTACAAAGAGCAGTGTCTGGTTTCAGTCCCATTGAGAGCTGTCAGATGTCTTTTGTCAGTTGAAACAACAATGCAGAACTGTATTCCAAGACTTCTCTAAAATACATTGTTACTCTCTTAAGACTGATGCTAAATAGCTCAACAAATGTTCAACTTAATGAATGTTTCTTTATGCTCAATGATTCATAAAACACACTTGAGTGTAAATTTGTAAGTGTTCATGTCTGCTCAAGAGGCTAAAGCTTGTGATGGATTGGGCTATTGGTGTATGAAGCATAGAAAATCTAGTTTTGGTCACAGAATTCAACTTGGACTTAGCATGTAGCAGCTGACAGTGCTGTAACTTGAGTCATGTCTCTGTGGTGTGTTATCTCTTTGCTGATGATGATGACCAAAAAAATACCTAACTACTTTTGTTGGCCACAGTGCTTTCTCTTTAGGGGCTGAGTAAATAGTTTATTATCATGCAAAAAATCTTGAATTTTTTTGTTTTAGTATCCTAAAAGTTTTGTTAATAACCCAATATAAGTATCAGAACTGAAACAAAAACTTAGTTTATCAAGTAAGGTAACTGAATTTTGGAAAATAGGGGACTAACTAAGAAGTAGTATTTGATCTGTCAGCTAAGAAATTGAAGACAATTATCTTCTTCTCAGGGACTTCTCTCTCAATCTCTAATTAAATCATTTAAATGTAAGACTGTTTGCAATAGGAAATACTAACCTGGTGAGTTCTTACGGCAGGATTTTGCATGGACTGGATTTGATCAGTAATATAACACCTTTCAGACCAGATGTTCAATTCAAATTCCTGCTTGATTATTAGTAACCTGATGCAATAAAGTCACTGTTTCCTCAGTGAGGATCACATATCCCTGTCCTTACTCTTCCTTCATTTCGTGTTTGTAGTGTTTGCAGCCATTTCCCAGTCTACTGAAAGAGAGCCATGCAAGGAAAGGAGCTTACCTTCCTCCCTGAGAACACAGAGCACAACTGAGGAAAACTGTCCCATCTCTCGAAGGCAGCCAGTTCCTCCTGCAGCCAAAGACTTGGAGAGTTCCCACAAGAAAATCAATCTGTCCTGCCCAGGTGACACTGGGAAAAACAGCACAGCTGAAGAGTTACTTCAAAATGGTGATCTGCTGGGACAGATAGCTGAGCTCACACGGCAGAATGCTCTAATTAAAGCTCAGCTGAGCAAATTCAGAGGTGTCTCTGGAGACAAAAGTGATTGCCTACATCAGCCAGACCCAACACAAAATGCAGATCCTAGTCCAGACTCTTCACAAGGGCAGGTGAGAAAAGGAAGGATCTCCCTTCTGCTTTCCTGTAGTTTACTGATGCTTTTGTGTCTTTCCTGTTGGTTATTATTTTCATTTGTTTGCTTGAGGGCTTGTGATTTTTTTTTTTAAGTTATTATTCCATAAACAGATCAGCAGTAGTTCCTCATATTGGGCCTATGTTGTATATGGGTTCTGAGAAGTGTACAGCACATTTATAAGTTTAGGATAAGACTATTCTGCAAAAAGAGGTGTGCTCAGTGCAATGTGATCAGGTGTACCTCTTGTAGTTTGGGTAATACTAGCAGTGAAAGCACTGCACCAACCCACAGGTTCTCGTCAAGCTTGTAAAATGCTTATTTAAAGCCATGTCATATATATCCTCTGCTACCGTGACCCTAAAGCACATGAGATTAAAGTTAGTGTAGATATATCTTCTGCAAATGTTTGATGATAGTGTATGTGCTTGTTGGGTCTGTCTTGTCAGTCCTCTTCTGTGAAAATCCCAAAGATTTTGGGAAAGAGAGACCTGGAATGCTTCAGTTTACATGGAAAAACTTTAACCTGCAACTAAGCAGTTATTCCCAGTGAGTGAAGTTGACATCACAAAAACATCCCTGCCTTTGCTACTGTCTTGCTGTTATGTGTTTCATCACAGTGACTGATTGATTGTTCAATTAAGGATCCTAAAGATTTAAAATTTCCTCATTTAAATGTAGGCTGATAGTGTTGTCACTTTCCACATTGTGTTATGTTGTGTAATATTTAGTCATTTGGTTGTACAGGGTGCTGCAAACTTTCAGTAAGCGGTGTTTTTGTGGAAGCAGTTGCTGAGAGGGAGGGAAGAGGTCAAAGCAGATCAGGCCTGGCTTAAAGATGAGCTCCAGGACTTTCTGCTAGAAACCTGCTTTTGCTTCCCTGAATATGTCTCTCTGATTAAGTATATTCTTAATTGTAGTTAACTGCTGGATGTTTGGTGGGTTTGGTTTGGTGGTTTGTTTGGGGTTTTTTTTCTTTCTCAAATTATTTGGACAATAGCTGTATTTTTCCTATGTGAAGGAAGACCAGTAGAAAGTATTGTAATGTTTAATCAGTTAAGGACTTAGACACAGGACAGCAAAAGGGACAAAACCAGATTTTTCACAGGAACTGCTATATAATTATATTCACTTTCAGTTTGAAAACTAAATGCTTAGAAGTACTTGAAATATATTGTATGCCCTCCTTGAGGGTGCCAGTTGTAAATTTTTCATTGGAAGTAATTATCCCATTATCCAAGTAGAGTCATCTCATGGTATCGAGGAGCTTGGAGGAAAGAATAGCTGCATGGCCAGAGCACAGAAGCACAGGATCAACTGTTGCAGTTGATAGCCCAGCAGAAATCTGCTGCTGCTGACATGGTCCCTCCTGTGCTGCCTCCTGTTCCAGCCCCATCCCTGAATTACACTGGTAAGTACCCAGCCTCAGGAGAAAAAAAACCTAGTAAAACAATGTTTTTCTCCTTTTGAGAGTCCTTATCTTACTGTATTAGTGGTTGTGGTCAGCAGTACACTTGCTGTTAATGACTGTGTGGATACAAACACTCCTTACTTCGGAGAGCTAAAAACACATCAGCTAAACCTCTTCTAAGTTACCTTCTTAGTAATTAGTCTGCTGCAAGTACTGTGCTTCATGTTAAATCTGTTCTTTGCTGCATTCTTGTCTGAAGAACAGGTACTGCATTTGGACATTAGTAGGAATTTCTCCACAGAAAGGGTTGTCAGGCATTAGAATGGGCTGCCCAGGGACATGGTGGAGTCACCATCCCTGGAGGTGTTAAGGAAAGACTGGCACACAGTGCCTTGGTCTGTTGGACAAGGTGGTGTTCAAAGGTTGGACTCGATGATCTCAGATTTTCAACTTCATTGATTCTGATAGTCACTGGTGGGCAGCACTGGGCTTTTTAACCCATCCTCTATTGTGCTGCAGAATCTTGGGTGAAAAGACTGAAGTATTTATATAAGACTTCTAAAAATCATGGCAGAGTGGTTATCCTGTTCTCAACCACATTTTAGTTTTTGGTCTTTTGGGTACTCTTCCCATCAGACTGTCTTGCTCAGTTACTGCCAGTGCTAATAGAAAGGGATAACTGGAGCTTCCAGTCATGTAAAGAGATAAGTTAGCTTAGGGAATATTCTTGCTGATTCAAGATTCATAGATTAGATGCCATATGTAACTATAAAAAAAATTACTTTCTAGGAGGTCAGGGCTGCTTTACCTTTTCATGGAGTCATTGTCATTACAAGCAGAACTGCATGTGACCATGTACACATGCTCTATCTGGGACACCTGTCCTTTCCCCTTGTGAAACCAGAGGGATGTATAAAGGGGGAAGGACTTGGAGAGAGGAAGGAGGGGGAGGAGGGAACCAGTGTGTGTGCATTTGCATGCAGGTGCAGATGCAGTGACTCATGGGTTGGGTCATAACACTTTCAGTGCTTCTTTGGCTGTTGTCATGTAAATTCAGCATGGTAAGTAAAATCTTAAAGGAACAAAGGTGAGAGATCAGAAGTCGATAAACCTCTAATTGCCAAAAACCACAGAAAATTTAACCATGGAAGAATCATTCAGTATCTGTGAGCATTGTCTGTAGTTGCTCTGAATATCTGCTCCCCATGTCAGTCATTTTCAGAAAGTGAGTATGGGGTTGATGTTTAACCTGATGTTTTACTTCTGGTCTGTATATTCTATGCAATTGGGAAGAGGTTGTGATACCTCTGAAAAAAATGGTGAAGTGTATGTTGTTGTGCAATGTTGCTGTGTTCTCATCAGAATCAAGCAATTATTTATTGCCTAGAACATGCAAGGAGGACAGTTGAAGTCTCTGTTCCTGGGGCAGTGGCTGTGGACAGCTCCAAGGATGACAGTGTTTCCCATGCCAGTATGACCAGTATAAGAAGGTAAAAGTTCACCCTTTACTATTTCATTTTTGTAGTATCTTAATTACCCATGCAGCAGAAATTGAACACAATGGAGAAATTGCCACATGCTTTTTGGCTTTGTGGGTTTTCCCTGACTTTCTCACATTAAATCTGTGGAAGTGGGACAAAGGTCTGTCAGCTTTTTCACAACTTCCTTGGTTTTTATTTAAAATATCTGCAATCTGACATGAGACAGATGACCTGTGTTGTTGAAGACTGCTGATGAGGAGTCCTAACTCAGGATCAGAGATGCTGTTCTAGTAGTCACGTCCATTTTTCGCTTTTTCAATCTTATTTTGACTATTTCCAGGTCTGTAGGAGACTCCAGCAAGCCTTGTTCACCTTTAAGTGCCACGTCAGAAAGTGCCAAATTAAATTCTGTCAGCCAGAGACCAAAGGTGAGACTGAAAAATTTTATTATGTTGTCATAAAAGGAAGAAGATGATCATAATATGGATGAAGGGAGGAGAGCTCTGTCCTGTTTTAAATATCCTAAGGCTAGTATTAATCAATTCATGGCAGTTTGGATTATAGACTATTGGTAGGAAGAGACCTGAGAACTAGTGACATTCATTATTTTCTGCCACAGAGTTGTGTACAAGTGAATAACCCTTTTCTGCTGCAGCATCTTTGTGTGTTAGAACTGGAAACCTTTGGAAGTCTTTCCCTGGTGGCTCCAGAGAACCTCAAGCCATGATTATGATGTACTGGTAGAGCCACAGTCAAGAGGCAGGCAAGCTCTTACCTAGCTGTTGCACAAATCAGTTGCTGAAGGATGAATAAATCCAAATGTAAAGAAAAAGCCCCAGTCTAGATTTCTGACTCCTGATGTGCAAAGAAAAGGATAGCCCACAGTGAGATGCTTTCACAGGGAACTCTGCAGGGGTACAATCTGATAAACCAGTCAGAGAGCTGTTAATAGGCTTGAAAGCAACCATGAGGACATAACCTACTTCCTGGTGTCCAAAACAACCTAAATTAGGAGTGATAAAGAGAACAGAGTTAGGGTCTAGGACTCCCTATCCTGACAGCAAACTATACATCCCCAGAGGCAAAATTTGAAATTATTAAGGTTGAAGTAGGTGGTGTGACTCCCTCCATGGTGCTGATGGCAAACAGTCCTAACACACAGGTCTGTGGGAAGTTTACTGTGTATGAATCTGAACTGGTTTCTTTTTTTACAGGTAGAAAAGCAGAAAGAAGAAGGATGGTTTGCATTGTCAATGCACATTATGTAATAGAAGCTGAGCTCAAGTCCTGTATTTTTTAAATACTTTTTTATGGACCACAAATAAATCACAATTTCCCTCTACAGATGTACGGTTTAACTCTGAAGTGCTTTCATGTCAGTGCCATTAGTATGGCAAGGTCCATGTGCTTATCGTATTTGTACCCTACAGAGCACTCTAGGAAGCCCTGGGAATGAGTTTCTGAGCTGGATGCATTGCTGTGATCTTACACCTTTTCACCAAAAATTCTTTCCTGAGGTTGTAAACTCAGGCTGCTAGAGCTTTACAAGTGAGGACCTGGTTGCTCTGTTAAGTGTGCTGAAGGCAGGAGGTTTTAGAAATGGCCTGTGAAACTTCCTGGAGCATTTATTTGCACAAGATACAGGAATAAAATGTCGGGGAGAACTGAGATGAGGGAAGGTACCTGTGTTGAAAAGGAACCTGGAGATTAGGAAGCCGTTCTGTTTCTGGTGGATAAGGATTTGTTCCTTCTGTGGTGTCTTGGGAATGTTTGTTTTTATCCCATACCATTTTTGTTTCTTTGTGTTGTGTCCAGGGTGGTCACTGCCGCCCCCTGGCTCCGGGATTGTTGTGATGGGTGAGAGCCAGACTGGGATTTCCTGTGAGAGTTGGGAGGGGAGCAGCCACAGCTTCTTCCTTCTGGGCAGGTGTATTGGTTTTGAATGGGCTGGTTTTTGGTAGCGGGGGGCCACAGAAGTGGCTTCTGTGAGAAGCTGCTGGAAGCTTCATTCATGTCTGGCAGAGCCAATCCCTGATGGCTCTGAAGATGGACATGCTGCTGGCCAAACCTGGGCCAATGAGAGAGGTTGGGAACGCCTCAGTGATAACATATTTAAGAAAAAAATCAAAACAAAGTGCACACAGTTTTTCTTCTAGTCAGAGAAGAGGAGGAGGTGAGAACATGTGAGGGAAAACAACAGGCCGACACCCAGGTCAGTGGAGAAGGAGGGGGAGGAGGTGCTCCAGGCATTGGAGCTGAGATGCCTCTGCAGGCCCTGGTGAGGACCATGGTGAGGCAGCTGTGCCCCTGCAGCCCTTGGGGATGACCCATGCTGGAGAAGTTCATGGAGAACTGTCTCCCGTTGGAAGGACCCCACGGTCTCACAGGGGAAGGACTCCTCTCTCTGAGCAGTGGGAAAAATCTCAGGTGATGGACTGACCAAAACCCCCATGCCCTTGAATCAGGGGGAAAAGGGGGAAGCAGAGGTTAAATGATTTGCTAAGAAGGTGTTTGTTAAAAACAATGCATACAGCTTGCTCAACACTTACTGTGTCTACCAAAGCAGGATGAGAAGATAAAAGACTATTGACAAAGGGAAGGAATCTGGACCAAAGATCCTGTTTTTGAACCTAAAACTAAGTTAAACCAGCCTTGAAGTTTGGACTTGGGCCAGGGACATAAAGAGCATGCGCAGGGAAGACTTGGGCCAGGGACATAAAGAGGAAGACCCTTTACTTCATCTGAGGAAGACCCTTACTTCATCCCGGAGACCCCTGCCCAAGACCACCAGACCACACTGTGCAAGCACAATGCGGATGTAAGTGACTTCTGGACTCATTGTAATATGAGGTGGGGCTAGGTACTGAATATGTATAGGTGTATTGGAAAACTTAATGAATATGGAGTTTGTAACCCGATATATACCAAGCTGAATGCAGCATGACTTTGGAGGAACTATCCCCCATGGGACACATACCTACTTTACTCCTTATTCCAGTAGTGGAGTCTTTTCTGCATATCACCCTGTCTTCCTGCGCTGTTGGTGGGAAGGAGGGAGGGGCTGGGGGGGGTGGGGGAAAGGTGTTTTAAGGGCTTGTTTTACTTCTCATTATCCTCTTCTGATTCTGTTAGTAATAAATTCACTTTGCAACTTTAAGGTAAGCCTGTTTTGCCCTTGGAGTGTTTTTCTCCTGGTCCTTATCTCAGCCCATGAACCCTTCGTTAATATTTTTTTCTCTCATCTAGCCAGCTGTGGCAGGGGCGGGTGAGTGAGCGACTCTCGTGGGTGCCTGGCATTGGGCCAGCATCAAATGACAGTGGGCGACTTGCCTGGCCACACAGTGTGGTGTCTCTCACCGGGGACTTTGTTGCTTTGTGGTTTTTGCCCATTTCTTTTCCTTTGGCACTGTGACTGGGCTTACTGGCTTGCTCTGCTGTTTGTTGGGAGCCCAAAGCCAGTGCATGCTGTGCCAAGAGCTGGGACTGGGAGCATCCCATCTGCTGCTGGAGGCTGGCCCTCTCT
>NW_008237619.1:11857490-11874365 GCF_000691975.1 Corvus brachyrhynchos | reverse complement strand
GGGGAGCCCCGGAGCCAGTGCATGCCGGGTTGCCCTCCACTTGCCGCTGCACAGCCCAGACCCAGGGACCAGCCATCGCCGGTGAGCTACCCAGGGGAGCGATTCCCTGCTCAGCCCCGCTGTTTTTCTGCCACTACGCCCGGTTTTTCTCCACACTTCAACCCAACACGCACTGCCTGCCGGGCAGGCTCACCCCACGGCTCCCGCTATAACTGCGGAGTTTCTGCTGCCCACGGGGTGAGCCAGCCCCTGCTGTCCCAGCCGCTGCTCCGAGGCTCCTGCCACAGCCCATTTCGGCGCCCAGCCCGCCCGCCATTACCGTGACGGAGACGCGGCTGAGCTGGCACCAGGCGCGGGGGAACCACGGCACCTGCCCTGCCGGGAGCCACCGGCGCCCCTGCCGGCTGTGGCCGGAACCGCACCCGAGGGGAAAGGGCCCGTCAGCCGAGAGAGGCTGGCACTGGGTTCTGGTTCTGTTTGTTGTCGCTTGTTTGCCGTGTTGTCCACGTGCATACTAGTAAAGAACTGTTATTTCTTTTCCCGTATCTTTGTCAGAAAGCCCCTTAATTTCAAAGTTATAGTAATTCACTGGGAAGGGGGTCATATTTTGCATTCCAAGGGAGGTTCCTGCCTTCCTTGGCAGACACCTGTCTTTCAAACCAAGACCGATTTTGGTGCCCAGTGTAGGGCCTGAGGGCAGCAAGAGGAAAGGGTGAAAAAGGAATACCAGTTCCTGGGTAACATCTTCTGTGTGCTGAATACAGAAACCTCGTTAAGCAGCCCCATGTGGTCTAGCATACCCTGCTTTGGCTGGCACACGGTTGAAAGGAGTAAGATGAATGTGTCTTTACAAACAGACTGTGTGAATCTGCTTGTGGATAGGGCTGGGAGCTTAGATACAGGGCAGTAACAGAAGAAAACTCTCAGTTCTGGAAGATGTTACTAATCAACACAGACTGGTGCTCAGCCAAGGCCATGTTAAATTGCTGAACCTAGAGAAAAAGAACAAAGACTTAACAGAATTATGAATAGGTTTTTTTCTTTTATATAACAAAAAGGGGGGTGCTTATTAGAGGGGGGCATAGAATAGATGATTGAAGAAGTCTGTACCTTCTGAGTACCTCAGCCAATGGGCAAAGGAAGAGGGTGTTGTGGCCAGGATTAGGATAAAAAGGGGGTTGCATCCCCCAACAATTCCAGAGACCCCATGGAAAATGCCTATGGTGTCTCCCTTTATTCAAAAAAAGTTACAGGAGTCCTCTGTCTCCTTTTTGGACATAAACCACTGGTGTTTGTTAATTAATTTTCCTTCTGTGCATGAAAGGCTGCTGTGAAAGTAAACCCACAGGCTCCCAAGTCACAGCAGAAGTCACTTGGCAGAATTGGTAACATCTGAACATCCTGAAGTGGTTCCATCTGGCATGGTGCTGCCTCCCAGTGCCTCCACAAGACAGGAAAAAATAAAAGACAAATACAAGACAAGAGGATGTGACAGCTGCATCCCAACCACTTTCCCACACCTCCCATCTTCTAGGCTGAGATTTACATCACTGCATTAACCTGGCTGCCTGTGAAAGAGGTACATTTTTTACTAGAATAGAATCAAGGAAATGTCTTGTTTAAGCATAAAAAAATTATGCCTCCAACTTGGTTCACATATAGCATGTGTGATCCTCACTGATCAATTAAGTGCCTGTGAGGAAAATGCTAGATTGATCCTGACATTTTTCCAAGCATTAGCACTTTCCTACTCTAGTAGGAAGAGTAGGAAGTCTGCGGTGTGCTTATTTTTGAGGTCTTCTGAATAGAGTTTTTTTTTCTGAAATGTTAGTAAACACATGTACAATTTTTTTTTGTCATAATACATAATATGAAGTCCTTTTTTGTATAAATAATTATGTTCTGAGCTGAAGAATACCTCACTTACTTGATATGAAAGCAAAAATTTTTTCTTTTTTAAGCTGCAATAACCCACATTCAGGATTTGGGCAACTTTTGACTTGGTAGGGTTTTTTGTAAGCATTTGCCATTGCATATTTAGATTATACAGTCACAGTCTTACTTTGCTAATCAACCTCCAAGTAGCTGCTAACAAAATCTCCTTGTTTCCATGGAATTGTCAATGCTATAAGGAAATAAACTTCAGTGCAGCTGTACTAGAGAAGCTGATTAAAACAGTGGTATTTTTGTTTAATTGGTTGTATAGAAAAAATAGGACTTCGTATGCTGTTTTTCCTCAAATTAAGTGAGAATAACAGTTTGGTTTCATTTTTCAAAACTTAGTAATACTATCTTCAATTGGAACCACATATGGCATCTAGCTAATAACTAACTATATGTAGTTATATTTACTGTATACTTGTAAGCAAATATTGTATATACATTCCTTGTGCATGTGTTTGTAGATAAAGGATCAGTTAAGGAAAAATACCTTTTTTAATGTTAAATTTCTGTTTTGTTCTCTATGCAGTTTCATGGTTAGGAGACATGAAAACCATCTGAGGTGAAGTCTGAAGACACACAAAAAGGAATGCCAGGTAAGGTTTTTTTTACCGAGTGAATGAAGATCTGAAAATATTTCTGTTTGAACTGCAGAACTTGAGAACAGTGAATTTGTCAGATGTATCTTACCATGCAAAATGAAAGGAGAAAAAAATTGGTTGAAACAACATAAAATTGTATATACAGCTCCTCGGAACTGTTCAGTGTCAGTCTGCTGGCTCTAAGATGTTCTGCATCCAAGATCCTGAAAAAATGTGAAGTTTCATAACTAGTCATTTAAAAAAAACCCCAAACTCTGAAGTATAATGGTGTGCCCATGGGAAAACAGCTTCCTTGCACCCCTCTCTGCTTGTACCAACAAAGCAATTCATCACTAGAGAGTGTTTTTAAACTGCTGCATTTATGAAGGAGGATGTAACTGGTATGCAGTGGATCACCAACACTTGTTTTAATTCTTGCCTAAGGAACAGACAACTCATAAAGCTGACTGACACTGGACTATCATGTGCAGTAGCATTCCTTAGTCTTCATCTCCCTGCAGGTCAGCATCACCAGCTTTAATTATGTGCATTCTTTGATGTTTTAAGAGACATTTAAGTGCCTGGTAGACCACCAGCAGTTTCTTCCAGCTTGCAGGTGAACTCACACCGCCTTTACTCATAAAAAAAGAGTAATTGTGACTGCATTCTTTAGATGAGGCACTGCAGTGCTGGAATTCATATGAAAGGGAAAAAGCACAAGCAGCATCAGCTTTACTCGGTAACTGGAAATAGCCATGGTCTAGTTGAAGGCTGAACCAGCAGCCTCTCCAGCAGTGCAGAGGTGGTGTGCTGACTGGGGACAGGGACCAGCCCACCTCCTGCCAGGAAGCTCCTGAGACAGAGCATGACCCTGTGTAACTCACAAATAACCTCAGCATTTCCAGACTGCAAATCAATTAGATAAAAGGTAGGTGTTAACTGCAAACATACCGAGTAGTAAGTATGTACAGTTTATTTAAAATACTTCTTAACATATAAAACCCCCTCACTATTTATACAGTCTAAGTCCTAGCAACATATACAAATACTGAGCAACTACAGTACATGCTGAGGTAAGAACATACATTCTGGGAGAATACTCAAGCCAAACAAGAGTGAAATACATATTATATACATGTCTTCACATATAAGAGAGACCCATGAAATGTACCTTTGCTTTATTGTACACAGGCAAATTCTAGTCTTAGTGTGTCATGCAATTAAACCCAACTGTTACATATTCAAATGTATCTCAGCCCTAGCAGATAACATGTTCCAAGTCTGAGGCAGGAGCAAAGCCTGGGACCAAATTCCTTCAGAAAAGGGGCTTAAATTTTAAAAACATCAATTTCTTTAACAGCTCATGCTCCTCAGATGATGAAGTTGCATTACGTTTTCTTAAAAAATAACCCACTGTAGACAAACTGTTTAATTCTTGCACCACCTTAGCTTGCAGCTATCCACAGTTCTACCATTCCTGGTCTGAAGTAAAAATTAAATCCAGGTGTGTTTACACTGACTTCAACATATCCATTTGTTTTTATGGTAATTTTTCTAAGCCTAAACTGGTGCACGTTGAGAATGGAGAGGATTCTTAACTTGGCTGTAATCGTATTGTCACATCTCAATAGAAACCAACAACTTCCCACCCCTTTCAAATAGAATCAGCTCAGGTAATTTCAGTTATACTTGCTGCTGATAGCTAAGAACACTTACTCACCTGTTTAAGCAAAACTACAACTATTGCAGACTATTTTTGTCAGGCAGAAAAAGCTGCAGTAACATCAAAAGTACAAGTATAGGCAGGAATTTGCTGTTCACAAATGGGTCTTAATTACCATCCTTCCTTACATTGACATTTACGCTTAAGACACCCAACTCTAAAATAAGTAATTAAGAAAAAGTCAATGAATGAGAAAGAATGATCAGGAATTGTAGAATTGGGCTTTAAGGTAGCACAGAGTATTTTCAGCATCTTTGTTGGCTACAGGGACAGTGGGACTGAGCACACCCTGAGCGAGTCTGCCAACACCACCAAGCTGTGAGGTGCAGTGAAGATGCTGGAGGGAAGGGATGCCATCCAGAGGGACCTGGACAGGCCTGAGAGCTGGCACCTCATGAACAAGGTATTGTCCTACACCTGGATCAGGGCAATCCCAGGCACATGTACAGGTTGGGCAGAGAAGTGATTGAGAGCAGCCCTGCAGAGAAGGACTGGGGGGTGTTGGTTGATGAAAAACTCAAAATGAGCCAGCAGTGTGCTCTCACAGCCCAGAAAGCCAGTGGAATCCTGGGCTGCATCAAAAGGGGCATGGCCAGCAGGGTGAGGGAAAGGATTCTCCTCTGGTGAGACCCAACCTGCAGTGCTGCATCCAGCTCTGGTGCCCACAACATAAGGACATGGAACTGTTGGAGCGAGTCCAGAGGAGGCCATGAGGTTGGTAAGAGGACTGGAGCCCCTCCCCTATGGAGACAGGCTGAGAAGGTTGGGGCTGTTCAGTCTGCAGAAGAGGAGGTTGTGTGGAACCTCATTACAACCTCCCAGGATCTGAAGGGGCCTGCAGGGAAGCCGAAGAGGGACTCCTTGTCAGGAACTGCAGTGACAGGACAAGGGGAAATGGGTACAGACTGAAAGAGGGGAAGTTTAGGTGAGATATAAGGAAGAAATTCTTTACTGTGAGGGTGGTGAGACACTGGAACAGGTTGCTCAAAGAACATATGGACACCCCATCCCTGGAAGTGTTTAAAGCTGGGTTCAGTGGAGCTCTGAGCAACCTGATCTACTGGAAGGTGTTCCTGCCCATGGCAGGGGATTGGAACTAGATGATCTTTAAGGCCCATTCCAACCCCAGCCATTCTATGATTCTATGTAACATATTACAGATGCTGAACAGGCCACAAGTAATTTTTGAGAGCTTATATACAGCCCCTCTGCAAACAGGTTTTCAAGTGCTAAGTGAGGATACTGTACTGGTATTAAGGCATGGTGGCAACCCCTTGAACAGCACTGCAATCTCCATTTAGATGTTCTCCACAGTCTTTAAGGACCTGGGCAGTAAACAAGGCTTTGAATTACATCACAAAAACAAACATTAACTCCTGCAGTCCATAAAACTGGGCTACTGTGTAGGGAGGGGGTCTCACGTGTACGAATTAATTCAGCATCCTTCCAACAGTGCTGTTAGAATAAAAATACAGCATTTTGATAGTGGGGTTTTTTCCTCCTACTTAGGTAAGAAAGCTGTGCTTTTTTTTCTAACAAGATAAAAAATGGCAAATATGACATTCATATTGGTTTCATTTTGTGATTACCTAGCTAAAATGAGTCTACATTACCCCAATTAATGACTGACTGCAATGTTTTCATAGTACAGAACACTGGAACATTCAAAAGACACAAATACCAATAAATACATTTGAAACGGACACTCTTTGGAAAAGTACTGGTTCTTTTGCAAAGGTTTTGGAATCTTTCATGCTTCTAATAAGAACAATCATTAAAAAAGCCCTAAGGCTAAATTTTGTCAGTTGTGCTAAAACGTACCATATGTGCTAAATGCATGTCTAACACAAAATGTGCACCATTAGAATATTTGTGTGC
Organism: Corvus brachyrhynchos; assembly: GCF_000691975.1. Lineage (NCBI taxonomy): Eukaryota > Metazoa > Chordata > Aves > Passeriformes > Corvidae > Corvus > Corvus brachyrhynchos. The sequence goes on along the minus strand of NW_008237619.1, from coordinate 11,868,242 downwards.
TTCCTTAAGCACTCACAAAAGTATGTACAGATCTTTGTATAAACTCACACCTGAACACAGAATAATGGGACACTCTGGGGAAGGGCAGGGCAGGGCCTTTCTCAATTCAAGTCACCTCCGAGCCCTGGATGCTTCTTGCACTGAGCATCAGGGAAGTCTGACTTGGAGGCAGATGCTATTCAAGTGGCCCTCACAGCACAGGAAAAATGTAAAAGCAATTGCCAGTAATTTGCTTGTGCCACTCTGTGCCTCCTGGATCCCCCAGGAAAGAATAAGACTGAGTGGCTTAAGGAGAAGAGGCAGAAAAGAGATTGTACACACAGCAGCTTGTAGTTTTGGAAGGCTAACCAAGAAGGCAGGAACCTTCTGAGGAACACACAGCTGACAATTCCCAATTCTGTTAACAAAAGCTGAAATAATACCATTCGGAATCAAAACTATTTTACGCCATGAAGCTAAAAGGATTTTTAGCTTGTTAAGTCCAAAGTTGTGCAGACGTTTTATAAGGAAAGAGGAATTTTAGAAGCTGTAGTGCTTGCACAGAAATTAAGGGCTTTGGGGTGGGGTTTTTTTCCCAAACAAATAGTACCATTAGGAAGAAATGACTGGCTTTTGTACTCCAACTGTTTCTCCCAATTGATCATTCACATCTGTGAATTACTGAAGCTAATCATGAAGAGTTCTTCTCTCATGTCAGACAGACAATTGTACAGTAGTAATAAAAAAGTCCACGGTTCTGCAGGAGACAAGCTGTTAATTGTACAGACAGCTTGAGGAAAGGCAGAATTACTGTTTTCCCAGACCTCCCACACCACATCTTTTGGATCAACATTGTATGATTTAAGACTAACACTATCGAAACAATGGAATTAAAAGAATGAAACTGTGAGCTTTATGGAACTGGCTTTTAGAAACAAGTCATCATTCTACCTTCCTCGTGAGCTAACTTTGTTCATCCTTACTCCCGCCAGGATGGGCCACGCTCTGCGGCACCTGGTACACGAGTTGGTCGGCACTGCCTGGCCCCAGCTGCCCCTTTGGTATATCGTACAGTGCCTGTGCTGAGGATGCACTGTCTGTCCTGGATAACAGTTTATTGCACGTTCCAACCAGTGGAGGAGCTTGAGTCCCTGCAGCTTTGAAGGTGGAAATGGAAGAAGCGCCAAGAGGTGTGCTGGGATGGCTGGACATGTCCATGATGATTGGAGTGGCGTACTCGGGTCCAGTGACAGGCAGTGGCTCGGCATAGGCGTGGTAAACTTCTTGGATGGGGGAATTGTAAGGGTCCAAGTCAGCATAACTGGCTTCTTTTCCTTCCTCTGGTTTGAAGGTTGATCTCTGGTGAAGTGTGCCCACAATTCCCCCTACCAGGGGCTGAGCATATTCTGTGTTGCAAGCCCCAACAAAACAAAATATAAACATGGTTAATGGATTGTTTTACAGACAACCTGCCAGTAGTCTCACAGAGATCATTATCCCACATCAAAGCAGTGGTCCATCTCTGTCCACCAGTGCCAATCGCTTTGGAAAAGGATTCCTTTCCACTCAACAGGTAAAGCCATTGGAATAGCCAAAACATTCCCACTTCTCTGATTTACGCTTCTTCCCAGGTGAGCTGCAATTTCCTATGCTGCAAATCTGCCTGAAAATAAAGCTTATTGAAGTGTTCTTCTTTTTAAATTAGATTCAAATAAAATTATTCTGCCTGTGTCTGGATGAAAAGTGGTCCTTGGGCTGGGGGGTTTGTCCTTTGAGGGGACATGCATGTAGTCAGGCTGAGGTGTTTTAGCTCAACAGATAATCTGAGCTACAAAAGCTGGAAGTGAAAAGCCTAACATTTTTAGCTGAGTAAAAACAGACAAGCACCCACAAGGAGAAAAGTAATTCTGCCTGCCATGAAGCTGTAACTCCTGCACATCTGCCCAATTCTGCCATCAGCAGGTAAGCACAGAACCAAAGGCACAGTCAGTCATCCTCCTCTCCTGCCTGGGTCACCAGGGAAAGGGCATGTGCCACTATCCATAAATCCTCCTTTTCCAGATCAAAAGTATGATTTAACCCTTATAGTGAGGGTAGACAATCAGGTATCACATTTCGGATCTGTGCATAAAAATATTGTGATCAAATTATTATATAGTGCATGAAAATATAATCAAAAGAATTCTTTAACCTTTTATGAGGTTTAAAAACAAGTTAAGAACTGCATTAACTTGGGCAAGTGTCTATCTACAGCACATTGAATGAGAGAACAGACCTGAAAAAGCCTGCATTTTAAGATATATGCTTACCCACAGAACTACTCATTTCTCCTGTTTCCCCCCAAAAACCAGAAAATAACTAAATGTAGCCAGATAACAGACATTTTTTGCCATGTCATATATATATATATAAATGGCCCACAAAGTACCTGCAGAATCTGTTTGCAACATTGTTGGGACTTCTCTTGGTCTTAGGTGACTGATTTCACTGCTGCTGTAGCGTACAGGAGTTTCTTCATGTTCTGCTGATTTGGTTGGGAGAAACTGCTTCATTCCTTTCCACCATCCTTCACATGGGTTAAAAAAAACAACAAACAAACCACCCAAGATTGTGTATATACTGTGTTTTAAGCTACTAAAATATTTTTCAGCACAGCTTGTATTTTGTTGAAGCAGGTAAATAACTCAATTATCACTATTTGGATTAATACCTTAAGACAACAAAGCTGTGACTTTTCAGAAACAGACACGTAACAAATCAAAGTGAGGGCATTAAAAGGTTCCTTGTCTAAAGGGTAAGACACACTTAAGATTGCCAGTAAGCAGACACACAGATGTGCAAGTTTTCAACACGAGGCCAGAGAAGTGAAGCACAGTCATACAGCAGTACCAACCCAACCACTGCAGCTGCCCTTTGCACTGGGGCACAGGCAGTTTCAGGACCACTGCAAAGGGCTCCTTGGTGCAATTGTCTGACCCCAAGTTTGTGAAGCCCAAGACAATATGATGGAAGATATACCTAAATCCCACATGCTTACTAGGGCAATGAAGACAAATTTTGACAGAATTTACACACCAAGATGAAAGATTTTTTCCAGGACAAAAAAAGTAGCAAAGAAATGATTATGGAATGTATAAAGACATTCCTTATAAATTTTTCTCCTCTCGTGTTGTATAATTAAGAGGTTCTATACTTTGTTCACTAAAAAAACCCCATGAAGCTGTCAGCTCTAACAGGAGTCACGACATTTACTATTTCTGAAAAAAAAAAAGAAATCAGAGAAAGAAGGAGTGAAGTTTGTCCAGAAAAGACATTCAGTGTTTGCTATGCCTCCCTCAGTTAGCATTAGAGAAGCTTCTGCTTCTGCATCTGGAAGATGTGTTAGTGCAATCTGAAATACACATCGAACAAAACAAGCTGAGTCAGTGGTTTCATAAAACCATTTTGTTACCTGCACGATCCCAGTAAGGTAGATCATATGTGCCCTCAGTTTTTTTCTTGCTGTGAAAGAAAAAAAAAAAAAGAAAAAAGGGTTATTTTAGCTAGTCTGCTTATCAAAAGATGCATTAATTAATGCTGACCAACTACCACCTTGGCTGTAACTGGTCCTCAAATTTAATGTATAAGCACCAGTAACCTGGCTTGCCTTCACCAGTCTGCTGCTACCAGAGAAACCAGATTTTAGTCAAAACACTTCTAATGAAAACAGTTACAAAGAGCTGTTTTGTCCTTGCTACTCAAGAGTGTATTTTCTCAGAAAGAATGCCATTCTTTCCACAAATGCAGACCACAGAGTTCCCACAGCAACACATGCAGTATTTCATTCCCACACACCAGGCTAACATTCATTTAAAGCACTTTCATCCATCTGTTCATTTACCGGTTTCTCCAATGCCACGCACAAACTAAGACAAGAATCAGAGTAGTGAAGACCATCACCAGCACTGGAACCAGAACTGCTGCCAATGCCACATCTGAAAGCCATTAAATTGAGTGGTGTCAGACAGAAAGAGCTTCTCATAAATCAGTTTTTGATTTGAAAATTACTTGGGTAAAGCACAGAGTTTTCACTTTTAGTGTCTATCACACCAGATCCCCCAGCTAAGCTACTCTGCTGGATGCTCCCACAGTGCAGGCTTCAATTAACATCTGGCTCTTCTACATGCATGCACAGCTGGTGGTTTTGAAGGGTTTTTCATCATAATCAACCAGTTTGTTTTAATATATGGTTTTTCCATTACAACAATGTATTCTGTTATTTATGCAGAAGATCCCTTAGTGCCACCACTTAAGTTTGAACCTACTTTAACAAGTAAATTCCACAGTACCTTACCAGTTAATCCCAATCAGCCTGTGCTGGGTCTGTGTGTGATCCTGTCCCCTGCCATCCAAAGGACACTTCAGCAGTGCCCACATCTGCAGTGACTTTGCTCCCTTTTCTGACTGTTTTCTTCGACAAATGAAATGACTACACCAGGTGACATTTTTCAAATTTCATGTCAACAAGACTGCTCCAGAAAATATTTTCTATGTCAAAGGTGTTTTATTCTAATTATTAAATAAAGCAGTTACACCTGATTAATTCAGAAGGGAAGTCCAAGTTGCAAAAGCTGAACTCAGTGTGAAGAAGTTCTGGAAGATGGAAGTATTTTATATATACATATATATATAAAATATATGTATTTATATATTACTTGGCAGATTATTTTTGTTTCTGCATGCAGTATGCAACTGTACATCTTTTATCATACTTGTATTTAATAACTGGAAAGCATTAGAAATCAAATATTGATGATCTGCTGTAGTATGTTAAGTTTTGAGAAAATTTCAATTCAGAAAGCATACTTAATATAGGCCAAAGCGCTATCAGGAGTTCCAAACACTTCTACTGTTTAACTGTGGATACCTTTGGTTACACTTGGAGTCACTGTAGTGTTTTTTATTTCAGGTGTGAAAGTTGTTTTATCTGTCTGCAGTGAAGTCTTCACTGAATGAATGAAGTCATCCATGAAGTCAGCATTCTTCTCATCATTCTTGTTCTGAGGTGGTGGTGGCAAGGTGAGTTTAGGAGCACGACCTTCAGAAGAAAAGAATTTATAAGGTAAGTTCTTGGAAGTGCTAGTTTTCCATATCTCCTTTTTAGGACAAGACAGCTGGAACCGTTTGCTATAAAGCTTTTGTTCACATTACATAATGAGGAAACCCCCTCCAGGAATCAATGACATGGAAAGCAAGTGATTGGCGTCTTTCGACATACTTATTTTGTAAATTACCTTGTGTACACCAAAATTCAGTATTTTCCTGGTTAAGTGTAGTAACTTTTGGATAAACTCAGATGTACCAGTTACAGAATGATTATGCAGCCAAAAAGTACTTCAATCTCATTGAAAATATACCCACAATATAACTTTTAACCTTAACAATTTCACTTACAACCTTACAAGTTTCATTTCTTATCTTGCACAGTTGAAAGCTTTCAGTTGTCTTACCTATACTAAACTGACATCCTAGCAATTCTACTTTCATTGCAATTTTCTGGTGCCATTTTACGGGGTTAATCCTAAAAAAACGTGCAATAATAGGCGGAATGAAATTATTGCGAACTTCCTGGTACAATTCAGTATTCCCTTGGAATATCTAGAAAAGAAGGTGAAAAAAAGAGAGAAACATTATGTTCTACAAACACAATAGCAATTAAGTAACTACTACCAATTTTGATGTTTTATTTAGGAAGAATAAGCAGTGAAGGATCCAATTCACCCCAGAACAGTGCTGCTGCCTGCACTTGTCCATTCCCTTGGCCCCATTAAATTTACAACTAAATGAAATAAAGAAAGCTGTGTGCACATGCATGCACACAGCTACATAGTTCAGAGTAAAGGTACCATGTAGTATCCAACTGATGCTCCCCAGGCAGTGCCTGCTGTTACACATCTCACATGTTTATGGCACTGAGTCATTCCAACTTGGGTCCTTTCTTGGGATTTTGCTCTTAACTTTTCAAGCATACATGGATAGCAAGGAGCTGTGACACTGTGCAAGCAGGAATTGAGCGGTGCCCTCACACAGCCCAGCAGTTCAGCACTGTCTGTCTGAGGATGGTGTTCATTAGAAAGCATTGGGAGGCACCCTCAAGTGTGTAAACACATTGTGCTCTCGTGGCTGCTGCCTGTAAGTGCTGAGCCACAGCCAAAGAATTTGGGCTCAGAACGTGAAAGCTCTTCTCAGTCTCATCTGGAGCCATGAGGTTCTGCAAGAGAAGGGCACCGGCTGCGTGAAGGATGAGCTCAAGCTGGTCCTTCACTGCCATGCTTGCACACAAAGAACTCATCAAAATGTGACAATACAGAATGAGTCTGGTTGAAGTTTAAAAGCAGTGAGCAGAGTCCCTGCAAGATGCAATGGAAGCACACTGACAAATTTACAGCTAACCATGGGTTTTTCACCCCCAAGCTGCTTAAAACAATACAGCAGCTTGGCCCAGTACTCCAACCCTCCCTCTCCTTTAGCAGGACTGGTTTGGCACCATCCCTTTTGGTAGGAAGTGAGCTGTCCCTCCATGTTAGTGCACAGCAGTGGGGCTTTGGCCCTGCCCATGCAACTCTGTTGTGCTGCTGCACCACTGAAGTGACAGTAAATGAGTTCTTTCTTTTGAAGGCATTTTTGATACAGCAAATCACAGTGGACACAGTGCAGAACAGAATTATGACACTTGCCAGGAAGAAGTCATTATTACAAGGAATTTTCTGCTCACTCACACCACTTGGTAACCAATAAAGCACCCTGCCATTCTTAAGGACAAGCACTGCATTGTGTAACAGCTGATGTGTCTGGCTAACATGGAGCAGTCAAGAGCTTTTAGCACATTTCTGATCAATGCAAATCACTGCTGTTTCAACCTTGATACACAAGAGAAGAGATTTCTGTATTGCACTCCTGAGTTTAAGGTATTTGAAGAAAATGACTAGAACATCCCTACAGGTCTGAAAAATTATTCCAGGAAAGTATCCATTCAGAAGAAGTCCCTGCCCTGAATTTAAGCTTATTATTCTAAAATATACTTAGCAGCAACAAATGAAGACAAAGTAAATGCAAGGGGCAAGCCTATGATGTTATTTTGGAAATAAATGAGTAACACCAAGTAGTTAGTTGTATTTCATGTGTCCACAGCAGACTGGGTTTCAATTTACAGCCACTTTTCCCTTACTACTTTTTTTTTCCTTTTTTTTTTTTAAATGACAGGCTTGTAGCTCCAGATCTCACCAAATAATTATTTGTTTTGGTAAGGATGCGAGGGAGAAGCAAATTACAGAAGTGACTTCCTGTGGGGATGCTGTACTGCATCCTTGCTTGTGCTGTGCCTGCCAGTGCCCATTACCAAAAGAAGGCACATCTGGCTGCCCAAGCAACACATGCAGAAGTTACAGATTAGGGACAGATGCCCAACTCTGAAAGTTAAATCTCAGGTTTCTGAGGCTCAGGTTTCTGAGGCTGAGGTTTCTGAGCATATAACAGCAAGGGCAAAAAGAATCAATGATGACTCTTACCTTCAATAAAGATTAACAGTAAAGATCTTTAGTCCAGGCTTTTATCAGTCAAGCTTTTCGTGTCTGGTGTTACAGAAGTAACTTAACTTTACCTGCACCTCCGTATTTTTTGTTACCCTAATTTTTGCATTAAAAAAAAATTTGCTTATGAGATCAATGCAATACAAACTTCTTCAGGAGAAATCACTTTCATATTCTTTTTATTATTAAACTCTTTCCATTTCCCTCTGTGCTGTTAGACAAAGCTTTTCCAACCTGCAACTCTGATTTGTCTTTTTTCCCCCAATTCAAACATTTTACTTTTTTTCATATATGAAAAGTTAAGAAAAGTTTTTCTTGAGCACTGCCGAACCTATAAAAGGTATTTGCAAAAAGGACTATAGGAAAATCTTGGAAAGCTTCTATTCTCTTGAAAAATGTTAGGAATTTCAAATATGTTTCAAAAAAACAGGGAATAGCACCTCCCAGTTGGTCTGCTGTTCTCAAAGGGAGAAGCCTGCAAACAGATGCATCAAAAAGCACATTTGTTTCAAGTGAGGTGATGGCAGATGGAGAGAAAATCTGCTATTTTGAACCAAACTGAACCATTTTTTCTGTCATTTAAATACAGCTGCCACTTCTGGGTACCTCTGATTCTTCATTCCCTGTCCCTTTAATGACACACAAAGTGCAAAGAAAGATCTGTTGCCTGTAATTTCAGGCTCCACAATTTGTTTCATTTCGTGAGCATGCAAGAGGAACAAAACATTCAAATTCAAGGCAAGAGCTGCAAAGATTTTTTAAGAAAATTATCAAACTAACACTGAAGCCTAAATCCAGGCAGCTTGCTAACTGAGATCTTATTTTATGGCCATAAGAGGGCACTCAAAACTAGCAAAATATGCTGGATTTTTCCTTGAGTATTTCACACCAACAGTCACTCTAGTTCACATGTAGGCTCAGACCCACCTGTAAATTCTCCTCCTCTCTTTCAAGGGTTTCCTACTGCAATTATGTTCAGTGTTCAAAAATCTCTTAATTTAACAAACTTCAGCCTTTTACTTCATCAACAGGATGCTACATCCTACCTTGAAACATTCTTAACCCAGAGTAAAGAGAAGATGACCAAGGACAGCCAAAGAGTGACCATTCTTAAAGCCTGTTTCTAAAAAACTACCAGGCTAGTAGTTACAGTTACATGTATGTAATACCACAGGCCTACAGAACTAAGGTAAAATAAAACCAAGGATTTTAAAAACAAGAAGAAGGAAAATCTAGCTGCAGTCACATTATCAGGAATCCTGTCATTTCTTTTAAGAAAATCTGATCTGAACCACTGGAAAGACACGAATTTTCTCATTTTTACTGTCTATTAAATACTGCAGAACTTTAAACACAGGGGAAATAAGATTATCTTGCTGCTAACATTAGGGACTTTTTCTGTGTGGCAAAACATTTGCAGTCTGAACATATACCCTCTGCAAAGGCTACTCTCTTATATAAGAAACTTAACAACATTTGGTTAAAAATTGAGATTGACAAAAACATAAAACATGAAAAATTATACAACCCCTAACATTTATTCTGTAACCACAAGAGGATAAGAAAGTAAAGCTTAATTTTAAAACATGTAGCCTATTTTAAAAGAAATACAATTATTCTTGAAGTGATGCAGTACCACGCAGAGTACCACTGGCAACAGAAGTTTCTTGTATAGAATATTCCCACCCCAAATAGTAATAAAAATAATATCTGAGCTTTAGAACTGTCCAAATTCTCACATATTTGCATATGGTCATATTTTCCTGCTGTTTATGATTCAAAATAACACTGAAGAGTTATTTAATCATTCTTCACCATACCAAAATGAGTTGTATTTACAATTGTGAAATCTCTATAGAACATACCTACAAGGCATGTGGTATTTTTTACCTTATCTTTATCCATGCCAGGTTCTCTGTACACTGTCCACTTCTGTGCATCATCACTGTATAAAATTCTGTAGGCTGAGACATAATAGTAGTGCTCTGCTAAAGTTGATCCAGTAGTTATAATACCTGTGAAATTTGAAGCGCCCAGTTAAGACCAAAAACTGGTAACACTTTGTAAAAATTAACAGATCAGTTTTTGAATCCAAAGTTGCATAGCTGAGAGTCTTCACAGGTCCAGTTAATTTCAGGAAGTTTTACCCAAAGTACCAGGGTCTGAAACTTCCACAGTAACTGAAACTTAGTAATCATTTTACTTACTCTATGTTTTAATTTTCATGACATAACCTTGCTAAGCCCTTTTCCCCCCATTTCTTGATGGAAACAGCCCGTTCATTTGACCACAGCCCACTCCTGTCCCCTGCTGCTGACACAGCCCTTCTTGTACTGCCAACCTAAAGGCACCACTGAAAGAACTGCAGCTTCCTACAGCTGATGCTGCAGCACAACTCACACAGGAAAGCTGTTTTGGAAAAGCTTATTAGCACAGGAATTAGAGGAGTAATGCAAAATCCAAAGAGTCCCCAGGGAGGTAATAACAAAGGCCACTGGTAAACCCAAGTTGCTTAATGGCAGGAAGCCATGCTGCTGATATGAGGGTGTGCAGCTGAGGTTACAGAGACCAGCTCAGGCATTTTGGAAAGACAAACCCAAACTGATCAGCAGAACATGTTTCACAATAGCCTTTAAGCCCTGGACCCTATGAAGCCCTCCACCTAAATCCAATTTATTTTTGATTTACATCAGATGACAAACATGCCCATTAACAACAGCAAATCACCTCTGAACAATGAAACCAGAAAACACTAACATTGGCACTGAAGATACAACAGCTGCACAGCTACCCTGGAGATTAAACCCAAAATGCCAACACCTCATGAAGATTAAACCCAAAAAGCCAACCAGTGCTTCACTACTTGGAATGGGCAACACTGCAGTCAACAGGAATTGGTAACCATGAGCTGGCTGCTCAACTCCCAGTACAGAAAACAAACCATCCAGAGCAGCCTGGGAAACAGCACCTACAGCCGTCTCTCCAAATCAACGCAGCTGCTAAAATCACCCCCTCTGTGAAGGAGCACAGCCTAACCTGCCTAAGCCTGCACTGCGGGGCCTGTTTTCTCTGGAAAGGCCCAGCAGAGACTGCTGAGGGGGCTGCAGTCCCCAGCTCTGGGCCCAGCCCCGTTTGAGGCAAGGAGGTGAAGGGAAGGCTGCCAGCAGCCTTCCCGTGTCCGGTGCTCCCCCACACCGCCCGTGGA
>NW_008237619.1:11854507-11857465 GCF_000691975.1 Corvus brachyrhynchos | reverse complement strand
GGGAAAGCCTAGGAACACAATCAGTACACCTGCATCAGAGGTACCAGTGGGCTGAGCTGACTGGATTTCCACCTGCACCTTCAAGGAGACAGTAAGGAGGAAAAGGGAAATACCAAGGATCCAGTAAAACCACAGGAAACACTTCAACAAATTCTGATGGAAGAGATGTCTTCTGCTATGAAACTACACCTCTTCAGCTCCAGGTTCCTCAGTGTATATACCTAGGACATGGAACCAAATTCAGTGCCACCCGAGCTTTATCTAAAGGCCCAGAACTGGAAAAAAGGATGTCTGTAACCAAACTTTTAGAAAGCTGCTGAGAAGCCACATCAGATTCACTCACCTGTTATTTTCTTTTCTTTATTCAAGTCAATCTGCAACCACTGATGTTCATCATTGATAAAAGCAGCCCAAGGAGGTCCAAGCCTTTTTAGTCTGGCATTTTCAGGTTTCCAAATGTTTACTTGTCCTGTTTGGTTAGGCCACTCAAGAATAGATGATGATGTGATGTGGGAATCAGGAATCACCCCAGATTCCATCCCCAGTGTCCCATAGCAACCTGAACAATAGAAAAGGTGACGACTGAAAATGAGATATGACGTTACGCTGCTTGGATTTTAAGATTTTACATGCAAATATTAAACTGCTGTCTAAATTTATTCCGTAACAACAATACCAACAAAACACACTGTCTTTTGCTTTCTAACAGGGATACTAGAACCAAACTAGTCATGAGAATGCCATGATTTATGCCTGTTCCAAGAGCAATGTGGATATTCTCTCCCTCACCACAGTCACACAGAGCACTCGACGAGAAGCACCGGGGACCTTTCATGGTTTAAGAGTATCTATGGTTCATGCAGGAATGGGAAACAGACTACTGGTTCATTTGTTCCTTTTTTGTGTCTATATAATTTCCTGGGTTTTTAGAACAACCCCAGGATCACAGTGTTAATTTGAAAAAAACCAAAGCATGTAGGAAGTCATGTCATAATCCTGGCCTTGAGCTCAAATACATCTTTGAAATTAGTTACATTTTTCTGGTCATCATTCTTACTAGTTTCTTCCCACACTGAATTCTGCTAGTGGCTAAAGAACATCTCCTGAATTCAGGGCTCAATTTCTTGTCCTGTAATACCAACAGTTTTCCCCTCTCAAATGCACAGTCCCCAGAAGTATCAGCACAGAGCAATCTTTGCCTTCAGTCAGGCCTGTGGAACAACCCAGCCTAGTTTCCCTTCTCCTTCCCTGCACCTTGTCTCTAGCTTATTCAATAATTTCTCACATCACTGAAATTCAGAGTCCAGATCAGCGTTTTGTCCTATCTCTTCCAATTTCCAGGCCATTTAATTACTTTCATACACACTGTCAGATCATATTCTGAAAGACAAAAGAACCCAGCAAACCCTGCCTGGGATCACTGTGTTTAATATTCTTTATGCATAAGGACACCAGATATGTAATTCTTTCTTTCAGCTCTTGCAGAGGTCTGGGAGAGAAATAATTTTAATATTATGTGCATTGTATTTCCTAATTTTTGCTTGTTTATACATTTCCATCACCAAACACTCCTGCCTATCAGATTCCTCTCTTTATATCCCCATTCACTGTCCCTTTTATTTATGTATTAGGAAAAGTATTTGTTTACTTTTGAAGAGTAGGTGCATGACTCCCCCTCTTTCCTTTTTTAACTTTATCTTTGTGAAAAGCAGACATGATGATTTATGGTTTTTACATTGTTATTAAAACAGTTAAAGAGACTAAGGAAAGGCCCCTGTCTTCACAGTGTTTCCAACATCCACTCAGAGATGGCATTTAAAGTGACCTACAGGAAAACTACCTTCCACTTAGAAAACTACAGCCAATTTATTTGAAAACCGGGTAAGACAGAAAGAAAAACATGCAAAGCAGTAAAGCTTCAAAAAGGGTCAACACTTGTTACACCAATCATCAACCTGGTACACATGGACAAAACAAAACATAGCAGCCAAGAAAGGACACAACTTAGAGCAAGGCCCAAGATGCCCTTCCAGAGCGAGAGAGACAGTCATTTATCACATAGCATCCAGTTGCACAAAAATGGGAGATAAAGAAGCCAAAAGGGGGTGGACAAAAGTGAGGAATCATTTTGAGATTTCTTCCAGCTTTCTAAATAGACAACCAGGAAAGTAAGGAGTAAACCTGGAAGAAAACTAGAACATACAGTTTTTACAAATAGAGAGCAACTCTCAAGTGCCCAGCTCTGCTTTAGCAGTGTGTTTTAAGTGTAAGAGTCAAGGCACTTTATAGACTACAACAGGGAACATAACCTGAAAGAATCTCTTCCTGCAGATAAGCAAGGCTTACTTTAAATATCACTGTACCTATAAATGGGGTGATGATGAATCATCAAATTGAGCTAGTAAAACAATTAAAAAATATACATTATTGAGGAATGCACTAAAAAAAAAGTCTCACAAATGAGAACAAAAATTAAGAAATCAAATGCCTGCACATTTATTTCTATTCACAAAGTTTGTATGAAAGCTATAACATGTAATACATGTGATAACGCTTACCACTCGTCTTAAAGGTGAAGAGACTTGTAGATAAGGGTCCCCTGCAGAGAACAAAAGATGATGTTTTGCAGTACCCAGTGAGGAAAACTGAAACAAATTGTCTTCAATTTATTTTTCTTGTCTGACTGCTGGCCACTGAAACCTATGCACATATGCCTGAACAAGCACTTAACATCCTGCCAGCAAGTTGCAGCGCTTTCAGTACAAACACCTTCTCAACTGAAATCTAGTCCAGAGATACTGGGTTAAAGAATTTCAAACAAACATCTACCCAGCAAAGTGCAAGACTTCAGTTAAAATGCTTTCCTTTCAAATTAAGCTAATCACAATAACACAAATCAATCTCCTGTGATTGCTTTCATTCATGGGACGTAAAATACAATGACAAGCTACACTCTTT
>NW_008237619.1:11836767-11854467 GCF_000691975.1 Corvus brachyrhynchos | reverse complement strand
CCCTGCAACTGAAAAGCTGCCATTAAATTACTGGTTTTCCACAGACCAGGAGGAATTTATGGCCAAGATGGTAAAAACTCCTTGCAGAATTAGGAAAATGATAATTTCTGGTCTAGAGATTAAAGATACTTGGTAAAACAATTAAACCACAGCAAAAGTGTGAGAAACTTAGCGAAGAGAACCTGTTCAGGGAACACGGAGCTGCACTAGCTGAAATTAATCCCTCAGTGAGACACTACCTCTAAGGTGCTAAAGATAAGGAAATCATAGAAAGGACACTTACACTTCTGAGGTGACATTGTTAGCCAAGGAACCTTCATAGTATGGAATGCCCTTGCTGATTACAACATTAATTTGACCACCCAGAGTATTTGACACGACGCCTGCGTGAACACCAGCCATACAAAGTGATGATGACTTGAAGAAGGGAGGGAAAGAAAAATTTAATACTACTAAGTAAATAAATTAAACACTACAACACATATTGTAAGTGTTACACTGTCCAATTACATGTTACTGTTACATTAAAAGACTCTTCTTAGTTAACTGTTACCTTGGTTATTTAGAAACAATTCACCTTTATTTAATATTGAATTTATGAAAAAACATAAAAAGAAGGCCCTACATTTCACTGTGTCCTTGCCCAGATGTATTTGGAATGTAACTGTTGTAATCAAATAACCTCAAACCAACACCAAGGTGAATCAGTCTGAAGAAGCCAGACAGCCAGGCTCAGCCTGTAACAAATTATGTTAGACAACAGAAGTTGAAGATGTAAATACATAGACAACCTTTTAATAGAAAGCACATTGAAAGTATGTTTGTTTATTTTCTCAAAATTAAGGGGTGATGCACTGCAGATTTTGTAGCTTTTTGCCAAGGGGTTGTATTTTTTAATCTTAAATTGGGGTTAAACATGGTTTAACCATCCAGCACTCTCATCCATATAAAGCCATGGTAATGCATACAACTCATCCTAAACAAGTCAATTACCTATGTTGTACAAGGCAGTGAAGATCAGTGATAAAAAATGTTTTTGCATAGTATCATGTTCTTGCCTTCTCTCCCTGGGTGACAGAATCTACCAACAAATGTCACAGTGACACTTCCCTGGCTTGCAGGCTGCCTGTGCCACAGTGAGTGGGACTCATGACACCAAGTCCTTCAGGCTTGCACAGAGTAAGCTCACATCCAGCAGGTCTGGGATCCTCTTTCCATTCAAGCAAGAGTACAGGATTCTGCAGGAGATGCAGCTCTCACCTCCCCACTCACCAGATGTCAGCAATGAGAGCTCCGAGCCCTCAAGGACTGTGGACATTAGGGTCACACAGGAAAGAGTCAAGATTTTGGGTATTTTTTAAAGCAGCAACCAGTTCCTGTACATTTGAAAGAGATGCATGAGAAACCTCTACCTGAAACTTGGTCTAAAGTGCTGGACAATTTCATTTCTTTCCACACAGCCTGACTTCTGGGAAATTCTCTGCCTTTTCTGAGTGATAAAGTATACAAAAAGAAAGTCACAAGGCATTTATTTCCTTAAGTTTCCTTTTCCTCCATAGAAAACAATTATTCCAGATTTTGGCAAAAAAACTCCCAACAAGCAGAACTCCCACAGATGCTGCAAATTTGTGAGGCAGAGAATCAATTTCATCTTGTTACCAGCTACAAAAATGACCTTGCAGCCATTTAGTGAGGACTCACTGTGGACCAGGACATATAACACAGTTACACTGTGGTGACATTTTTACATGGAGGTGATTGTTTAAGCAAGTAGCCTTGGATTTACAAATATTTGGGAAGAAAACCAGACAGACACATTTCAAGTTCATATTTAATACTAAAATCTTTGATTACTAACATTTTTACATTGTCTTTCCTCTGTGCTCGATCTAAGGGCTTATCAAAAGAGTATTTTAAGATAAAAAGCAAAGATTTCATGTAATTTTTAATAGAGTGCTAGCAAAATTATAATCACTTAAAAATAAACAAAGTGAACATCCTCCCATCCTATGGCAAGCTCATTAATTGACCTTCAAAGGCTTACATTAGAAAAATACTGTATAGGGTTTTGCAGTGTTTTAAGTAAATAGTACATTATTAAAGATGCTCATTACCAATTTATAGAACTACTGTTACAGTATTAACTTTGTTGTGCAAATTATTTTATAGCTGCTGAGCATAAACAGTATTTCATCTCTCAAGTGTAACAAAAATTAAGATAGCCACTGAGACACTGCTGAGAGAGGCATTACAGTGTCAAAAACAAGAGGACATCATTGAAAGAACTGGTTCTTTCTTTATAAATCTCACTTTTCTAACCTGAGAAAGCCAACAAAAACAAAACAGGAAGTAGAAAAACCACCTAACCTTTTGATTGATCCACCCTTGTCTGCAGGCCTTACAAAAATATTTAAGACTCCACTACACCACTCCTTGGAGATGTTACCATCTGAAGCACCTGTCATTTAGCACCAGTGCTCAAAAATGAGTACCATATTATTCACTCTCAGGAGGTACAAATCCCAGCATACAGGAAGTACAACCAATGCCAACAACTAAAACTGGCTTGTATTATCCACCACGTGTTTTACCAAAACTCCCTCGAGCCCGTGGTGTTTTTACTTACATCTCTGTATCCATGAGGAATAGTGCCTGAAATACCAGCAAAAGGAATCACACATCCAGCTGGACAATACTTACTGAAAGAGAATGAAATATCAAGTCAGGATATGCGTGCACCTACAAGTCTCCTACTGTTATAGAACAGTTACTATGTTTTGGATTTACAACACTCTGCTATTCATGTATCACCATGTAATGATACCTTCTAATGGAAGGCCTATCAAACCAGACCAAAAATACTCACAAGTACGCAACAGCAGAACAGACCTTTGAAAATGTTTTAAGTTTCAGCTGAAAGTACAGTCCCAATCTCAATATAATGAATTAATAAAGCTGGCATTTTATAATATAAATACCACATGGCTCCTGTAAATTCAAAGTCATATAAGTAACAATATTAATGAATTTTATTTTATGAACTAGAGACCTGCATATCTATTTGTTTTGCATCCTTAAATAAAACATCTGAAAAGTAATGTTATTTTGTAACAGCTTTTGGCAATGCTTTAATAATAAAAATCTGGCCAAATTACCACTAGCTCATGAAAAGCAAGAGGCAAGACACCAGCACCTCTGGAGCAAGCCTGTGTTCATGTTCCAGGGCCATTTCATACTGCACACATGAAAATTATTACATCTTCAAGAGCTAAAAGTAAAGTGGAGTAAACTCATTAACATTTTCACCACAGTTCACCAACAGCTGAAGCAACGTTGTAGGTTCCATGAAAACAGTGGGATTCAGAGACTTCGTCACATGTTAAGGCCACAACCTACAGTTACAGCCCTATTTTGGAACCTAAGAAAATGAAGGAGAAATGCAAAGGTTGTACTTTGGAATGTTTCATGATGCCATGGCTTAAGTTCTCCAAAAAGTAAGCTTAGATACTCCACAACAGTCTGTAGCTTTAAACACTGTCTTTGCTTTAGATGGAAATGGAGAAGGAGAAAACAGGGAAATGACACATTTCCCCCATCAGAATGTACAGCATTCTGTGTCTCCACAGAACCTCATTAATGAGCATCAAACTGTGAAATGGGTTTGCAATTTCTAACACATTCCATTATTTAGTGCTCCTTAGGTAACTGTAATGTGAATTTCAGTAATTAAGTTGTGTACCTGCTGTAATATGTTTACAAAAGCAATATTCTTTCTATGGAAATGAGATATTAGCTCCTATGTGTTAGTGCAAATTAACGAGGTTCTACTGTATACTGCATGTATATAACACAAATGGGAGAGACAGGAAGAGGAAGGAGGAGTGCAAATATCAAAATTCTTCAGCTCTAACTCTAATTAGTTTGTGTCTCAAGTTCTCTGGATGGCCAATTTTCAAGCTGCATCAGATATAAGTAACAAAGCCAAGTAGAAACACTAAAATTACTTCATTAAAGAGACTGAGAAGGAAACAGGTAAAAATCAGTCTTACTTGAATTCTGGTTCGGAAAAGTGACTTGCATAGTCTAAACAGGTAATTAAGTCTGGAAAGAAAAAATGTTAGGTCAAGAGGATGATAAAAAGACAACAAGCTTGAGTATGCTTTTTAAAGTGCAGGAAAACATACATTTGAGCCTCTGAGGCTTAACCAAAAGTCTCAGAATGAAAAGAAAAAAAATCCTACTGTATTTTCTTGCAACAGATTTTGTATTACAGTAGAACCTTGCTAATTTGTCTGAGTAACTGGGAAATCTACCGAGAATATGACAAAAGGTAAGGTTACATACTACAAAAATTCATTTTCTGTGCAGCTTAATTTTAATTTATAGCTATACTTCAGAGTAAATCAGAGGCAGAAACATATGCTCTTTTCACAAAATTAAATTAATAAGCTAAAGAGGCCTGTGTTTCCAGCATTTAATGGTTCTGCAGTGCTGAACCCAAGCACCACAGTGAACAAATGTTAGAATGCCATGTTATTGGCATTCATGACTGATAACACAAATTTCATGTTTGTGTCTGCTGTGTATCAACACATACAGTCCAAAATAAAGAAAGGAAAGCATCAAAACCCCTACAAAATTAAAAACTGAAACTCTTTATCTGCTCTTTTTAGAATAACTTCCAGATAGGATTTTTGCCTTCTGAAGCAGTTGCTGGCACTCCTTCACTTCCTTGCAGACCACA
This sequence comes from Corvus brachyrhynchos, assembly GCF_000691975.1. Lineage (NCBI taxonomy): Eukaryota > Metazoa > Chordata > Aves > Passeriformes > Corvidae > Corvus > Corvus brachyrhynchos. The sequence goes on along the minus strand of NW_008237619.1, from coordinate 11,849,723 downwards.
TATATCACTCACCTTTACAATGAGTGGGAGGAGATGCAAAACAAATACAGCAACCTCTTTCAGAGGCTTAAAGTAATCAAAACCATGTAAAAAAACCAAGAAAAAGACAAAAAACTAATCAGCAAATTATGTAATAAAAGAGCTGAGGGAGTAGAGGATACTGCTACTGAAATAAAAATTTCCATGAGGTTAGTCTGTGTAACACATAGACAGTTTGATAAGAAAACTTGTTAGCTATCTGCCACCTTGACTACTGCCTGAAAAAAATGCATTTTGTCCTGAATCTGAACCAGTTCTTTCATTTATAAGACAACTGACATTTTTCCTCTGCTATGCAAGGCAAGCTTTGATACCATTTCTTTAAAATTACAGCAACTTTTAGGTAGCTGGCAGTCTAATTTTCTACACAGAAGTATCATGAAAAGTATATTGAATTTTTAGAAGCTATTTTTGAGAATGTGAGAGTAAATTATTTAGTTCTGTGTTTCTACTAGATAGCTCTAATTTTGCCAGCGAAGAAAAATTACTAAATAATTATAAATACCTGATTTGTCAGTGGTTGAATAAGCTGCAAGAAATCCACGTCCAGAAGTGTGAATTCCACTCATGAACTGTACTGTGACTTCATTACTTTTTGAAATAATTAAACCATCCATTTGAAATCCAAAACCACAGTATTTTCCTGTGAAGAGAAGAAGGAGAACAAATATTGACTTAAAACAACATGAGTAATAAGCATCTTATTCAATTTTGAGCATCTTATTTCATCTGCAACATAGGCTCACATTAGTTCTGGTGTATATTCAAAAGCAAATACATGAGCATGACACTAAATAATGTGCTTAGTGACCATTTAAAGCACATGGCAGACTGTGAGATCCACATTTGTTTTGTCACTGTCATCAGGTCTCCCACACCCCAACACTTGCAGATAAATGTGACCTTATCCCATTCACCTCTAGCCATGCGTAACCTCCACAGTCAGTGCTTCAAAGAACATGAGGAATCTCTCAAGGAAAAGGATCAAGTTAGGACAATGAGAAGCATCTACAGAAGCAAATGAGAAAAAAGCCCTCCTTTCCCCTCAGCTGCTGGAGCACTCCTTCCTCATAGACTCTTTCATGGTTTCTGTCAAGTACTTTCCTTAATTCTGGACAACAGCAAGCACAACTCACTGCATTTCAGCAGTATCATACATGTATCATATCACAGGTGAGCACCATTAATACACATTACCAGTTAGTTCTCTTTCTGTTTTGTCACACCTAAAAAAATCCAACAGAAGTTCTGTACCTGGGTACTTCTCTTGCCATACAAAATGAACAAAAGTAACACAATTTCAGCTGCTGCGGTCTGCAGATGTTGATAGTATTTACCCTACAAAGTTCTACAACTGCTACCAAATCACATTCATGGATGAATGGCTGTTACACAGACCCCAGTCAATGGGGAATTCTCCAGTCCTACTAACTAGAAACTTTAGAAAAGGTACTGAGCAGTTAATTAACTTGTTAAGAAAATAATAATCTTCCGTTCTACAGGCTACCTTGATCATTTGATATTGTAAAAACCATCTGTAACCCTATTTAAGATTCTGCAGTAGATAATCAAAGTGGATAATCACCAGCAGTAAATGACACTGCCTCTGTTTTAGCTAATCACTCCATTTGCTTTCCTTGTAATAAGTATGTTATCATATTGTAAAATAGCAGAAAAAGAGGCAAGACTCCTTCCTCAAATAAAGGCAAATTACAATACCAAAGTAAAGGCAGTGGAGTAGCATCGTCCTGCAGGAATAGCTCTTAACAAATATAATACAAAATAAATAGAATATGTCAATTTCCTTTAAAAAGTGATCTGCACTCCCAAACACCAATAAAACAATGTTAAAAAATTTTAGAAGTTAAAATACAAATTCCTATCATTATTCAGAGCTTTCCAGATGTTACTTATTCAGGTAGGTTTTTTTTAACAAAGCAAGGGTATCTTCTAATAAAACCCAGAAAACAGATTTTACAATACTTAAATGCAATTTATATTATACCAACACAACCTTTTCTTTTCCCTTTTTAAAGTTTTGTTTCCAGCCACTGGATCTTGTTACGTGATTGACCATCATGACCATCCTCTCAAAACACCATTTATCCCCTTCTTCAGGCAAACACACAGTGCAAGCCATTTAAATCTAGCTTGGATAAACTCTCCAGTGCTGCTTGCACCATGGACATATGGCCTTTGACAAACTGTAGAGTGATGCACCTTATGATTCACAGCAAGACATACTTTTGAGACTATAAATCATTTTTCTACCTCTTCCCTGGCCTCCTGCCCGATATTTGTCAATCTTTGAAAAGGCAAGCACCAGGAATGGACAAAGCATGACTGCAGTAACACCTCTGTCACCTGTATGTGCAGAAGATGTAATACTGCTCTTCTGTCTGTATGACTGAAGGACCCCACGTGCTTTTGTACAGCAACATTACAGCAGGAGAGGGAACTCCCATGTCTTAAATAAGTACATCTGCCTGCAGATGCACAGTGATTGGACTGTAATGAAATCTAATAAAAAACTCCTCTAGATCTTACTTATACTAGAGACAAACCTAACACTGAGCATTTGAAGCTTCTTTTGATTTCTTAATAAATACTCAACAGGCTTGGAATAAGCACTAGCCCTCAAAAGCTTCATTAGAAACCCTCTCTGTTTATCAATGAACCCAGTAACAATTTATTTTTTAATCGAACCAGCCAACCTTTAAGTCAATTTAGGTTAAAAAAGGTATGACTGAATTTCAGATTTTATTTAAAACAAGTATTTTAATGTTAGACCATGTCAGTAGTCTTGAATGGAAAAGCTCAGGATAAATCCAGATTTCTCCCAAGAAAATTCAAGTCACTGTTTAATCTCTCCAGTGTCTGTTGCTTCAAACACGAAAAAACCCCAAACCCTGTATGATCTGTATTTGCCATTGTTAACATCACTGTTTGTCCTGTGATTTAATTTATTAAGAGCAGAACAACACACACATTTGCTTGACATACTGTGCTGCTACACCAGCAGGCCACAGCTGAAAAGCAAGAGAAACAAATGAAGCAGGCATTTACTCGAACCCATGAAGTCCCTTGTAAAAGTGAGTAATAGACTTATCAGAACTTGACGTTCCTTGCCATTTAAGGCATTCAGTGTTTCCTATTTTAGACCAAGTCTGGCTCAGCAGCTCCAAGCACATACTCATTTTCACACACACTTACCTAGGTAACAGTTGGAAAAGAGGTTAACAAAGCTAACAGTCCACTAGCCTCTTTAGAAAAAGACTCAATTTAGCGGGATCAGCATTTGAACTGCACAAAAACGGTCTCAGTGAGTAAATCTCTCTTTCTCTCTCTCCAAATTAAAGCTTCAGGAAAGAAAATAAAGTTAATCTGCATAATAACAACTAATTTTAGAGAAGGAAGAATGACAACTCATTTTGAGTTTTATGCAAAGTAACCACAAGAGCCTTAACACTCTACATATACCTTGATGCAGATGATAACATCACACTGCTATATGAAAAAACCCCCACTGACTTCTAATCATCAAATTCTCCTGAAGAGAACAAAATCTAAGAACATTATCAGAAGATGGAGGATATTTGCACTACACACCTGAAGCCTGACAGCCTTTAACACCACCAAGATGAACAGCTAAAGTCAGAGTGAATCCATATAAAAAGAAAGGCATTTCAGGTAAGATATGTATCTATATATAGCTATAGATATAGATACATATATATACATACGTCTTTCTTTAAAAATGAAGATGCTTCTAGTTTTACAGTTCCCTCTCCACTGCTTACAAGAACTTTGCAAGCTACTGGGAAACGTCAGAGAAAAAACCCCTACATTGCAGTAGAGCTTCCTTTGAGAATCTCAAGAATGAAAGATTATTACAGGATCTGTGTTGCGTTTAGCACACAGTTGTTGTCAAAAAGTAACAAAAGTACCAACAGTACACCCGAGTTCTATACAAGACAACAGTTCTCAAATAGTGATAATTAAAGCTCCTACCTATCTCTGTCCTGTTGGGGCCAATGCCATTATGAACTCTTAGGTAACTGGAATGACAGGAATCTGAGTCATCAATATCAAAATCACCAAACTTGAGCTGAACTCGCTGCCCAGGCTTCACACGGATTTCCCATTCGCAAACGGTGCTGTTGGGAGAGGTCCGGGGGTAGTTTATGGAGGCCAGGGTCCCACTCTCAGGGCCCAGCACAGTGTGTCCACACCCATCACCTAGGAAAGAAGAAAAAGAAATCAGCTCCCATGGTCATCTTCAAAGCCTCACGTGACACCACACCAACCATGGTGCAAGAAAACAGGCAAATGACACAGCAATGGTGAGAAAAAACCATCTAACTAATGTTTTTTGCTTAGCTTATCATCAGAGAGGGCTGCTACAGCTTCCTCAGTGAGATGGAAATTTACCCGTAATGGCTTAAAAAATCGCATGGACAGTACAGGAAGTGTCCCTGCTACTTTATATTCCCTCAATACCACAGTACAGAAGGAAACAGATGCTGAAAAGGACAGAGAAACCTGACAGTAAAACAAGAGCACATTGGTTTTACTGCATTACTGTACTGACAACATAATGAAAAAGAAGTAGAAAGCCAATGGACAGCAAATAAAATGCAGCAACTTAAATACAGCTCTGACATTACCAAACTGCTAATATGTTGTTTCCTGCTGCACCACTATTTAAATGCTGCAATTCACATACTCGATTTTTTGGAATTTGCACAACAAATGAAATCCTAACTCCAGCCTGGAGCCCTCTACCTAACATTTGAGTATTAATTTTAAACAGCTGTAACAGTACTAAAACCAGTTTGTTTAACAAATGGAAAACAAGGCCACAAATTGTATATTGTCAATATAAAATTATAAAGAGCAAACGGATAAATTCAATTACTCAACATCTAGACATGTTTCTCCCCCAGTAAGCAGCACAAAAAGTGTAAGAATTTCTGTGCTGGTTTAGAAGGGTGAATGTTCTCAGAGTAACGTTCACAATGATCACCATGATTTGTATTGACAGAAGTTTGTTTTGACAGCTAAAAGTGTTTCATATTATACAACAATATGTGTAGTTTCTCTACTAAATACGAAAAGGTAAGCCAAGCTTTAGGTACAAAAACTGTACGCATATTGAAGAATTTTAAGTACATTTCAAAATGCTTAAATGTATTACATGTTAGACTGAGTGGATAAGTAAGTCTAATGCACTGATGTGGAACAAAACCCCTGTGATTAATTTAACCAGGTCTGATTAATCTGTTGGCAAACACACCTAATTTCTGCTAACAAAAACTAGTCTCCTTGTAATTTGAGCACATTGAAGGATAGCTGCATGTTATAAAAGCTAAAGTGCTGTTGGTATACACAGAATCATAAACAGACGCAGATGTAAACTGCAGCTTTTTACCTTGCTAGCAGTCTTGAATGAAAATGATACATCTTCGGAAAAGTTAACTGCAATATCTGCTTAGTAAGATCAAAACTTTTATTTCTAAAGCTGTTGTTCAGCCATGTTTTTATTACTGTGATTTGCTTTAAAACACTTTGCTCTATCCCACGGCAAATATTATTTCCTTTTGGGGGATAGCTGATAAAATTACTCTTGTAAGTTAGGGTTTTTCTAACGTGAAACACCATTGTCCAACATTACAAAGAGGTAACTTAAACCGCATGCTGTACGTATCATTGTAATCCTGGTTTCTTTCAAAAGGCATGTTATAAACCTAAGAAAAGTGAAAGTTTTATCATGCAGAACCTGTATGGCCTTGGTTTATTAGCCACTAAGCATTCAAATGTCAGATTCCTGATTAGTCTTAACATGTTACACTTAACAATAAAAGATTCCTTTTCTAGTAAAATGGCTTTTCACAAGCAAGTACTCACACACACTACAAAATGCATGGAATTTATTATATTAACAACAACAAAAACAACAAATATATTCATGGTGAATATATTTGGGGTTAGAATTTTAAAACTCTTTATATTGCAGACATAAAAATAATTATCAACACAAGCAGCAGTCAGTTTTAAGTTATGTCCTGAACAAAAGCAACGAGCCATTAACCAATTCTGTGTTTTTCCTACTCCATGGTAAACAACTGCTTATTAACTCATAGATTGAAAATACTCTGCAGATACACTGACACAGTGGCCTTTTGAACATGAAATCATAGTAGCTTTCACCTGTGTGGGCAGATACACTGTTCTGAGTGCATTTTATGGAAAATAAAAATGCTTGCATGAACTACAATGCTCAGAAGTTAATTATTTCTCATTTCTATAGGGCTGTTATTGCAATGCAGTAACCACACAAATACTATTTCTTAAAACCAGGAATACCAATAATGCACATGATTCTGTATCTTTGATTCTTCCCCACATTCTTCCATCTCAAGCCTATACTGCTGGAAATCGAAGGAGAGCTTGGGTCTCCTCTTTGACCCAAAATGTAAATTTCTCCAGTTAAAAGTAGAAAAGATCATTCCTAACATTCATTTAAACACTTCTCTCCACTAGATTGCTGTTTAGCTGTCTCAAGCATCAAACAATACCTGCACTGTGCTTGCATGATGAACAAACACGGCACAGCTTTCTGATGGGAGAAGCAAAAGAACTCCAAAACAACTAAACACATTCAGGTGATAAAATACAAGTAAAATGTTTTAAGTTTTTAAAAAACATTGGGCTTTTTCTTTTAAAGACACATCACTAAAAAATGACAACATTACCCCCTGTAGTTTGGAACAATGTCTTGTTTCCCATGGCTAGAGAAAAAAACTTTCTGATTTTCCTCACACAGTTTAACAAAAATGCCAGTCTCAAACCTCCCTTTTATTATAGGCTTTCTTGAAAACTTGAGAGGAAAAGTACTCCTCTACTCTTATTAAAGAACCTGCTGTCAAATCATACTAAAAAGGGAGGGAAAGGAAAAACAGTTGTGCTGAACTGCAGCATCTTACTATAAAGGCAATTTTTAAAAGTAGCTCGTTCTGAATGGACATATTAGATCTTTTTATTGTATTTCACTTAGGTTAGTGATAACAGAAATGCCAGACACTTCATGCCTGAAGAATTTGAAGGTTACCGTGGCATATACAGTCTGCTAAGGGCAGCAGCATCACTCATGAGCTGTTTGGAAAATTTTCAAAATCACAATTCCAGTGAAACTCGCAGAACAACGAAACCACGTTCTGTTGTATTGGTACTATAAAAGGGCAGTTCTTGAGCCTCTCCATGAAACGTGGTGCTTCATCATTTCTGCCATGCTTATTTAAACACCAGTGATGAACTCCAGAGACACGTACACACATCCAGCATTAGGGGAGCAATTTGCAACATTTGGCCATTTCTCCAAGAAAAAGCACAATTCTTTGCACTACAGCAGCACGTATAGGACAGCAGTCACTTCGTTCATTTGGAGGTCATTAAGTGCCACAGAATCTTTTGCTTCTGTTAATCTGTGCATGTGAGAGCAGAATATTTGAGAACACACTGAAGAGAGACATCAATTCCCTAATTAATTATTCCTGAATGGGCTAACAACCTCTGTTGTCAGTACACGGCTGAACAAGCCTCCTGCTCTCTTTCAGACTTCCCTGTCACACCACAGACCCCCTGCACCTGCAGGATAGATAAAGCCCTTTGTTGAAGCACCAGATCTCTTGTGTGCACACATCACACCTGACACTTAAAAGGCCTGCAGACGCGCATCCAATTTCACATGTCCTGGGGACCAAGTTCACAGCCAAGAGGAAAAGCTCAGCTCTTCACCAAAACTTGTGTTAGAAACACGGGCACCTCTTAATCAGCTGGCAGAAGAAGGCAGACTTCTGTCATCAGGAGAATGATCCATCTCTGGATGCATCTGCAGGCACCTCTGAATGCAGTCTGGATGAAGCCTCCTGACAGATCCCATACGACCCCGAGGCCATGGGACATTGATGTCTGATGCAATCATGCAGATAATTGAAAATGATTTCTTAAAGCCAAGTTCTTTACATCAACAAAATAGAGGACTCAGACCAACACAAACATACCAAATCCACAGGATTTTGATAATTGAAGAAAATGTGGAATTTAATAAAATGAAAGAACACTGAACATGCAGGAGTGGGTCCTAAGTAGTCTATTAATACCCACAAAAAAAAAAGATTTATAGTTGTGGAAGTCAATTAATCAGAACTTTCCCCCCACTAAGAACAGTTGCTGTTAGTGACTGCTAACCTTGTTCTCATTATCAAAACATGTTAAAAAATAATTTTTTAGACCAGTGAATACTTTCCCATTCCTTACTTAGAGAAGAGTGAGTGATAAAGACATTAGACAGTTCAATATTATAACATATAAAGCATATCAAAACACCCGTCTCAGTCTCAACACATGGCACTGCCTTTTGAACAGGATCATTTTAACCAGTGGATTTCCTGAGAAGACTTTACATACATTTTATATAAGCTATGATTTTCTGTATGTTTGTGACTAAATATTGGATGTAATTAAAACTGTTTTAACTAAGCAAAGGTAGAATCAAATCTAGTAGAGTTATGTAAGCAAAAAAGGGTGTTTTAAAGCATTTATTTTAACTTTAAATACACAACTCTTTCTGATTCAATGCTGCTGATTCAACGCACTACTATAATTTCTCCTCTTCTGTTCAGCCCCTGTGCTCTGCATTTCCCTGCTTTTTATCAGCATACCACTAAAAGATACTACATCTGCTTTTTGCTTTTTTCAGTGTGGGCATGAAAGTTTACACAAAGAACAAAAGAGTTCCATGAATAAGAAACAGAGGAATTAAGACCACAGAGACATCACATTCTAAATAGCTTTTCCAAGTGTTTTTAAATGCCCTTATTTGTGTCCTCCAAACTCATTGCTGTTTCCACCGAATTCCACAGAGTGATGTTCTTCAGGAAGGAATCCGTTCCTCTGTCAGAATTAATTTTCTTAACAAGCCAACAAGCACACAGTCCACTTTGATCTTTATGCCATTTATTTGCCTCAGTAACACACTGGTTTGGGCATTTCATCCCACTACAGACGTTTCACAACATAAAATACCCCACACTGCCACAAGTGAGGTCACAGGTCAATAAACACTTGAAGGCACTTTAAATTAGCACAGCCACACACAAAAGCAAGCCTTGTCTGCCTCTCCCTTTTGGCCACATGTTCTCACACCCTTCCTGGTACTGGAGGCAAACACTTATGCAGCCACATGGCCAACCAGAGCAGGGATTTGGCACAAAAACAGCTGCTAGGTTTAACCTAGAGCAACCCCCTAACTTATTTGAGTATGCACATGCAGCAGCACCTTCCTTGACAGAGGGATAAGACAGTGTGAGAGAAGGGAAACACCAGCAACTGCGTATTTCACCAGCACTGCCAACCTGTGCTTGCATTTTAAACAACCTTGAATGCCAACCAGAGAGGCAGAAACCATCCCAATCCTGGGAAGAGCAGTCACACAGGAGTAGTGCACTGGCTTGAGGAACCAAGCTGGCTACAGAGAGTGCCTGACCCACTGCCACCACACAGCGCTGGGTTTCACCAACCCACCTTTCTGAGGCAGCTCTTGGTGCCACTGCCAGTGGCAGGGCAAGGAATGGAGGGCAGGTGGGATTATGGCTGCCTCAGCTTGGATTGATTTACCTGCTGTGGGGCACCCTTAGACAGTTAATGAAATTATGGGCTGAGGTTTAACAAAGACAGGAACAGGACAAGAGCACAGTAAGCATTTGCTTTTCAAGATGTTGGCAGCTCAGTGGGGTGACAGGAGAGGGTGAGAGGAGACAGAGGCTGATTCTTGTTCTTACAGCAAAAGTACAAAATTTAATATGCCATTACAACAAAATTTTACTGTTTTCATTTACAACACTGGTCACATGCTGGGCTAGTGATAATTAGCACTTTATTATTTTTATCTGTACATGCAGGTTTATAATCGTATCTCTGGAACTCCAGTCTTAGCTTTCAGCCCCTGAATTTTACACAAAAGAGTAACACTTAGGAATCCTAAATTGAGCATCCAGAATATGATAACATCTTAAAATAAATTATCTAAAATTATTAAGTTGTTAGAGCAGGTAAGATGTGTTCCTCTGCTGCCGTGTACTAACTGGACTGACTACTTCAAAAGAACAGAAGAAAGATCAGCTGTGTAAGACTGCTGCAAAGCTTTTACTTACTGATGTCAGGGAAACTATATGAATCCTCAGGAACAGTTTTGACTTGCTTATATAGTATGCTGGCAAAAGGAGCCTATGAAGACAGGCTAGGCATGGTGAAAAGTGATTTACACAAGGACTCTGTGCTCAATGGTACATAATGCAGAAGCCCTTCTGATCTGCTGCCCAGGCTGACTCACAGTGACAGCTCATGTTGTATGTCTTTGGCTCGCACACGCAGCTTGCCCACTTCCCAAGACACAGCATTTACTTTGCAATCTGCACCAACACTTTCTTAAAAATAAACACTGTTGTGCTTCAGTGCTTTAAGCGCTACACAGCAGAAACACAGATGATGAATAAATGAAAAATAACACACAGATGGTCATGCAAAACACTACAAGAATAAGCAATAGTCACGGTCAGAATGAGCTTCAAACCTCCTGAAAAGTTTTTCAAACTCTTCACCACACTAGGACCCCATCAAATTTCACAAGCCTCGCATATGTCAACTAAGAGGCAAAAAGTTCTCCAATCATACCAATAATTCACACACTAAATTAACTACACTCAACATTTTCTCCCTTCCATTTCCAGTTCATACATGAGACTGCACACCCTGAACTGCAGATCCACGGTGGCAGCACCATGGATCTTGCCTTTCATGAGCAGCTGTCCCCTCCCTGCCCCATCCACTGCCAGCGCTCACTGTACCCCTGCTGGGCTGCACCACAGTTCTGTGCCCAGGTTCCTATCCCAGCTGCCTTCTGCTGGGTGAGGGATGGGTATGGCCCACCAGCCACAGGAGTCTGAACAATGCAGAGGATGCATGGTAGGGACAGGGAGGAGGCAGCAGCTGTCACAGGTAAGAATAATTTTTGGTACCATGGAGTCGACAGAAGCTGGCAGGGAGGAAGCTCATGGTTTGGGTACCTGAAAAAAAAAGCCAAACCAAGTGTGGATGCTTTCAAAAAGAAAACCTCAAAACACACTTGTCATTATTTGCACCCCACAGCTGCACCAAGAGACTTTAAGCATATTTCTAACCCTCTTGAAAGTCTGTCATCCAGCTGATGAAACAGTCCCACTCTACATCTCTGCAACAGCAGTTCCTTCTCCCAGTGTAGGTGGCACACACCATCATCTTGACTTCTAACAATCATTTTCTAATCTAATTTCAAAATTACCATGGGGACTGTTTGGAGTTTCCCCATTTTGAACAACTTGGCTTCATTCTAGCATCATAAAGTTTAATACACAATCTGTTCTAAAAGGCATTTCATGCCTAATTTTGCCATGTAGATATTCCCTTAAAACAAAGATGTTTTCACACTTTTGACCCTCTATAAAAACAATCAATAAAATAAATATTATGTATTACTGAATAACAATATTATTAACTAGGAAGATGACAGTAAATTTAAACGTTTGAGCCACCATTTTTTAAGTGCTAAATTTATCATTAAAAGTACAGCACGAGCATGTAGGAAGACAGTGTGTGAAGCTTCAGTAGAAACTATCTGTGAACTTTAAGCTTGCCCATGACCTTGGCTGTATCTTCTTTGTAGCAGGAAGAAAATGATGTTTCGTGTAAGAGGACTGGAGAACTTGAAAACATCATTTAAAAAATGAAGATATAAAGTAATGCAAATGCTTTATTTGAAATTTTCAAATATACTTAGGAAAAAGACAAAAACTGATCATCACTAGCCTGTGTACACAAGTGTTCAAAAGCATTCAATTTAATGCATTCCTCTTTCTACTCTTGTGATAATGAGATGTACCTTGACACCTGTAGACAATTACATAAAAATAGAATTTAACAGATAATGTGGTTTAGGGCCTCGTGGCTTATCACAAAACTCACAGATTTGCAAAAGAAAAATTTAGTACTTAAGGCTTCTTTCCACCACACTGAACAAGGCAAGACATCTTTCTCCATATCTTAACCATTCTGGAGCAAAGTTAAAATAACCAGATGTGGTCTTTAACTGGCCACAGTCCTGCTAAAGATGCAGCGGCTGCCAGCTAAGAAACCCTGTGTGGAACCTGCAGGCCAACATTCATGCACAACACACTCAGCATACAGGCTGCATCTCTGCGGTGAACAACCCTTTCAGAGGCAAAAGCTCTGAACTCTGAGGAGTAACCAAGCAAAATTGCACCACTGTAATTCATCTTTCCACTCAAGACATTGAGGATCTTTCACCGGCCTCATTCTTGTGGGGCTACTCTCCAGAAAAAAACCCCATGTTTACATGCAAGTAGCTATACAAGTGGCTTGTCTTGCCATTTTACATTTTACACACCCCATTTTTGCATTTTTAATTTTATATTGGGGTGAAACTAAAGAGAACTGTGGCACAACCAGTTCAGTGTTATCCTTCAACATCCAAAGCTGCAACTGGGCACTGAAAGAGCTACTACTTCTACTTCAAGAATTTGCAATTAAGAGGTCATGATAAACAGTGTGATATGACTGACAGCATCACTCTGGGAAGCTTTTACACCATCATCAATTTTAGAAACCATGACAGAAGAATCATCTGCTCTCAACCATTTTCAGAAGCATGCCAAGCTTTTAAAGTTCCCTTTTCCACCATTAACAGTATCCATCAAGGATGTATCAAATTATTACCTCTGACAGCACTTCAATTAAAGAACTAAGAAAATCAGAGGGGTTTTTTTTTAAGAAATGGGTCTATCAGAAAAGCCATTGTAGGG
>NW_008237619.1:11834619-11836751 GCF_000691975.1 Corvus brachyrhynchos | reverse complement strand
AGCATCCATGTGACCTCATGCACAATCCATCAAATTCCAGCAAGACTGACAATCCAAAGATGAGCTGCTGGCAAGGATTGTCATTCTGATGGATAATATTCCAATCCTAGATAACAAAACTTCTTCCTTGAGCTAAAAGTAAATTTGGAAAACTTCAAAAATCTAGGAGGAAGATTTAGAGGGAGGATTAACAAGGGAAGATATAAAGTGGGAAGGGAAGTGTTTAATAAAGTACATAGATGATCTGACCATTGATTTTATTTTCACTTTTCAGTACATAAATGATGTGTGATCTCTGCAATAAGGTTAATAAGGTGGTATCCTGTGATTAGCTGAATTAAGCTTTCACATCATGAAGAACGTTAAAATGTACTACACTGACTTAAAACTTTTACTGAACAATGAAAAAATGTTTCCAAAGATACCTACACAGAACAACAACAACAACAAAAAATCTTAAAATAGCTGTTTGGTTTTTTCCTTAATACTACAATTAACAAAACCACTGTAATACAGTCTTGCCAATGAAAGACAAACTCTGGCATAAAGAAAATGCCAGAGAAATATTTCCTAAAAAAAAAAAAAAAAAAAAAAAAAAGAGAAACATAGAAAAATTACACAAATAAAAAACTTCCAGAGTCTCTCTCTCATAAAGAAAAAAAAGCAGCAAGTTTGAACCTGTTTGATCTTAATTCATAAGTAATTTTAAAGAATGATGGATTCATAGAGTACTGAAGACCAGAAGGGCCTTTTTAAGTATGATTTCTTGTACACCTTGACTACTTAGAGTTGGCTAGTCACTATACTAACTAAGGGGAATTCAGGATGTTGCATTAAATTTCTTTCCAGAAAGCTTTCAGACGTGAGGAAAGGCATCTCGAGAAAGAGACTTTAAAACTATTTCTATTAAAGCAAGCATGCTTTAAACACTCGGAGAAGGAAACAAATAAACAAAATACAAAAACAACCCCCCACCCCATCTGTTTCTAAGACATTCTTAAAAGCACACCTACTGGTACTGCCAAAAATGACACAAGTGAGTTCACAAACTTGGTTCAGCTTCCACACCAACATTTACTAATGTGATAGTAATGTATGCTATCGCAGCCGTGGTGCAGAACTGGGACCTCCTAGCTGTGACACCACTCAAAAACCAGGGGCATGCAATTTCTACTAACAGGACAAAAGTTAGTATTTTCAGTAATATACTGAGAACAGAGTCAAGTAACTGTAGGAAAACAGTGATTACCTGAGTCACAATGCACAAGACATTGTACAGAGACCTCTAGTACAGAGACCAGTGAAGAGGCCAAAACATCCTCCTCACATCAGCAAACATTAAAAGCAAGCACGGCTGACATGTACATAGTCAGTCCCCATTTATACATATTCTGCTTCCAGGACTCCTTTTGCTTCAAAAGGATGTACTTTTTTAGAAGCAATTGCCAATAGCTGGTAAGAATACTTGCACTTCTAATGGTTCATGGACTTGTATTTCATATTGCTACTGCAAGCATATTCCCACTGTGTTGTAGCTAGAGAGGTCAATTCAAATCACAGTCTCACTGCAAACTTGCAACAAAATATTTAGAAGTATGAGTTGCCACTTACTGCAAAGATAAACACTTACATGCTTGATTTTTCAGGATGCAACTAATCTCACCAAAATCAAGAAGATAACTAATTTCTGAGCTTCAGTATCCACCAGCTGAGCTGGTCTAAATCTTGCAGACTGCTAACTCACTGAAAATTAGTTTTATTTTGGTATTTGCAGAGAAAAAAAGAATATAACCAAACAGAAGTGACAACTGCAAACACAGAGATTTTGTAAGAAATGCCAACAGGAAGCATCCAAATGCCATAAGCAGTACCAAATGACTGCGCTACAGTTCCACAGTCCAACTGATTGAAATGCTGAGATAGCTAAACAAGTATTAACTATCTGCTTTAATTTCATTTTTAAAGAGTTCAGCAACCATAAATATATGTTATCCTCTTGCAACTCTTCACCAAGGGAAACTAAGTGGTCATGCAGGGAAGCACCAGAAATTACATGCCTGAAAAGAAAGCATCAGTTAAATGCTTCTTACCCATGCCAGGGCTGGTGTTTTTGTGGGGGGTGGGGGGGGTGG
>NW_008237619.1:11828680-11834564 GCF_000691975.1 Corvus brachyrhynchos | reverse complement strand
GTTTCAGACACTAGACAAAAAATTCCTTAACCAGAAGCCATTTTCAAAATCAGTGTTATTCTGTGGTCCAAATGTCAAGTCACTATCAGATTTTCAAGTATAATTTTTGTTTCAAATAACATAAAATGTTCAGTTATAAAGCAACAAGCTCAAACAGAATATGAATAACACAGCTCAAGCTGTTTGCCTCCAGTAATGGATGGCAAAGGACATAGCTTAGCAAAATCTGGTGTTTCAGTCTTGCTGCATTAATGAACAAGCTTCACAGATAACGACCTACCACTCTGTATAAAAAAAACCCCAGCACTGAAAATTTTATAGATCCTATCTTAGTGCAGGTTACCACATGGGCTTCTACATTAATCCTACTCCTGCTCCCTCTCCACCTCCCCTAACTTCAGTTTAGTAACAAATCCACACTCTATGCTTGGATCATGGTTTCAACGACACTATTTTAAATAGAAGTACCACGGATATTCCATGTTATTTTAGAGAAATTAATCTAAAAGCAACTCTTATCAGAAAATGCAAGAGGAGAAGGAAATTCTTTGACTACAAAACAAATTCCAGATAATCCTAAGTGCTTTCCCCAAAGCACAGGGTGCAGTTATAAAAGTGGGGGTGACAAGCAATGTTTTTTTTTAAAAACCTTTCAAAATATGGATAAAATTGCCAATATAGAAACACTTCGCAATACACTGAGCAGCAATTCCAACAAGGATTGCATTTGAACTGATGACTATCTGAGCTATGAGAGCTGATGCATTCAAGGCAGCCTTTAACCAGCTGATGACTGAAACTACATAGAGCAGCAGTGATCACATTAAAAACCTAATGCATCATTTCTCACAGCATAAAGCAAGTTGGCAGAACTGCAGAAAAAGGAGACGGATTATTTTTCTCTTACATGAATAACATAAGAAAACATTCCTGAAAGTCTTGAAAGCTGAACATCTCAATTCAGTAGCAGGACAATAATTTTCCTAAAGACTGCACTAACATGCTGGAAGGTCACTGGCTTGAGATGCACACAGTAACAGCATACAAGCTTCTGAAAGAACATTTACATTACCTTTTTAACACTAGCTCAGATGCTTGATTTTTATAGCCACACAGACACAGACATATATATATATATATAAAACCAATATGCATTGTACTGCTTAAATACAAAATACAGTACATTCTTATGAGAGCTCCAAAGAGTATTTACACAAAAGGGTGATTCCTGCATTCTTTACAGGAATGGACTAGGCTAGCACAACCTCAAAAGGCTCCCAAATGAGCTGGACTAAACCAAGCCAGTACTGCAAGGCAACCTCCCAGGAAGGATGTTCTGCAGAACACATGGATGTACCTTTTGCCCACCAGATCCACATACCCGCTTCAAATAAGGCTCATTAAATAGAGGAGGAGAAATAATGTTACTGAGGTTCTGGTTTTCAAAAGCAAAGAATATTCACTCTTTTTAGGTCTACACTTCCAATACCAGCTCACTTCCCTTCAGGAACAGCACTCCTCCTCGAAATTCTTTATGGCATTGTTCTCCTCTCTAAATCTATCTTCAAGGTGCAATACTGGGAAGTTAAAAAGAGCATCAGAAAACCTAAATAAGCCTACCCTAACTTTAAGCCCTGGTCTTGAAAAATTCTTCCATGCTTCTCAACACAGGGATGGAAAGGGATTTGCCTCAGCAATCCTGCCTAAATGGTACCAATCCCTGAATCCTCAAGCTGCACAATTGCATCTTCAAAACACTCTGAACTCTTAAGTAAAACTGTCCCATTAAAAAAGCAAAACAGTTCATTAGAGCATTGCCCTCCTCATCATAAAACACTTAATCTGATGTTAATTTGAGGGACAATAAATCCCTCATGCAAAGATCTGAGGGTCCTTTTAATCAAAATAATTCCTCATGGTTTTGGCTGTGACTCCTTCCCAGAAGAGCCCAGCCAAGGAGGAGGAATACAAAAGGCAGTGAGACACCACCCAATCTAATTTAGCAAGAATAGCAAACAGCACTGTGTGCAAGGCAGCACATGGCAATTGCTCATGTGACAGATGGCTCTGTGGTAGTGCTTTGTATTCACGTGCACAGAGCTCTCTGCAGCAGGAAAAGACACACCTGCACTGGGCTACCCTGGCAGCTGGAACCCTTGTCAGTCCCCTGTTCTAGAAGGAAATCATCTCTTCCAGGACCCTGAGGGATAAGCTGCAGTCTCTTGCGCAGATGATGGATATGTAGCTAGAGCCATCTTCTCTTTGCCTGATTCCTTCTCCCCAAACTTCGGCTGACGGATCAGCACATGCCCCATTCTGGACTGGCCACAGCCAGAGCCACCACTGTCTACTGCCCTGCAGGAGGGACCAGCAGAGGTGACACCAGGAGCGCTGCGGAGAGGAGAGCACACCGAGGAACTGAAGAGAAGCAGGGAACACACAAATGATCCACAAATACTGCGGCTGAGTCCCAAAACACAAGGCCACAGAAAACCATTTCATGAGGCTCAATGTGCACAGAGCCTTTAGTTCTTTCACTTCACTCTTCAGATGATGGCAACTCAGTACAAGACATTCAGAAGTTAATTTTCTCTGCTACACCAGAGCAAACATTTGTCAACTACAGTGGTGAATCACTTTTTTGCACTTTCTTCAGTGAGGTTTGAGCATATAACAACATCCTCATGAGCCGCTATTTCTTTAGAACAAAATGTGGGAATCACATTCAAAAACAAGCATCCAGCAATAGTTTTTTAAAATAGAAGACTGCAAACAAATCTGTTTCAAGTCACTGGGGAATCAGCTTCAGAATAAAAGGTTACTTTTAACTTTGAGCACTTTTTTCCAGTTTTACAGGTACATTGGTATCCACTAGGAATCCCAACAGATGGCTACCAAACTACATGTGTGATAACAAAGTTCTTGCTCTACAGACCCTACAAGCTTCATTATTTCAGAATTACGGACTCTTTATTCAACTTCTGCTTGGATGAAAGCTAAGCAACCATTGCTCCTGTAGCTGTGTTTTTCTAAATTGAAAAAAAAAAAAAGAGGTTAAACTTAGCTAATGAACAGACCATACCAAATTTATGTTAACACTTAAACATCTGTTAAGAGCACTGTTTCTCAAAGTGCAATCCACAAAGAGCAGGAAGCTTACATGGTGCTGGCTTGCTTTCATTCACACCTGCCTAATTACATGAAAAACAAAAAAAGACGCATTTTTCAAATATCACTTTCCTTGCAACCAGGAGCTAGAATCACTACAGAACTGTTTCAAAAATCACAAGAGCTGACTTGCGCAGCCATCGGACGGACCAAGGCACAAGATTATGAAATGCAGCACAGGGCACTTCTGAAGGTGTTTGAGCTAAAAAAAAATGCTCATAATTTTCCAAGACGGCAACACACTCAAGTTCAAGCCCTTGACCGAGGAATTCTGAACTACATAAACAGAATGATTTGAAATATGACAGACTGAAAAAAATCCCACATGATTCCTACAAGATAATACAGTGGGCTACTAAGTGAAAGACGTATTCACCACTGAAATACCTGCAATTTTCATTTCTCAGTTTGCTGCTGTCTGGAAGGAGAGGATAACAACATCTGACCCAATATTAAAAACAAGCTTCACACTGACCAAAATAATGCTCTTTTTAAATCAGTTCGTACCAGGAAGGTGCTCTAAAGAAAAGCATGTGAGAAATGAAAACACTATCTTCAGAAAAAGATTTAAACAACATGTTGTATGTGAGGCTTAGAGCTGCTGAATGAACAGTAGAAAAGAAAACGAACAACTGCTTCCTGAGAGAGGACCAGCCTCTCTAACATAATGAATGAGGCTAGGTTCCTACTCACTGTACTTTTATAAAAGAGCTTAAAAGCAACCTTAATTGTGGAATTCCCAAGTCTTGGCTTTCATTGTCAATTAAGATCTTCTCTTAAAAGCCTGTTCACATATTTAATGCCCTAACTGAGTAATAGCTTTGTGCTGACCAATCAAGAGCAGCTTCATTTCTGTATGGGACTACTCACCAAATTAGAATTATGCCAGCATTTAGAGATACAGGATATGGGCTCCCCAACCTTCTCTGGAGTAAGATAAATGAAAATATTTTGGCAAGGAAACAGTCCCTCACTAGCAGAACTCTTCTTAGAAGCTCTAGCAGTTTCTCATACTGAAACATTGTATTCAACAACACCAGAGTCTCTCACTTTAAAAGAAGCTCTCCTTTTTGTTGGCAAATAAAATGAAGCTTGTCAGTAAAGAGGTTCCCCTCTTGCTCAAAAGTGAGACTTCTGAGAAAACTTTAAGCATTAACTAGAGAAACACTGCAAATTGAAATGCGGCTTAGGAGCTCTTCAGCAGTTTCTCGAAGTACAGAAAGACAAAGTTTCACTCATTCCTAAAAGCCTGCTGTCCTTGCAGCGCCACTTCTTGTTGCATGGTCCCGCCCCCTCTAACACATCCCTGACTACTCAGAGAGCCAATTCGACTCAGTCATCTAGAGGTAAATTATGACTCTTCTCTACCCCCACCAGTTATTTCAGTTCTCTCCTAGAATAACAAACTCAGTCTGCTCACCAAAAGGTCGGACAAGTGTCGGGTCAGCACAAGTGTGATGTTCCTACAGCATGAACTAACACCTTGCTGCTACCTGCCTCACCCAGCAGCAACCTTCCAAAGACTAAATGTTAAAATAGCCCAATTTCCTCTCAAACGCAAATGGGCCTTCTCCTCCTCCAGTACAAATTACAATAAAACAAAACCAGGTGTGTCAAATGCTTATTAGTAATAGTTTTGTGTGTGTATAGGAACATACTTAAATGAAATTAGCTGGAAATACTAGGAAAAGATATGTCCACACAACTAGCTTGGTCTACGGACACATTGCTGAACTTTTTCCATTCAATTAATTAATTTTAATTATTTAAATATTTAATTTATATGCAACAACAGTAGCGTGCATATAGTTCCTGTTCCCTTTGTGTATTTAAATATAGCATTTCTGAAATTCAACAGTATTTCCATCTCTGAGATGGAAAAAACCAGAAAGTTACGTGACAACTTAGAACAGTTTCTGAGGAGATCAGTTTCTGAAACGATGCAAGACCAGTGCAAGAAGCAAATGGCATTGAAAACCACAAAATTAATCTTCTCAATCCCTTCCCAATCCCAGAAGTGAGTTTCAAGATGCTGTCAAAACACTCCCACCACTTTGTCCCAAGCGCATGATCAAAGTGACAGTCACAGTGGCATCCTCTGATCTTCTGCCATGAAGTGACCAAGCTGTGCCTCGTAATTTTCACAGTGCTAAAACTTGATCACTAATTCCACCCGAGAAGAAATCTCGTCGATTTCTCTAAACAAGAAAACCCAAACAACCCAAAAATCCAACAACGCCTACTCAGTCTGTCACACGTTCAGAACTCTCACCCCTATATACACTTCTGCATACTCTTGGGCGAGCGTAAGTTTATTTTCACAATTAGCAGAATCTCCCCTTTATCCGCCTCCTGGCTCACAGCCTACAAGAGGGGGGGTCACCCGCAGATGGGGCAAACCAAACCCCACACACGCCCTGCCCTGCCCCTGTGCCCCGAGCTGCCTCCACAGCCCCGGCTCCCTGCCGAGCCCCGGTCGCGCCCCTGCCGGGAGAAGCCCTCCCGCCGCCGCCTCCCCGGGGAGTGCGGGAGCGGGGAGGAAAAAAGGTTGCTGTTTAGTTTTGTTTGTTCTTTTTTCTTCAAAACGGGGCTCTTCTCTCGCTCTTTGTTGGCCAGCAAGAGGGCAGGTTCGACGTGTGGGGCCACATGCCGAGGGGCTCCCCCTCCCAGCAGCAGAGCCCCGGAGGGTTGGTTTCCCACCCGCGGCCGCCGGGGC
>NW_008237619.1:11816927-11828373 GCF_000691975.1 Corvus brachyrhynchos | reverse complement strand
GCGCCCTCCCGGGCGGCCCGCGCGGGGCTCATGGCCCCAAACCGAGTCCTCAGTAGACAGCCCCTGAATTCCCGCTCTAGTTCGCCTCCGTCCTCCTCTGCGAGCTGGCTAGGAATATTTCAGGGGGTATTGTGTCTTTTTTTTCCCCAAAGTAGAGATTGAGGCAAAATTTCTGGGAAAAACCCAAACAAAAGTCCTTGGAAACACGAGTATTAATGTTGTTAATAGAAGAGGATAATCTGGTGTCATAGAGCACCACACACAATGTGAATGCAGCTCTAGATGTGGGAGGGCTTGGCTATGGGGTCTCAAGCCATTGCAGCTTTAGTCCTTCTCCTCAGCTTTTGAGCACGCACAGTGTGTGATCGGAGAGCTTGCCTTAAAGGCTGAAGTCACCCTTGAGAAATAAATACTTGTTGGGGGGGGGCGGGAAGAGGTAACTCTCAAGTCATTAAGCACTGGTAGGATAAAAGAATCATCTTTCTAGTACCATCATTATGGAAAGAGCACTTTGTTAAGTGTTTTTCAGTGATAGATGAATGTAATTTTCAAATGGTGATAAAATCTCATGTTCATGCTTCCACAGCTGCAGTCACCACCCAGATTCCTCCCAGCAAGGTTTAAGGGTGAAGAGGAAGGGTGGGAACCACACCTACACAGACATCATTTCACATTTCTCTCAGCTTCATGATTGAAACCTACTCAGCACTCCACTGAGCACACTGTCTCTCACCACAAAGCAGAAGGGACTTGGGACAGCACAGCTTCCCAAGATCAGCCTCTCAGCCAGTATAGGCCTCATGGTTCATCCTTTCTGCTGTGGAAGGGCTGTTGCAAGTCAGCCCCTGGTGGCATCCAGATCCAGTGGTTGCACTGTAAAACATGTCTTAAGGAAGAAATTGTTACTTCTCTCAAACAGCTCTATGGAACAGCAGGAGTGCCCAGTGCTGGCCCCACCAAAATGGCAGGAAAACCATCTCAGGAGTCAGTCTTAGGCAGTCCACTTGAAGAAGTATTTAGATTATGTTTAGTAATTGTTTTACCATTACTATTCCTTATTAAGATGCTGAAAACAGAACTATGTCCAAGGATATGCTTACAGCTTATTAAGGGCTTTGTATAAGGGCTATTACAGCCTGTTCACAAAGAAACACAAAGGCTCTCCTTCCCTGAGCGTATCATCCATACCACTTGTGCCAAATCACAGAAGATTCCAGAATAGATTTGGTTGCTCAGACTAAAGACAGCAAAATTCTGTTGCACATATTTTATTTGTTTGGCCCATACTTGTGCGACAGCTCCTAGGAGGTGGCTTCTCGTATAATCAGGGAATGATAAATGTGAGGATGTTAGAACATTTCATATTTTTCCCCTTTTGAAACCATTTAATGACATGGGAAGAGATCCCAATGAAAGCAAAGTCAATGGAAGGAAATCACAGATGAGTCTGTTTTAAGTCATCTTGTAAGATGTAATAGTCACCAAGGCATCTCACAACACATAATGGAAGGTGAATTAAAAACAATTTACATACATTCCTTTGTCTTCCATTCACCAGACACAGAAGTTCATGCCATAGGTCACATGAAGCAGTTATATCACTACAATAACATCCTTTCTGTACTACAGAGACCACATTCCTAAGATCACCAATCATTAGTGGTATTTGTTGTGTACTGGAAAAATCACTCCTTGAATAGTTTGTGGTTTAGTAGTGCTATTCATTAAGAGGAGCATCTGAACATCCTACACGGAATTCAGTAACAGTCTCTGGTGGACCTGACAGAGGTTTCCTCCTGCGTTATGTTCTGTTGTCAAGGTATTTTGTTAACTTGATTTGACTATTCTAAATGTTCTTATTTGTGCATGTAAAAAAGGAGCATCTGAATCTGTGAAATGGTTGATTTCTAAATGCAGTGTGAAAACTTGCAGAATTCCTAAGAGCAGCCAGAGGCCAAATTTGCCTAATCTATCTTGGAAGTTTATCCCAAAGCTACATTCCCTGACCACGAACAGTTTTTGTGACAGACCCTAGCTTACATATTTTGCAGAGGGAACACCACCATCCTGACAGAAGCAATTACAAACTATTGAAGGTAATACACCTTAAAAGACTCACAGATATTATAGAATCTACAGAGACAAAGGATTAGCAATGCAACTGTTTGAAAGGCTTGTCTTAAAACATGGTTTTCATGCAATAGAACAATCTGAAGAATTAGATAAATTCAGATGGTCACTATGGCTTTCAGAATCTTCCTTCTGAGAAGATTCCAGCACAAAATGAGTTTAGGTACACCAGCTGCAGAGTACTGCATATTTTGGTCTGTGAGAGTTCCCAGGCAGCTCCTCTGGGGCGAAAAATTGTGTAAGAAAAGCTCCATTTTAGTTTGCGACTTAGAACTGTCACTGTCATCAAATCAAAACATACAAAATTAAAATGCTGTGGGAAGCAAATACAAATATAATAACATATGATACCAATCTCATAAGGCAAGTTGCCAACACCGCTTATGAAATCAGCACAAATACTGTTTTTTTCAATATAGTAAGACAGAAGACCAAACCAGCTCCTTAGTGCTGACAGAAGAATGTTTAGCCAACTAAGCATTTCTGTAATGTTTCCTTCCCATTGTGAGTAACTTCTAGAGGTAACTGAAACTATCATCTCCATCTGGTTCTCTCATTTCCCTCGAGAAGCTTCTGAGTGCTGGGCTTCTTTCCCACCATAGCTCTCTAGATTTTACATTCTTTTGTTGCATTTCGAAAGCTGAATTCAGCTGGAGGGCAGGGCTGCTACTCAGAGAGAGCTCCAAAAGAGCAGTTCCAAGGTCTTGCATCTGGGAAGGAATACCCCCTTGCAACAGTACAGGCTGGGAGCTGCTTGGAAGCGCAAAAGGACCTGGGTGTCCTAGTGGACAGTTTGGATGTGTGTCAGCACTGTGCCCTTGCAGCAAAGGTGGCCAGCAGTGTCTTGAGCTGTATTAATGTGAGGGCCAGGGGGATGATCTTCCATAACACCTCATCTCAGTACTGTCACTAGTTTGGGGGCTCCCTCCAGTACAAGAACTATATTGGCAAATGGAACAGAGTCAATGAAAATGCCTCCAAAGCAGGCAGGGCTGGAGACCATGATGTGCATGAGGAGGCTGATAGAGCTGGATATTTTCAGCTCAGAGAAGAAAATGCTAAAAGGAGATCTTGTTGCTGCTTACAACTACCAGACTGCAGGACAGGACTGGAAAATGGAACCAGCCTCTTTTCAGAGGTAGCACCGTGATGGCACAAGAGCCAACAGACACAAATTACAACACAGTAAATTCCATATTCTAGATGAAGGGGGGGAAATACACCATGAGGATGGTCAAACACTGGACTAGGCTGCTCAAAGAAGTTGTAGAACCTCCCTATGTAGAGATGTTCAGGACTCCCTTGGCCCTGATCAACTTGATCTGATGAGGTGTTTTGAGCAAGGAGTTGAACTAGATAACCCCTGAAGGTCCCTTCCGACCTGAGTTATGACTGTATGATTCTAAGATACCAGATAACGTGCTATGGGTCAAAGTCCTATAGTTCCAGGTGACGGTCTAGAACCTGGCTTTTGTTGCTCTTGGCTACTCATTTTCATCTCATTTGGGATTTTTAGTTTTTGATATAGCTTTCAGTAAAAATCCTTCTCCTCTCTTTGCTCTCATTTTTCCTTTGCTCCAGTCTTTATTGCCTATTATGCTGATTTTTTAAAAAGAATAACAACAAAGTTTTAGTTGCAGAATGGGTTTAAATTCATCCTTTTAGAGAGGAAAATGGGTATTGATTATATATTACTCAATCAATGTACATAATTAGTCTCATCCTCAGAAACACATTTATAAAGCTATCATGATATATTTACCTGAGGTTAATTATTAATTCACTTCAGATAGGAGCCTCATGACTGTACATAAAGCACATTTATTTGACACTCTAGAGTTATTTGGTTGTTGAGTGGTTTGTGTTTTTAAAAGAGAATAAACACTTAACATTTAGTTCTGGGTTATTTTGGTAAGAAACATCTGTTAATTTTACTGTGCCGAAAGTCATTATCAGGGGAAAATGGTAGCATAAATTTCAAGAACAATTTTTTTTACATTTTTACTGCACTGTATGTATGAAAAAATTCAGGGGTGCTGGGAATAAAAATAAGCTATTTTTTGCTTATTTAAACATGGTAAATAGAGAAGGAAAATATTAGGGAGGATCTCTTACTGTCTTCTGCTCTTGAACATGTTCATGTTTATTGGATCAATGCCCAGTACTACTAAGATCCTTCAAGCAAAAACAGTTAGAAAAGCATTAAAGATGAATTGTATCTTGTAACTGTGGGTTTTATACATTTAAATAAAAGCAGTATTTCAAAGTACTGAGCAATTTAAATTCCCAGGATACAGCAATCCTATGTCTCAGTGAAAACTGAAGGAGGAGCCTATGATTACTATAAGATTAATTAAGCACTTAAGCACAGGCAAAATTTTAATCATGGCTTTAGCTTCTGTGGGAATTAAGAGCATACTTAAATCTGTATCTATTTTGCTGAATCAGGAACTATGAGTCTCCTAATTCAGTTATTTCCATACATTTCATCTCTATTTTATAGTTAAGATACTATTCTTCACATTCTCTTCTATATGTTGCAGTTTTGTCAGGATTTTAGTTTTGTCTTTTAGCTTTTCTTCTTTCATGCAAAGCCCAGGTTGAAACAATCTTTCATGACTTACACCTCCTCCAAATTCTATATATTGCCCGTATTGTTCTAGTTCTCTTCTCTGCCAGCATTCTTATTTGTTCTTACCTCTGAATTAATTTAATCACTGTGCCGGGTTGAATCATGATTTGATTTATACTGATTTCTGTTTCCAACCTCACTGACCAGTGGCAACTAGAAAAATTTTAGATGTCTGGCTCCTCAAATGCTGCAGCTCTACTGATATATTTACATGCTTGACGAGATCACATTTATGATTAGGAAAATAATTAAGAGCACCCTTTCTTTTGTCCTTTTGAAAGTGAAAGAGCGGAATTAAGTGTGGCACGTTTCATGGCTTTGGATCCAGTCTAAAGAAAATATTATTTCCATACATCAATGTCAGAGACCAATGCAATGTTTAGTTGTAATATATTTGTGCCTAATGCTGTCTACAGGGGAGCCTCAGATGTCAACAGAACCTTGAGGTGAGACTATAATGTTACAACCTGGGACCTGTGAAGACAATGTCTGGAAGCTAAGAACCAAAAGCAAGAACTTCAAGCAAATTTTCTGTTTCAGAAATAGATGCAGATGAGATTGGTAATTTCCTTAGCAAATAAAATAATTTGTTTCAAGAGTTTGTACTTTGCCTGTTCTTAAAATTGTGAGTCGGGGTATGAACATGTTGATATCAGCTCTTTCTCTTCCAGATAAAGAAACTGGAGAGCAGCTTGTTTTTTTGTTGGTTTTTTTTTTTGTCTGATTGATTGCAGTCCCACCAACGCAAACTGGGCTGAGCTGAGCTGCAACCATATCAATACAGTGATGAGTAAAATGAATTGTAGTGAAAAGAGGAGAATCAAAATGTGAAAGTATATTCTAGAAGCACCAGATTAATGATGAAAAGCTGGATAACTTTTGTACAGATTTAAGAATTGTGCTGCTGATGGACAGCCCTAACTGGTGCTGATGAAATTCAGAGCTGTATGCAAAAATGACTCAACTTCAAGAAAATTGGTGTAGCATTTAACTGAAATAGCAGAGAATTACAATTTTAAATGGAAGAAAACCTGAAAATATTAAAAGCTTTAAAGGAAATACTACACTTTACTAATAAAGACATCCATGAACTTTAGAGCATATGATGAAGTTTAAAGAATTAGGGTTGTTTTATGTGAAATCCAAGCTTTGTGCACAGGGCTAATTCTTGTCCCTGGAGAATAGCATTGCCAGTTACTAAAAAACCCACAAACTTGGGTTTTTTTCTGTTATTGCCAGCACTTGGATGCAATAACTGTGCAAGAATTTCAAGAATCAAAATCCAGATTAAAAAAAATAAGAGAGATATAAAAGATATTACAAAAGTGTAAGTTTCTGGCCTTTATGATTGTCAAAATAACTTTAAGAGATTCCCAAATCAACCAGAAAGTTTGATAAAAACAAAAGATAGAAGAAAGACTCCCTGGCCCTTCATCTTCTTTAAATAGCATTGTCTTTTCAGCCCCATTGTTTTTTTTTTTTAATTTGTGACTGGCAATACTCAGTTCCCTCACCCCTTTGCATTTTCAGACATAAGGGGCAAATGACATCCTCTCCTGTTGAGGTGCAACACCACAACTTCTGTGCCAACACATGCCCGAAAGTGTCCTTCGGGCAAGACTTCGGGAGAAGGATGTGAGTTGTTGAATGAGATTGCAACCTCACAGTGTCAATCTCTCCTGTGAACAAGATAGGAGTAATACAAATGTTAGTGAAAATGGATTTGGAGAGACTCCTGAAGAACTTGGACAGCCAGTTGCAGCAGATGGGAAGGAAAACGTTCACTAAATTGTATCTTATGGGCAAACGCAAAGGGGAAGAATTACCATACTGAATATCAGGAGGTTGGAGCAGCAACTCGCAGGAGATGAGGCACAGCAACACAGATGTGCAATGTTTTCCTGCAAAGCCCTGGACTGAGTGTGTATGTGTAATAATTCTGTTAAGTGATAGAGGAGGTATGGCAACCCAGCCTGCTCTAGCAAAAATTAAAGTTAGGGAATCTTTTTCAAAAAGGTTGAGTAGGTGTGGAACATACATTTTCAGTCTATTTCTAAATGTTAGGAATAAAAGCCTGCAGCTACTTGTATGATGAGAAGGAAAAGAGTGTCATTCCAGACATAAATACAAATAAATATGTAAAGATATAAATACATAAATATAATATATAAATCTGTTTTAAGCAGAATGGCTCAGTAAAACGGTGCAGATCAGGAGGGTCTTTTCATTAGGTTGTGACCATTAAGTACATGATTCTATCTCAGTGTAAGCTAAAATCTGCGGTGGTAAATTATATACTGAGATATGAGGTCCAGTCTCTTCAAAAACTTTACAGCAATAGGAGAAGGAAGGTGAACTAAAAGAAGCACTTCTTTCAGCATGACCATGAAAACCTTCTGCAGGCCTCTCATGCAAGTTGCAACAACACGAATCAATCAGCAACGTTGATGTTCTTCTTTTGTCACTGCTGGTATCCTTAGGCAGCAATAACACCTTCATTTTTATGTCAGTGAGAGAGAACACACATTTTATGTGTCAGTAATTATTTATGTTCAATCTACTGTAATAAAGGCCAGATGATCAACTCTGTTATGCAAATGGATGCATGGAGAGAGCAAGGAAGTCAGCAACTTGAAGTGGCAGAAGGAACAAATGACATTCTGTTCATGGGGCTGCTTTTCTTTATCCCTTGGCCTTTCAGTAGCTTTCTTGCCTGCAAATTCTTATTCAAGGGGAAGGGTGCAGTCAACTGGAAGGTGATGAATTCTGTTAGAAACCACTTCATGTCACAACTGAGACTGAGCTTACACAGGGAAAGATATACAGGATATTAAAGGTGTCCAGTAACTAAAAACCTTGTTACTTTTAGGCTTTTAGTGCATATAAACTCTCAATAGTTTAAGCAAACAGGGTGCAATGCTTAATGATTGTTAAGACAAAGACTTATTTTGCTAACATGCAAGTAAATAGGGTATCTATGGGATAGAATATAGGGAAGTAAATAGGGATTTAAGCACAAACAATGTACATAAAATTAACAGGAAATATACTTAATACAGGCTATAGTCTACATATATTTATATGTCTTTGTCATTTTAGATTTGTCTTCCTAGGCATGTGCATGAAATATTGAACTAAATATTCATCATACCCTTCAAAAGCAGACAGTGACTGTGGACCTCCAGGGCTAAACCCATTCTCTTCAGCTTAAGCTAAATAACCAAGCTCCCAGGAACTTGTGGGACAAGAACAGTTCTAAAGTAAGGGGTCTTCCTGACCAGCAGATTCATGCCAATATAATTGTGTCATTCTAGCTGAAGTAGCTTACATTCAAACATTTTATGCTGTAAAACAAATAGTATAATACTTCTGGTATTTAAATATTACAAATACTAAAAATTATTTTATGAAATCTCTTTTGAGGATTTAATACTGGGTGTTAATAGAGATTCAGTTGGGGGCCAGGCCCTGAGCCTTAGAGAGGGCTGTAAGACCTGGAGCATTGTGAATATTCATATCTTGCATCCACTGCAATCGATTAAGTTTTATCTGTATGGGATTAATGCATAGATTTTTTTATTTTCTTTCTCCCTTTTGGCTGAGATGGAGAAAGAATTCTGGGGAACAACAAACAAAAACGAACACCCCACATGTGAACTAACAAATTGATATCTTGATAATTGTGTATATAAACACATAAAAATTAATACATTAGTAAATTAAATAAAATTAATAACTCCACTGCATTTTCAGAAGGTAGGGACATAATAATTCTATTTCTGTCCGTGAGAGTAGCATATTCAAAATCTTTTTCTCAGGACAACCAATAAAGTAGGCTTACACCTCCATTTTGTAATGTAAAAGCTCCGGTTTTGAATACTTCCTGAGCTTTGGGAAACTTCATACCTGACTCAAAATTCGTGGCAGAATGTTTCTGACATTTGTATCAATGCTCTTGATTCTCTTCTGCCAGCTGTAGTCCTACTTCAGTGGATTAATTTCTGAAGTTTAGCCCATGTTGAAGGAAAATGCTTATGTATGGCTTATTGTTTCTTCTCTTGCTAACATTTCCTATTTTTCCTAGGGCTACTTACCCAGATTTTTCTGAAGAACATTTTCCTTCTCACTCTGTATTGAGCTTGAAGTTTGTGGTTTCCATTTCAGACCTGAAGAGGGATTTGCATGCCTAAAACATTCTTTTTTTACATCTCATTGCCTTGATGAAAAGACATTACCTCTCCCTACAGCCCTTGCCTGCATGCCTCCTGAGAGAAAAAATGCAAGCATTAATGACAGCACCCCACAACTGGCTCAACCTGGAAACCCTCACAGAAAAGATTACCCTTGCAGCGAGCCAATGTTTTGCCTAGTCTGACCTGTCAGGTTTTGGCCCTGTGCTTCTAATATCAAGTGCCTCCCAGAAGAACTGAATCAAAATATCTCAGATTAATCAATATCATGTTTATGTATAAAACAGACTTACTGACCTTTTGGTAAGTGACCTACTAGCAAAAGCAAGGTCTCAAAGGATTTACCCCTTCATGCTCAGCGTGGGGCAACAAGCCAGTATAACATCTGCTCAGTATGCATTGCAAAGCAAATGAACAACGCTGACACCATTAATCAGCTTGTCCAAGTGAATAAAATTTCAAAAGCTGATGTAAGAAAGCTTGGCTTTAAAAGCAAACATTTCATGTGGATCTGCATGGGTTCATCTAATGATGGATTAGTTAACCCTGAGAGATGAAGAATGACTCCAGCCCTATGTTGGGGGGGGAATGCATGTAAATCTGACAATGTACAAAGAAAGATTGTAAAGAAATTAGAGATATGGGAAGTAGTTCTACAAAAATTGATCACCTGCCATTGGTGCCTCAAACTTCAGTGTGTGATACTAAACACACTGAATAAAAACCACCTTGTTTTGAGTCCTATCCACTGCAAGCTGTGATTAAATGTATGTTTTTTCATTCAAAGAACTGTTAAAATGCAGGTAGCATTTTTTTCTTCCTTTTCCTCCTTTGCTGAGCCATGGAGAGGAACTGTACCTCAAAGAGGAAAATTACCTGGAATTAATTTCAGTGGAATAGATCAAAGCAGTGCAGCAGCAATTTAAATCTGGGGTTAAACTATGAGTGAAAATTGAGAAGAAGTCAGTAAAGGGAACTGATACTTCCTTATTTAATGAGGAGTAGTAGAACATGGGAAAGAGAAGGAAGGGGACACAGACACATGGAAGCTACACAGAGAAGCTACAGATGGAAAAAGTCCCCGCTAGCCAGCTTAAAAATGTAGGCCCTATTCTATTGCTTTGTCAAATCTGCTTTTAAAAGTACAAGACTTTTCTCCTTCCAAAATACCCTTTGGAAGATGTCTCCAGGCTGTAGTGTGTTTTGGTCTCAGTATATTTTTTCCTGATATCCTTTTTTTTTGACCTGAATTTCTTCCCATAATTACTAGCACACTCCTCTGGAATACAATAAAAATTCACCTTCCTCTGTAACCTTCACTGCCTTTCTTTTAGGACCTGATTCTCTTATGTCTTCTCAGAATATCATGCCCAAAACTTACTCCATTGGAAATTATCAGGATTATTCAAGGGGCAGGGCTTTAGCCTTATAGAATAAAGTAGGCATCACTGGAATAGGTACAATGTGTCTTAAAAAAACCTGAGACAAATGCTTTTTCATTGTGGAAAAAGACTGTATATTGAATGCATCAGTCTCTTAATCACTGTAAATCAGAGACTGAGAGTAAAGAGAGTGGCCATCACATGAACTGAAAGATGAGCTGTTCTAACAGAAGAAGCACCTTATTTTTCTGTCGTATTGTTTTTCATTTAGCTTAGGAAGGAAAAAGCTTGAGAATTTACTGGAAAAGTGCTACTGAGTAAGGACTGTGTCTTTGCTCCAACTGGCTAAAGAACAACAGTAGCATAAAATAATTTTGGGTCTGATGATTATAAATTATATCAGATCAATATAAATTAAATTATTGTAATTAATCAAAAAGAAGTGTTAGGGAAAAAAAGACATTTTAATAAAATTCTTATTTTTATAAAAATATGTCTTTTTTTTTTTTTTAAATATCATTTTTATAAAAAGAAAGAGAACCATTTGGAGAAGCAGGGTGGACAGAATAGTTTGAAGTCCTGAACGTTGAGAAAGTTTGGGAGGATTGGTAAATAGGAAATGCAAAAAGCCTCTGTAACTCTTAGAGGAGGGATCTTACTGTAACTGGATGAGCAGCTACCTGAAAAAAATATGTTAAAAATAAACAAAAACTTAGGCAAAAAATCTGCCTTGGAGATGAGAAAAAATAGCAACGAAGTATGAATTGTCAAAAGACAAAAAAAAAAGGGGGGGGGAGGGAAGGAGACTTTAATTGTTTAAAAAATGGATCACTGTGCAGTGTTAGCAAATCAGAAATGAATCTGCCAGAGACACCACAAGAAAATGGGGGCTATTTTTTTCATCGTGTATAGGAAATAAACATCTGTATTTAAGAATACAGAAAGAATATGATGATGGCACTTATGAACTTAGTACAGTATACAAGGCTTTAGAAGATGTTGCAAAGGAAAATACAAGGCATAAAGGTAGTAAAAAATAGGACAAAATAGAGTTTGGGTTTATGAAAGATAATGGATTCTGCTGGCATTGTTTTTGACAGCAATCAGCTTTT
>NW_008237619.1:11779236-11816876 GCF_000691975.1 Corvus brachyrhynchos | reverse complement strand
TCATACAGTTCATAAATTAAAGTGGAAAAGATATGAAGTAGCATAGGAATCTCCTGACTATGTGAATACAAAATAGCAAGAGGATTTGGCGAGTCAAGTAAGGGCAAGAGAGAATGAGGATTTTTCACTGAGAGTTCAAGGAAGATTACAGAGAGACATCCTGCAGGACTGTTTATGCAACTCAATATTATAAAATACTCTCATGGATGGCCTTGGCAAAAAGAAAAGGAGCACATTAATGAAATCTGCTGATGACACAGTGGAAGGCATTTCCAGTATAGTGACAAAATATTGTATAAGGAAGGGGAACAGATTATCATACAAGAACGATTGATTTGTAAGTCAGGAGCAATAGAAACGTGATGAACTACAATAAAAAAGACTAATAAGAATTTCTCATTTAAGTTGAAAATTTATCATTTGGAGGCAGGGACAATGACCTGCATGTTAGGTTGATGGCCTAACTGTGAGATATGACTGATATGAAGATATGAAAAAGAGAAATGCATTGCTCAGCTGAGAGACAAGATATTTTAACAGAGATAAGGAAATATTAAATTAATTTTACATAAAATAATATGGAATGGGTTGCCAGTATTAAAAAAATTAATTTGGTCTGTATTGGGTGCACAGAACCACCTTCAGAGATGGGATACTAGGCTGCTCAGGAGACTGGATTCTACATTCATGAAGAGCCTATCTGGATAAGGTGCCTAAATGAGTGATGTGGTTCAAATGAGCAAATAGGTAAGGTCATAGATAAGAGGAATTTGTTCTTCATTGCACAAGATGATACTAGCAAAATGAAGGGTAAAACAAGATTTCTAAAGAGCAGAGCGGGTAGTTACCAAACCAGACCTCTGACATAAGAAGTGCAAGAAGACTAATTATGTTTTTAAAGGACTGTTAACAGTTTGTGAGTAGATTTTTATTAAATGACTGTTTGCCATAACAGGAGATAGCACTTTGTGAACTTCAAGGTTTTTATACAGATTCTCATGACCTTTTCCCCTCCCACTTTCTTCCAACGGAAAGCAGAAAAAGCAAAGAGGGGAAAAGACTTTTAAAATTGCCAGTGCTGTTTAGGACTGAGGAATCTACTTAAATACAGACAGTTTGAAAAACTCCCTATGGCCTCAAAGAGCTGTAAGTAGTTTAACTTCCCCTCAGGCTCTAGTGAATTCACTACTTGTTCTTTGACTTCCCAATACCTCTCTGCGTTGTTCTGTAGAACTCCTACTTGTTGTAGTGCTCATCTAGGTTCAGCTTGTCCTGGTGAGGCTCAAATAGTTCTTGTCTAGGCTGTATTTGGGTATAATCTTGAAAGAGTTTGGAAATTCTGCAACATCCTCTGCCTGTGTCTGATGCTGATACCAGATACACCCTTGGCTTTTGCCTTCCCAAGACAACTTGCCCTTTTTAATTTAGCTTTCTTAACCTGAAAGTTTTTAAGTTTTAGCCTTCTTAACCTGACTCTATTCACTTTGACAACTGCCAAGTGTCCCCCAAACACACACTAACCCAGTCATGGCAGGACAACCACAGCTCCTCCAGTGGAGCTGTGCTAGTCTGGAATGTCATCAGTCAAATTTGGGATTCATAAAATCACGGTTAGAAGATTAAGGCAGAGACATATCCACAGATCCTCTTTCCAAAAAAACCGATGTCAAAAGCCGACTCTTAGAAAAGCTCCAGCAGAGATGGGGGAAGAAGTTCTAAGACATGCCCTTGTAAACTGCAGTGCCAAGCTCACTGAACTGGAGTGCTGGTGATTAACGCTGCTCGATTAACAGTGATTACTTCCACTCAGTTTGTTTCCTTTTCACCTCCTTGGGCGCCTCAGGCTCTGCACAGGTGTCCTGGTGTGATGCTGTGGCTGCTGTTTCTATAGTCTGCTCCCAAGCTGAGGTGGCACAATGTAAGGGTAACCAACAAACATGTCAAAATTTAAATAAAATGAGAAAGGAGCCGTCTGGGCCTCTGTTAATCACCACAAAATATTATCAAGAGGGAGTGTGAATGAATCTTAGACCTGCTAAATGGGAGTTGCAGATGGAAATTTAAAATCAATTTATTAAAAGAATATTAATTGAACATAAGATATGATTACTTAAAAATCATAATGTTAGATGTGTACCTAAGAAGTCAGTATGAAACATTCTGGAATATTAGAAATCTCACAGCTGTTTCATTTTTATTTTAAAGAGGAAGAGTTTCTAAAAGATTATTTTGAGCATTAACTCAAATAGTCCAAAGAAGCTCTTCAATTACATACTCATTATATTTTTTTTTTCATATTCAGCTGTT
This sequence comes from Corvus brachyrhynchos, assembly GCF_000691975.1. NCBI lineage: Eukaryota > Metazoa > Chordata > Aves > Passeriformes > Corvidae > Corvus > Corvus brachyrhynchos. The sequence goes on along the minus strand of NW_008237619.1, from coordinate 11,814,569 downwards.
GGCAGTTACATTTGCATGACAAACTTCTGTAATGGTAGGAGGAGCAGGCTTATGGGATAAATATGACTAGAAATCAGAGTTACAGAATTACTCTGCAGTGAGATCGTTAATTGTGCCATTTCTAAAGATAATTCTTCCTTTCCAAATTTGCCTTCCATCCCTTCCAGATGATCAGAGCTCATCCCTCTCACATCTAACATTAAAAGCGTAGTTCACTACCCTGATGACACTTGGCTGGCACTGTCAAAGGTCTTTTAATACTCATACAGACTAGAACATTACCCACTTTATAAGCTACCACCTCCCATTTTCATGGTTATTTTTTTTTCTTTTCGGAGGGGTTGTGTTTGTTTGTTGATTTTTTGTTTTCTCTTTCAATCACAGCTGTTGCAACTACAGTTGTGATTTACACCTTCTGGTGCAGTTTCCTGTTCTGTAGTCTGTGTTCATTTACTAGATGTCTGCAGAGAGACAGAGACTTCCCTGACAACTTCCAAATTCCTTCTCATGCCCTTTCATATAGTAACTAATAATAAGCAAGAGTTACAATTCTTCAGCAAATTCCATTGCTATGGAATCACGATATCCACAAGGTCCTGATAATATCTGAGTATTTTGTACATAATTTTGTTCCTAGACAACTGCACACAGGGTCAGATACCTTGGGAATTTAAATAATTTTGTTTCCTATGCATTATCTAAGTGAGGAATTGCATGCAGGCACAGAGTGCCTCCCATGTTATCAGGAAGCATCTTGAAATTTGACCTATGTTTGAGAATGAACTTCTCTGCACTGAATTTCTGATGTAAAAGTCATGCCTGTTCACACTATTTGTCACCAGACTTTACTAACTGATCTACTTTTTACCAGCTTTCTAGATGCTGTGTTAGTTTTTAATTATACGTCCACACCACTGAAATCTCCACTCTTAAGCATTCAAATCTATTTAACTATCTGAATTGCTGTTCTGAAACAAATTCCTGAAACTCTCCTTAACAATGGGCTGAAAGAAGGACCAAGGCCTGATTTACTTCATGTAAATAAAAAAAAACCAACTCTACCAAAGTTGCTGGAGATCCATAGATACAAGCTGGTCCTTTATACGCTGTCTCGGGAGTACCCAACAGCATTAAAATGTAGCAACGTTGCTGTAGCTACAATAGGCTACAAAGGAGGTGATCTTTTTCTAGACCACACTGTTCATTGGGGTTTTTACTAAGCATTTCTAGACTGGTGAGAAGGGAGTTTTGTCTCTCTTTGAATATGCACGGCACTCGTTCAAACACTCCCAATCCCTGGTGCCCTCTTACCTTTTCTTTATATTCTGCTTTACAGAAGCAGATGTTGTGTTGTATTATCTGATCATTCTCTTCTCAAAACAAACCACGATAAAAATATTGGTGGTTATTTCCCCAGGGCTAAGTGGAAACCTGAAAAAATCCCTCAGCATTTCTTTTCTCAGAAAGTCCTTTGGGGTACCAGAATATGTGGTGTGCTTCTAGAGAAAGTATGACCAGATCTGTATACAATATCTTGATATCCCAGGCATTTTTTCCAAAACACCTAATTTTCATTTCATCAATCCAAATAGTCACATATAAATTACTAGAAAATGTTTGTTCCTGGGAAAGCAGAGTGTGCTCTGTGTTTATCGGGAACAGGCTGGAATTGTGGAATGTGTATTGCTCTGAGTAAGAACCCTGGAATGAAAAGCTGAATCCTTCCTCAAAAAGCCTGCTTGCTTGCTTTCCTTTTGTTTTTTTGGCTCAAGAAGGATATTGACACGATTTGCTGAGTGTTCCACAGAATTGCTGAGCCCTGTGTTACTGTGAAAAAAAATCCCTCATCACAGAAAAATACACTCCTTCAGTTAGAAGGAGGCAGTAAAAGGACCAGCACACAGTTTACGGAAATACTGCATTATAAACAGGTTGTAAAACATTTGAATCTGTAATTTTGAGAATATAATTTTGTGATTTTTGGTGAAAGATTAAAAGGAAAAATTCTTGGGATATAAGAACAGGATCAGATAATCAGCATATTTACATTTGGGAAAGTTATGGTCCTGTGTAGCAATTTAGTAGGTTTTCCTGAATTAACTCAGAGCAGAAATGATCAGCCTAAAGATGTCTGCAGCATTTCTTCCAAACAATCTGCTCCCTTACAGAAAAGTAGAGTCCTCAGAAACCTGTCGGTTTACCACAGATCATTTTCAGCTAGAATCAATCTTCCTGGTGCTTTGTAGGCTGAGATTGCAATCTTGTTGGAAAACTATCAGGAAGCCACGGAAACAATAAAATCTTTGGAAGGAAAGATGTATCCCAGAGTGGATGGTAAAAAAACTTCGTCGCCTGCGACCGCTCCACCTATTTCAGGAGCTGACTCAAAGATTTCTCCTGTTTCACGACTTGACTTTCTGCTGGGCTGTTGGCCAAGGGCCAGCATTCCAATTAGGCACGAGCTGGAAGACGGCCCACAGGTCAGTGCCTTTCCCTGGACACCAAAGACAGCATTAAGATAAAATCTTAACTGAGTTCTGGCCAAAATCAGACTGAAACCATTATTTACTCATTCCTCATCTTTCACGATGTTGCAGCTGGATTTGTACATCTGAAAATTGGGAGATAGTAAGGCATGAAGCCTGAATGAAACTTCTTCATGTATGGGAAACAACAGGGAAGAAGCTCTATGAGCAGGAGGAGCAAAAAACAGTTGAAGGACTCTCTTTGCAAAAGACAGCTTAGTGGATGGAGTTCATGTGACTGAAATAATTTCCATCTTTACAGCACATTTTGGGAAGCATTGTAAACAACTTATTCACACAACTGCCACTGGAAATAAGAAATCAGCATTTTTCTCCTATTGCGAATGGCAATAATGGAAAAAATAATTTGAAGCCCCAGAAAACAGTGATAGGGCTGGGACTGGAAAATCAAAACATTAAGTAATCAACCATTGTACACAGCTTAAAGTCACATTTTCATTGAACTGGGCCATGCAAACATTCACATAAACTCCATGAACTGACCGCCTCTGTAAAACAATAAAACAACACGATCCCCGCCTTGTAGATGGGGAATTGAAATGCAAATATATTTTGTCACACAGGAAAAAGCAGGAACTGAACCAGATGTTCGAAGATCTGGCCCAGTGCCTGAAGCACAAAATAATGCTTTTAACTCATAAAAGTGCTCAAACAAAACTGCTCTTTCTCACCTTTTATGATCTGGTTTAGTAAAGAAAATAGAGAAAGATCAGTAAGTACGCTGTTAACTCAAAGCCAGCTTGGTGATAAGAGAACATGCTTTGATGACTGTGGAATGTTATTTGACTTTTTCTTAAATTAGGCGAGGGGGAAAGAAAGTGTCTGTTTTGTGTGGAGACGATTTCCAGACTTGAATCCTTTCCCTCTGTAGACTCCTTTTTTCCTTTGATACATCTTTTCCAAAATTACCCAGGGTCAACCCATATGGATGGTAGTATATACACTGCCCAAGCTGCTTTCCAAACACTGCAAATTGTTGTGAAAACTTGGTAGGACAGCTACCTGGATCTATTATTTACACTTCCCAGTCTACACTGTGAAAATGTGTTTCAACAGCAGTGTTGCTCCAGAATGTGTAAATAAATTTGACTACGGCAGTTGCACGGAGAAATGCTGTTGTGCTGTCATCTCCTCACCCCTCTGGATGCTGGATGCCTTGGCCCTGATAATTAGCCTCAGCTCCTGTGGGAGCAAAAATGTGCTGACTAAATGATTGTTCCTGTTATCTGGGTTTCCTACTGTGCTGGGAATTCTGTGCTTTAATTCCATTAACGGCCTCAAAGCCCAGCCATGTGCAAAATGTCATCATTTTTTCAGCAAAATCTGCATTAAGGCAAAAGACACTGTTTAATAGCCTAGTTAGTGGGATGAAGTGAACAAAGAGCTGCATGACAGGTTCTTCGTGCAAGTGAGTGCCAATTCAAATCTATTTAACTACTGTAAATTGATTTGAAGCAGCACCAGATGTGCCACTAGATTTCCATTTATTCCTCACCAAAAGTCAGTTAGATGTATATTGTCTGGAAATTGTCCCAGGGAAGCAGATGTGATATGTTTCTCGAGGCTTTGCCAAAAGACCAATCCCTGGAGCTTCAGGTAGGAGTTAAGGGTTCTCAGCATCCCCCAGGAGACTCACAGCATGATGGCAAGCCACAGTATAAGTGGAATCTGCTTTGTGTAATATGACTTAGATTCAAGAAGTCTTTTGAGTAATTCTGTGAATGGAAGACTAAAATCAAATCAGATATTTAAACCATTATAATCCTTTCCTACAGAACCCAGATGAAACTACTTTGCTTCAATAATCAACATTGTAATTCTTCAGTTCTATTTTATTTTGCAATGTTCATTTCCTGTGGCTATTTTCTAAGATCTCAACATTCACAGGAAACCTAACTCCCTAACACATCCCAGTTGGAGAGAGTTTTCACTGCTCACAGAAAGGTACTGAAAGGTACAAAAGTTCAAACATACTCAGCTGCAGATGAGCTCACCCTCACCAGTTCTCTGCAGCTGATTATAATAAAAACATCACCTCCCATGTGACCAGCTCTTGCCATTGAAAAGTAATAATGTCATCTCCGGTGGGATCATGGATGACATACAGCTAGTATTAAAACACAGATATTTCTCCAGATTTCTCTGCAGCCTGTAATTTCCTTTAGGGGAACAAGTATGTGATCAGGCAGAGTTTAAAGAGGGTAAAGGAATAAACACTCTGTTAATATTAAGGGAAAAAAGATGACCACCTTAGCAAAACAGATCGTAGCTTGGCAGTTGGGGTAAACGTGGGGCAGCACAGATAATAAGGGTTGATATTTATTCTTATTTATTATATAGGACGTTATATGGCTTTGAATAAAAAAAAGTTACTATTAGCATTTATTCCTTCAAGCTAAAGATGTTAGTGTCAAGTCTAATCAAATAGCCCATGGAAATACTTGCTTTATGGGGCATTTGATCAAGTCATCAGAATATTTAGATTAGTGTCTGTAGTACAAGAAATGTGCCTTTCTGTGCAAGAATATTATATCCAAGAAATATCACAGATTTCTCTGAAATTCTACTGTTCCTGGTGGCCTCAAGGAAGAGCAAAGGCATTCCTATGAAAAGAATAAAGCCCAAAATACTTCCTGAGTACATGTCCTTGCTCATTATAGATGCATGATTACTTGCCTAGCATTTAATTTGTGGCAGTCTTCCTTTCTAGGAAAAAAAAAAAAGAACCATTATATTATGCTTATCTGTCACGAAAGAGAAGACTGAATACTGTTACTTGCAGACAAAAGAATTCAGAAACCTTAAGGAACATCAGATAAGAATTACAATAAACCCCAGACTTTGCTTGAGACAACCAAAGCCGGGGGAGGCTCTGCGCTTTCCAGACACTCCTCTCAGCTAGATTCCATCACCAGGCAGGGGAATGTGTTGTAATAAAAATGTAATATCATCCCTCATGGTTTTAAGAACCTATCTCCCATCTCTCTGGGGAGGCAGTAACATAAGGCTAAGACAGGAATCTCCTCAGCAACATCCCGCCCAAACCGGAGAGTCTGAATGTAATAAACGTGGTCGAATAAATATTCATATTGAGTCAGACTCTTTTTGTACACAGACAACATACTTTGAAAATAAAGGACACTGTGTTCTTTTGACAGAGCAGGAGGAATTGCTAGCATTGCAGACTAATCAGTGCATTGGAAATTGCTGAGTAAGTATTGCTTTACCTTCACAAAACAAAAAGAGACCTTAGAATGTGTATTAGCTGGTGATGGTTTTATGAACTTCTTTAAAGCCATCTGTAGCTCTTCCCAGCTCTTTATTATTCCTCTAAGAAGAGATCACAGGACTAAGTGGGCCTGAGATGAAGCATAACTTACAGTGTGCCATCTATCATGATTTCTTAGGATTCCTTTTAGGAGATAAGAGGCTATGGAAAGTGTAAGGTAGGACTACACTCGACGCAGCTCAAAATGTGAGAAGATTTGGGGCATTTGAAAAGAAGTCTTTAAGGTTACTGCTGCCTGTACCATCAGTGCTGAGGCAACACTTGGGATGCCTTAGAGATCATGAAAAAGGAGGATTAAAAGGCCTATTGAGATTCCCCTGCAGGAATTCAAGGAGAACTTTTAAGTCAGGTTAAGCAGAACTTTTCATTCAAAATCAATACTCAGAGTCGTACAGACTTGGGATCTGAATTAGAGATACCTAATTATGTGCTGTTCCCAACAACTGCAAAACCATTTTTGAAAAGCTGCTCAATGGATACCAATTGTACTGCTCTGAGGAAAAGTGGCTGTGAGTGTTACATGTGTACTCAGCACAGCACAGACAAACATTACAATTCAAATTCTAGTAGAGAGAAACCCTGAATTCCCTGTGAGTGCTGAGGGTGACCGGACTCAGTGCATTACACAGTGAGTGCCTGCAGAGAAGCAGCAGATGTGGCTTATGCTGTAGGCATGCAACAGCAAGACAGAAATACAGGTACAGGCAGACAGAGCTACAGGCTCTTGGCTCTGCTTGTTGAATGAACACAAGAACAATCCAATGCCCCATCAGAAGGGCATTAGGCTTCCCCTAACTGTCCTATTACCAACTCAGTTTTTTTGAAAAGAAACAGAAATTCTCTTATGAACCAAAAGAGATTTAGGGTTTGATAATTTCTTGCCAAGTTATTGGCAATGTTGTGCTTCATACTCTTGTGTAGAAGCTCACAACAGAAACCCAAACTACAGAAGGTAAAGCTGAAGTAAATGTGTAGAAAACCTTGCAGTTTTCTGTGTCCCATTCTAACCTGGCTTTCATTCATCTCATGTAAAGTTAGGTGCTCTAAACCATACAAAAACTTTGAAGCTTTGCTGAAGTCTAATTTTTTGCCAGCAACTTGCCCACTACAGCTAACAGGAGAGCATTTGACAAACTTAAAGCTTGGGTGGTTTGAAATCATCCTGCAGTTTCATCTTAAATATTCATGGTTAAACAGCTTCAGTAAAATAACTCAATCATTCCCTAACAATATCTACACCATTATCTATACCCAGCCATAGTGCACATGTGCAACTCCAAACCTGCATTTCCTAGGCGGTGTTGACTTCAGTTTGGATTTCTGGGTGTAAAGAGTGGGAGTAGGCTTTTTTCAAGTCACAAAAGAGTCCATTTGAGAGAAAGAATTCTTTTAAAAACAGTCATTTCATTAAAGCAGCCTGACTTGGAAAAATTCTTGTCACTCACTTTGAAAAAAGAAAACCACAAACTTAGACAAGTAGGACTCACATACGCAGGGAGATAGAAGTACTACCCAGGCAATATTCAAAGAAAAACTTAAATGTTTCTTGTGTGTCATTTTTCTGCAGATTTTGAGCTGCTGTGAGGTGGGTGAATGTGAGGATACAGCAAAGTCCAGCTGTTCTCCAGTGCTGGGGAGCAGCTGGAAGCCAAGCATAACAAGGACAATAGGGCAGAAGCCGTGTCAGCCCTGTGCTACCAGAGTAAACCAAGCAGGGCCAGCCAGGCATGGCAGCCAGGGACAGCCCAGAGCCCAGATCACACATGGGCTTGAGGTAGGCCTAAGGAACACAAACAAGAATTAAGGCAAAAGATGAAATAATGAGGGATTTAGAACAATTCATTGCATCTTATGAATTAGGCAGTAAGTAAGGTCTCCTGGTCAATCCCTAGGTAGAAGGGAAGGACCAGCCACCTCCTGTGATTACCCACTGCGAACTGCAGTGCAGAATCTGCAGCTTATCCCCTTACCAGGATTCTTTCTACCTGCCTGTATGGGTCAGATTTGTCTAAAGTAAGTTAGAATATATTTTAGGACAAAGACCCAGTTTTTCTATGTGCATTTCAAGGCTGGTGCAGTTCTGTGATTTCCATCTTGGAAAGTAACGTTAAGAGAAGAGCAAACTGCAGGCTGGTGACATCTGCAAACTGAAGAAGAACACAACTTGTTCATCTGTCAGCCTGTCAGGCTCACCTGTGATTTAACTTGTGTATTTTCTGTGTCTGTGAGACATGTTAGAGGATCTCCCAGGTCAAAGTTATCTCGAAAGGAAGAAAACAGGCACAACAGCAGCTTTGTATGTTGATCATTAGAGATTTCTGCCAGTGATAAAACATATGCTTCAATTTTACTTCACTGAAATACATTCAGTAGGGAGACCAGGTATTCCTCTTGAAAAAAAGGGTAGCAAGGAAACTTTCATTGACTTTAACGGTTGGGTGAAGAAATGAGGAAAAAAGGTGGAGCAACTTTTGAGACAATAGCTGGGTTCGTGCTGTCCTCTACTGGTGAAGAACACAAGTTACTGTACTTGTGTAAGCAGTACTTGAACTGAATGTTTTAATAAACCTTAAAAGAAATGAAAAGTGTAATAGCTGTACAAACTAATATATTGTCAGTATTAAGATTAAATACTTAACTTTTGTGCGTGTCTAAAAGCGTGATTTTGTCTTCAGACTGCAGCTGCTTCAAGTAAATCCATCAGTTTAATGTAAGCATTCTGTCATTACTGTGTATGCAGGAAAATGCTTCCCATTGCCTTCCCATTTTCCTTCTTCTTTTTTTTCTTTTTATTTTCTTTTTAAAAATCCAGCTACAAAACACAACTAAAACAGGAAAAATGCAGTATATGCCTATACAAGCAAACATCCCTTTCTCTTTCACCTTCTGTCTGAACAGATAACCTGATGGACAGCATTTATTTAAGCAGAGATGCTTGTAAAGGTGTTCTAGAGAGGTTGACAATGGTGTTTGATATGGGTTGTGTCTGTGTGGTTCTCTCCCTCACTCTGCTCACATACCCAAGTGAACAGTGGAGCTCCAGTTTCCATGGTGTTTGCCGAGCCCAGCATGGCCACCCAGCTCAGTGCCCACGGCGCAAGGTAACAGCAGTACCACGTATTCATGCAGAAAGGAGTCTCCAAAAGACATTAGGAAATGTCCTTTAGAGCCTTGTTTAACTGCAAGAGTAAACAGCAGATGAGGAGAAGGGCACGGCACACAGGCAGCATTCGTCACAACAGACTGCTCATTGTTTTACCTGAAGTGAGATCCAGAAAGTTTAAACATCCACCTCCTGGGAAGCTCGGGTCACAAAGTCTCTTGTGGGTCTCTGCACAGATGTGAAGAACTTATAATTAGAGAGGCTCAAACATGGTCTGATTCCTGAATCTGTGTAATGATTTTAATTCTTTTTTGACTTACACACTTGATATGTGGCTGGGATACAAGTTCAGTTCCTTGTTCTACCTTCCTCCGTGGCAGCCCTGTTTCTTCCCGTCCTCAGGAAGGATTCACAGTGATTAAGAGCAGACTTACAGCCTCTTCTGTGGTAATCATGGGGAGTATACCAGGGCTGATGAGAAATTCCAAGAGTTCAAAAATCACAGCCCCTGCTGTGATGCAGTATAAGACTATCATCTTTTTCCCCTACTTACCTGGAGGCTCCTGAGCTACACCAATGCCTGGAAACAGCCCAGAAACAGCTGTAAACTACCACTAGAACGGGACAATTTTTCCTCAGGGCAATCCAGAGGGAGCATGAGATGACATAACATGCCTTCACATATCCTTGAGATGTTTGTGCACTAAACAGAGTTACACCCTAAGGACAGAAATGGAACTGATGAAAAGGTCATCTTTGTTGTGTTTTCTTTCTGAGAAAAAAAATCCATTAGAGGTTATCAGAGAAGGAATTTTATTTTTAGAATGCTCTTGTTCATGAAACTCAAGAGAATTTTTATCTTTGACTTGAAGAGGAACTAAATAATGCCTTTGGGGAATGACTTCTTACATTACCAAAAAAGAAATATGATTAGGAAAACCTGTGGAAAACTCCAGGCAATTGCTTTCGAAGAAATTTATATGTAGAGAGAAGTGTTCATGCTAATTCTGAGACATTATTTTGTCATGCTGTTAGTTTTATAAGGTACTGGTTTACAGTTTCTTCCAAAACCTATTAAAATTAATGGGGATCACAATTTTTAATTAGCACTGGATTAGGAGAGTGAGAATTTTACAGAGGAAAAGAGAGACTGTGATTTCATGAATTTATTTGATTTTTTTTTTTGCAGTAAGTGAAAATATCTTCCAACACATACAAATATAAGTAAAAATCCCATCCAACAAAGGTCTATAGAGCTTAGATCTGGTAAAGCATTTGCACATTTACTGGAGATAGTGTATTTGTCCTTGCATAGCATTCCTGACATTGAAAAAGCCTTCACGAATTTCTCCTTCTGCTGTTAAGTCAAAAACTCAAATTGTCTGTTAGCCCAGGCTTGTAAAAGCATTGATAAGCTACACTAAGACTAAAAATCATTGCTTCAAACAAAAACACAGTTAAAACTGACAGTAGTACCTTTTAAAATGGTTTTCAAGCAACAATTAAGAAAAAGGAACATATCACTGGAAGATAATTTTCCTCTGTTGGCATTTCTGCTGCCCTGTAAGCCTAATTTCACAGGTTTTCCACGTAGCAGTGGAGAGATGATTAGTCTGCAGGTGATTAATTCTGTGGTGGAGAGAGGTTACAGTTAAGGTTACAATTATGGCTGATGCTCTGGAGTGGTAGGGATGAGCTATATGGCTACAGTGGGGGTTAGGGTTCAGGAAAGGAAGAGCTGGACAAATACATTTACTGCAGGATCTTGTCAGTGTGGTGTGTCTTGGATGAGGGCTGGTAGTGGCAAGGATTCATAGCTTCTGGCTAGTTGGGATAGGAAGAGTAGGTTAATGGTTTCAGGACTGGTTCTCTTAGCAATGAATAATGTGTAATTCATCTCTGGCAGAAAACAGTGACTGGGCTAAGCATGTTGGGGGATTCACTGTCAGGAATGCTCTTAGGTGACTTAGGACCTCAAGTCCAGTAAAAGATGGTTAAGGTGTTGGTTTTACATTAGTTCCTTCAGAAGCTAGGGAAAAAGAGCAAACCTTGTTATCAGAGAAGCCACTCTTGGTATGAACTCAGTAGAACTTACTGGGTGGCAAGGATTTATAGCTTCTGGCTAGTTGGGATAGGAAGAGTAGGTTAATGGTTTCAGGACTGGTTCTCTTAGCAATGAATAATGTGTAATTCATCTCTGGCAGAAAACAGTGACTGGGCTAAGCATGTTGGGGATTCACTGTCAGGAATGCTCTTAGGTGACTTAGGACCTCAAGTCCAGTAAAAGATGGTTAAGGTGTTGGTTTTACATTAGTTCCTTCAGAAGCTAGGGAAAAAGAGCAAACCTTGTTATCAGAGAAGCCACTCTTGGTATGAACTCAGTAGAACTTACTGGTATTGTATTTAAAAAAACATCCTGATTTTGAATGTTATGGAAGCTACAAGAGCAAGTTAATAGGTGGACCTACAAAGTTCTGTGGAAATCATGTGTGAGCTATTATTTATTATAAATCATATGTGAGCTGTGTGGTTCTCTCCAAACTTAAGTTTTAGGGTGTCTGAGTAGGTCAGGTTTTATTTTGTTTATTGGCTACCATTGTGTTTAAGGTAAAGAAAGCTAAATGTAGATCATTTTCTTTCAGGATCCTGACAGGCTGTGGCTCATCCTTCCTGTGAGAGCTGAATGGCAGGAAATATTGAACAGGTTTTGGATATGGTAACCAATATTACTGGATTTGAAACTAGGGATCTGTGAAGCAAAATTCAAATATTAAGTGTGGTTTCAAATATTAGTGTGGTTTCTTGCAGGGCACTGAGGCCTAGAACAAGGAGATTATCTTTCTGGACTTGGAATTTAGACAATATTAAAACTGCAGTTCAGGAAAGCAGGGGCTGCAGAGTCCTTCAGTTCTCTAGGGCAGGATGAAAGCTATGGTTAGGAAGGGTGTGTGCTTTCTGCGTGGGCAAGTAAGGCTTCTTCTGAGAGGGGAGCAATGGTTGGTGCTGTGTTTTACATGAAGTCTGAGAAGCTTGTTCTGTGCCTGGCTTCTGTGAGATCAAGAAGTCCCATTTCACTCTTGATCTAAGTAATGAAAAGCAGGTATGTAATCTGTGAAAGAAGCTGGGCCATGGATAAGACTCTGGACAAGATTTTAATTTGGGATTTGCTTTAGGTCTTTAGCAGTTGCTCCATGTTCAACATGAGCTTTGATAAAGCTGAGATAAAGTTTGACATCAAGAAAGGTTAATTATTATTCATTTCAGTATGGCTGGAAAGGAGGATGTGGAGAGATGTGTTGTTGCCAGTTCTGTTGGGATAGGATAGGGATTGGACTTGGGGATGGACATTGGATTTATGCCTTCTGGTTGTTTTTGGAGAGAAGCAGATATTAACAGGGGTCTGATGAAGGCTAAGATGATTCCTTTATGGATTATTTTGAGACTGTGTAGAATTATTTGCTGTAAAGAAAAGCAAGCAAGCAAGAAATCACAGTTTTGAGCTGTTTGTGAAGCTGGTAAATAGCATTGCAATTGTTTCATCCCATTCATGCATGTTTCATTTGAATATTTAAAGATATTATGTTATTTCCTTTTTATTTTATTTGAAATTTATATATATGTTAAAATGTCAAAAAAGTTTTTAAACTTAACACTATACTACATACTGATAGGTGGGACAAAACAAATGCTTTTGTTAATGCTCATTTTTTAAAATTCCTGTGTCACGTTTTCCAAACTAGATTTTTCTCCCCAACTTTTCCATTTGGCCAAATAGACTAAAATCCTCTTTCATAGTGCTAAATTCCTTTGCCATACCAGATTTAACTTCATGCATGAAGACAGATACAGATACAAAAACTAAAGACAAAACCAGAAACACTGATAGTATTAGTGAAAAATTAAACACTTCAGGTGTTTGATGTATCACTATGGCACAGCACAGGGAAGCACAGGAAGCGTGTTAATGGGATTTTCTGCCTAAGCTTCCACTGTTCACCTCTGTTGCTTTCCATGTTTTGCAGATGAATGCAAAGTTTCAACATTCATAATAGACCTCCTCGCAAACGTTATGAATATTAAATATTCATGTATGAAAACTGTTCAGATCCAATCTTGGAATCATTCTGAGTTTGCTTATGACCAATTAAAATGCCATATAAATTTCAGATTCTGCCATCTGAGTGGGCTGAATGCAGAGAATGAAGGACAATATCCTGTACTTCTAATTTAATTTTCCCATCAGTGTTTGTTTGAACTCTATCTGTGGGTCAGAACAATGGATGTCTGTGCAAATATTTTCTGCTTACGCCAGCCAGGACTGGGTGCATAATTCCAGTTAAAATTTCAGCAATAGTTTATATTCAGTTAAGACGACTTTTTTCACATAGAAAATAACACTTTCAGATTGAGAACTTTATTAATGAGATATATGTGTCACTTGCCTGTGGCAGAGCTTTGGGTTTATGCAAACTGGACCTCCCTCTGGCTCCAGATTGCGACTGGAGTTTGAGGAATCTTATAATCTTCAGAAAATGAAATTTTATTGAACTTGGAACAGTCCCATGAGCATCAGGGATTTGCTGTGCACACAGAGAAAACAGAAGATAAGTAATTGGCAGAAGAATGTAGTGAGTCAACCTGCAGAAAGAAGGTAAAACATGTGAAAGAAGGCAGCAGCAGGTAGAGGACGCAGTTCCCCTTTGGGTCAGCTGGATGTGTTTTTCCATCCACTTCCAAGTTTTATCTCTCATTCCAAGTATGATCAGCCTTACTTATGAGTGACAGGGAGGCAGAAAGAGGTGGAAAAGGCACTTCTATGCTTCTCAGCTTGGAAAAACAAAGTGGGAATGTCTGCCAAAGAAATCTGGACACTTGGGATTTTCTTGAAAGATCCAAACACTGTTATTTCCTCTGATTTTGTATGCGGTATCTGAAAGAGAGTGACTTGTCAGTGTTCCCATGGTCTTTGCATACACAAGGAGGAATGAGACATTTTCAATGGCATTTATTTTAGATTGATGGAAGGAACAAAGAACCGGGCAGCTTCCAAGAGGGTGTTTCCTTAGTGTGACCCTGAACATAGTTTGAGAACAGTCTGGCTGCTCCTTCTGAGCACAGACACAGCTCCTGGAAAATGAAAAGGTGCCTGCTATGAGCAGTAGACAGACATGGCAAGATCATGCAGCAAAATTCAGATATTAACAGGGAAATGTCCTCAAAACAGGGAAAGCTGGAGTCAGAATTTTGGTTTCGATCACTCAAGGCCCATTGAAGAAGCAGGCCCATTTGCAAAAGCTCTACACGTAGTCAGATTGCAGGCAAGCTTGAAACCTCAAAAGATACTCAGAAATGGGCAGTGGATTAGGTTCTTAATACAGCATCAAGTGGGTTTATATTTTTAATACCAGTACTGTGTATAGAATAAATGCAAAATAAATTCAGATAAACCATCACAATTCATGCTAAACCATGACACCCTCATTGCAACAGAGAAAACAAATTCATTTCCCCCACTGTGTCTCATATCAAGAGCCCTTTGAGTAGTGATCAGTAGTAAACAGTTTTGGGCCCAGCTTGCTCAGTCTGTATTTGACATCACCTCAGCTTTTCACGTAACAGTCCATACTACTTTAGGTAAATACTCCATCCAATCCCCCCCCTGAAATTATATAACTCCTTTGGCTCCCTCATAAATTACACAGAAACTAACAGAAACGTAATAAAGCTGTTGTAAGTCTCCACCTATTGAAACAGTAACATCCAGAGCAGCCAGAAGACTCACACAATCCTCCAGATGTAGGTTTGGTATGAAGATCATGGTAGTTTTAATTTTATCCATGACAGAGCAGAACACAAAGAAAATGTATCATGCATAAGAGAAACCCAAAAATATTTAAACTGGTCATTGCCCAGCTTACTTCTTCTTCCATTAGAGAGAAGTTTGTTCATGGCTAAAATCACATTTCCAAGTAATTCAGATTCTTTCAGACTGTTTCTGCAACATCAGTTTACTGGGACTCTTGTGATAGTTCCACCCGTCCCATGTTGAAGGCTGGGATCAGATGATCTTTAAGGTCCCTTCCAACACTTCACATTCTATGATTCTGTGATTCTATGTTGCTGAACAATGGAGCTTTTGACAGTCATGATTGTCTTTAGGGTGGAAACTAGAGAGTGATGGAGAGAACAGGAAAAAGGAAACAGTACCACCTCAGAAGGCAAGACAGGAAATATCTGAAGTTGGTTTTGGAAGAGAAAATATAAAAAATCCCAGAAGCTAAACATTACATTTTGGCAGTATCAAAAGAAATTATCTTGACTGCAGACTCGGAGGTGTTTGGCGCTGTTTGCATTCTTAAACTTCTACATATATTTGACGTCTAGAAATAATGAATCCTGGAAGATTGAGTTTTCAAATTGTAAGAAGGTGCCTTGAAGCTTTCCAGATTCTGAAAAAGAATTGCTCAAGACCTTATTTGCTGCACCTTTAACATTCTTGTCCCCAAAGCTATTCAGATAGTTCTCCAAAGCTGTGATTCAGGAAATAAGGGCTCCCAGGGAGTCTTTCTCACTGAATAAATCCAGGTTTAGCACCAGAGCAGGCTTCTATTAGAAGTGAGTTAGTGTAATGATGGATCCCTCTGAGACACACTAGGATGAAATCCATCATGATAAGAGCTCTTCCCGGTCCATTTTCCTCTGCCTCTGTTCAGTGATCCTCAGAAAAACAACATGAAAGCTGACAACCACATTCCATGAACATTACTTATGGTGACTTCAGCTGCAAACATTTCCTCCTATTTTTCTCTTTGTTGTAATCATTACATGACCAAATAGCTGTAAATATTCACTATCACAATTGATTTAACCTATCTGTTTTATACGAGCCAACCTATCTGCTTCTAATTTCATTTTGCTTTCAAAACAAGTTTATATAACAGGCTAAGATGGATTTTTGTAATTTCCAACAACTCCAGACAACCAATCTAGATTTCTGTGGATCTCAATCAATTGTAGATATAATGGGATAATATCTCTGAATGAACTTTTGTCATGACAGCATTGTGGCAGGCCAAACTGCATAGATGGAGGGGCTTCAGAACAATATTTGGCAGAAAATCCCAGTATATTGGAGACTTGCAACTGTTCAGTTCAGTATACTAGGACTGAAGTCCAAATGAAAAAGGGGTGGCATTAATAATTTTGGAATTGGAAGGGAAGGCCTGACTTCAGCTCATTTAATTTGTCAGCATTTCTGATTCTTTAGTTGCAAGCTCTGCAGAATGGCAGATACAGCTTTAAAATGCATTTAAAAGCACTAAAATACAGTGGAATGGCAGCACATTTTCCGAGGGGTACCATTTCCGCCAAAAGCAGGGAGAAGAAGCCATGTCATTTATACCAGTTGTCATCTTCCTAAATCTACCAAATTCTCTTTGCAGCTACAAAAGTAACTCTATTTTCTTCTCCTCCTTTCAGAGATTTGAAATATTAAGAGCCAGTGTAGTTGTCTTTTATTTCCCTTACTCTGCCCTTTCCAGCTTTTGTACTTTCCTTATTACTCTACATGTCTCTTAGCACACTCTTTTCTGTACCATTTTCCCAGCTACTGAATGCAGAACTTTGTAAGAAATCCTTAAAACAATCATCCTGGGTAAACTGAATTAGAGATTTAAAAGCAAAACAAAACCATATCTCAAGAGTTCTCTATCTCTATGATCTTCGGAAGCGTTTCAGGACAGTGTCCAAAATATGTAATGCAATTAAGATACTGTGTTCTGGAATTGGCATAGCTGAGACTAATCCTCTTCAATGCTTTGACTCAATGATAAATATTTCTAATGGCTGTGTTTATTGCAAACTTGGGGCTCCTTCTATCTGGACATGAATTCCTATCAGACAGTTTAAAGTCCTGGATTAACCTTCAAGCATTCAAAGCATTAACTCTTTTTGATTGTGAGGAGCTAACTTCCCCAGACATGAGTAAGTATACGGCTCTTGGCTAGTTCTTAGATATATTTTACAGTTTGCAAGTGCAGAAAGAAAGACAGAGAAGGTTCACAGTCAGTAAGAAGCTGCAGTGATCACCATTCCACAAGAGCCTTGCTCCCCATTCACACACTGCCTTTGGACTGGCTGGACTGAACCTGTTTGCAGGTTTATGTTTTGGTCTGAAACAAAAAGACATGAAGAGACCAACTATGGGGAGCAAGAGCTTGTAGGAAACGGCATGTTTTAATTTACTGCATCAATAGTCTGCAATTAAAAGTTTTGATAGTTTATGTGCCTACATAACTATCTACATTTTTGAGTGTAAATTAAATACACCAGTTGTGCCCGGAACTAGCTGACACAACTGAGATGTACCATTTATTTTCCTTAAATAAACCAAGCTTATTTTCCTCATTTTTTCTTTAATTTTTTATATGGTCCTATACCTGTAAAAAAAATACATGATAAATGGAAGCCTCTCCAGGGTGATCTCCTGCAGTGAATGCATCTGCCTTTTGGTAATGAAAGAAGAAACAGCTTTTTTGTTTCTTCACAAACCAGATGCAAAAGCATTGGATATTGAAATTGTAAATAGAATAGGGACAAATGGTAGATTTTTTAGAGGTTGTGCTTTTCTTCTTTGAGGCAAGATTTTTTATTAAATTTTGAAATTTAAACTGAACATAAAAGTCTTTGAAGTACAGACACCAATAGTGAGGCTGTCATTAAATGAATCTCATTAGAGTTAAGGAGAGATTCCCTGCAATGCAAGTCCTTGGAATAACATCTTACCACTCCAGTCTGAAGCACAGACCTGTTTACATAAGTGAGTTGATCAGAGACAGTTTCTGGCCAAACAAATGTTCAAGAAGATTAATGGTGAACACATGTTGTATTTTGTTATCTAAAACAACACCCAAATTCTCAACTGAAATCTAGGTTATGTGATGACATAGAGTGTTGTTAGGGGTATTTCCTGTTTTTGGAGTGTTAATGCAGTGTTCATTTTTTATGCTTTTTGGAGAATGCAGTTGGGTTTTTTGTAGAAGAATTTCACTCAGTTACTAGGGAAAGGGTGAATTTTCCCTCCTGCTGTAGGGCAAAGAAACATAGGCCTGAGAGGTGCCCCAAATATGTATGTCGAGATCATATCATTGTTTTATCCATGAGGACAACAAGGAGACTACTAGGAAAAGCAGCTCCTCCCTCAATTCAAGCTCTTCTGCAGTGTTAGGATGCCAGTAAAGCTTATGGCATAGCAAGAGGTTTGGTATTACCCTGGTTCACCAGAAATCACAGTAATGTGCTGCTGGTTCTGTCAGCTCTAGGCAGTTAAGTATGACTCCGTTCTGATGAACTGATCCACAGCCTGGAGGCCTTTTTAGAGCTCCCAGTGATACTGAATAATTAAACAGCACTGATGCAGAAACAGTCCATGATGACCAACAGACCAGGCACATTTATCTGTGTATTAAAGAGAAACTCAAGCCACTAAATCAAGGAAGCTAAAGAAAGCTACAGCTGGAACTGGCCATTAATATGGAACTAGAGATGTGCTTTTGGAGCAAAGGCAGCCAGCAGCTTCTGTGGCTGCATAAGGGAAGAGCATGGCCAGTAGGTCAAAGAAGTGATTCTTCACTCAGACTGCTGAGGCCACATCTGGAGTGCTGGGCCCAGTGCTGCGCTCCTCACTACAACAGGGATGTGAACATACTTCAGCCAGTCCAGGGAAGCACCACGAAACTGACAAATGGATTGGAGCATCTGACACAGTAGGAGAGGCTGAGGGCTGGGATTGTTTGTCTTGGTAGGTGCAGGATTAGAGGGAATTCTTAATAATACCTGATATAGTGGGTGTAAAGAAAATAGAGCCAGACTCTTCTCAGGGGTATCCAGTTGAAGGACAAGAGGCAATGAGTACAAACTGAAATACAAGAAATTTCATTTAAACATCAGAAATCTTTTTTTTTTTTTTTTTAAACTGAAGGATGATTCAGGATTGTCACAGGTTGCCCAGAGAGGTTCTGAGTCTCCCTCCTTGAAGATATTCAAACCCAATTGAGTATGGTCCTCAGCAACCTGTTGTAGCTGAGCCTGCTTTGACCAAGGATTTTAGACTAAACACTCTCTAGAGGTTCCTTCTCACCCTAACAATTGTGGGATTCTGCAGTTGCAGGCTTAGCCATGCAAGTGAGTGTAATACACTGGGGATTCACTGTCCACATCACAACTGCACTCAATACAGATACTTGCTTAAAAATCACATCCTGGCTGAGCATTCAGACTCCTGTGTGAGTGAATATCTCCTAGAAATCTACTCCTCAGTGTGTCTCTGGCAGCTGCTTTCTACCTTAAAGTTCTTGTGTCCTATCTGTCAGTAGGAGAATCATGAAAATGCAAGAGCAAGGGATAGAAGAGGTTCTGGTGTATGTACCCACATAACACAGTCTGCAGCACACTGTCCTGCCTGGCATGAGAATGATCAAACACGTTGTTGCTGGGCCTACAGACCAAAGTCACGTTTTCAATCTGGCACTTCAAAAACTCTGCCTGGACTGGTTCTGTCCACGACTGCATCAGGTTATAGAGCTGCGAGCATTAGTGTTGTCCTTCTATTTTGTGTTGTTTCTCTTCAGTGAAGACTGAAGAAATACTAGCCCTTGGCCCATACCAGGGACTTCAAACAACCTTGTCATGCACCAGTTGGCGGCCATCTCCCTGTTACAGAGGGAAAACCAAAGTCAAAATATAATCTATGGCCTCCAACTCATGACTACAAGTGTTTTTAGGAGCGACATCTGAATGTCACCCCCACAGGTTACAGCTCTGTGCAAGAGAAGCAAACAGTGGGATTTGGGATGACAAAGGCTAGGCCTGCTTTTGTCAGAGCAGCATGGGAAAGGTATGGTACAGTGGAAAAAGAACCCAGGACTCCCAGCTGCTGGATCTGATTTCTACTTGATATTTTCTCCAACAATGTGTCCATTCCTTGCCAACTAAGTTCTAAATGATTCATTTTGTTACTGATAGTCATATTTTGTGGGTAGCCACTAGTCAGTTTGAGTTATTCACTTCTACAAAATACTTCCTCTAGAAGGCACTGTAAACAGAATTAATTTTTAAGTAGTTTGAGTTGTTTGAAAGCCATGAGCTATGGTTATTAATATTGGCACAGAACAGGTCACATGCTGATGATTCAAGGGATAGAAACTGGAACATTTTGGACAGAACTGATGTTTTTACATTCACTTGCCTTATATCCAGACACTCCGGCGGTATAAGTGTTAATTACACCCAAGACGGCAAACTGGGGATGTTACAGGTACTAATACGTGTAGTAAAATAAATCTTCAGATGAAGCAAATCTTGTATATTCAAGTAATTCAGTTTCCATTTCTCCGTTACAGCATGTGATTTTGTCACGCATCTCTTCTGCAAGACAGAGGAGGAGAAAGGAGTTTGTCTCATTGAAGGCAATGGAAAGTATGCTTGATATAGCATGCACAAATATGGACATGAAGCTGTGAGGCTGCACTGCTAACAGCCCTTACTGATACAAAGAAGCATGCACCCAGATTCCCAAACAACCTACAGTGATGTTTTCACTTGAAATTTTTTGCACTGAAGTTCATTCTTGCGATAAAAAATGGGCGCTCCCCAGCCAGTTGGCTCAACAAGCCAAGAAATCTCGCCACTTGGTGATTGCAGCCTAGTTACCGCGAGCACAACTGCACATTGTTCTGCTTCCCTAAAAAAATAAATAAAAAAAAAATCTCCAAGGCTTGCCACTGTTTGGAAAGAACCTATAATTTTTTTGCACATGTCTAGACTGGTTTACTGCTTTTCAGTGTGACTTCTTGTCATGGTATCACAGCCAGTATGTATTTTTTGACTGCTGCTGACCAAGGCAGACTCTGAGAAGTCTTCAAAAGCAAAAGAATTTGCCAGCAACTGAGTCAGTTTAAACAGCCTGCCAGGGATTTGCAGCATGCCATACAATACATTTTTGAGTCACCATCTGAAAACAGCCTTGATGAATAAGTACTCGACAAGAAAATGACTCTGAAATTCCCAGCTGGTCTTATGCCAGGATTCTGCCATGTTCCCTTTCTCTCCAAAGTCAAGGCACTTGAACTGATCTCGGTATAAATGGCTACTCAAAATGTCACGTTCAATAAGGAACATGACCTGGGGCTGCACAGGGGCTTTGACAATGCCACCTTCTGTGGAGAAACACGGGAGTCTGATGCAACAAGACACACACACACACACTGCAGGGGACTGTAAAAGAAATGAGCTGCTTGGATGTCCAGAGCCGTGAGGCTAATGCCCATCTCTCTCGCATTTCAGTCTGACCAAGAACAACGTGCCTGTGGTCCCGAGGGAAACAGAAGTTATTGGTGTTTAACTCACCGCTAGGTGTCACGACTTCTTCATTTTTAAACAGACTGCTGAGTTTTTGTACGCCTAGAGGAAGGAAAAAAGCTCAAGGTGAAGGCAAGAAGCCAGAATATTAGCCAAATACCTAGGCCAGCTCCAATCTAAATTTTTTTAGTAAAGTCATGTTGGTAGATAGCACATTCAAAAGAAATAAAAATTGAGAAATCATTTCCATCCCTTTTGCAGATTACTGCTATCCCAGACCATACTGAAACACTAAGAATGTCATTAGTGCAGGTGGCTGTAAAGTTCAGCATGCTTAGTACACCACAGAACTCTTCTTATATTTCTGCATTACCCTGCCAGAAATCAGCCCCAGATGCAGTAGAACGACAGGTATATGAAAGTGAAAAAGGTTTTCCTCATACTTACGACATGATTCTTCTCTCCAGTGTGTCTCAGAACAGCTGATTTTGTTGAAAGTCCATCCCTGTTGCTACTGACAATTGCTGTATTTCTTGTGGCTTTGTAGACCGACAAATACACAGACACATCTATGTACATATTTTAATATACATTCACAGGAAAAACACGGGTCAGGAAGCGTTAATGCAACTACCCCTCCCATTGCCACATACTTTTCCTATGCTGCTATGCTGTCCAGGGAGGTTTTACCACCTCCTAGTTTTCTGTCTTTTCTACTGAGAAAGCTGGTTTTATGTTCTCCATTGAGCTGAGAATTGTATCTCCTTTCTTGCAAGTAGACAAATTGTCTTCAGGGTAAGGCTGGAACACACTTGATTTTTAAGTGTGTGGACTGAAGACAAACCAGCGAAGGAGTGAGGAGCTCTCTCCCTCTCAAGGTTTTCACAATCCCCTTCAAGCTGGGGTAAAAAACTTGATATAAGAGTTGCAGCCTTGTCAGGAGAAGGACAAACATGGTTCATGAATGCTTTTCCCTTTCCCTCTGCATATTACACGTCACATTTAATGCACAAGGGTCTGGGGTGCACATGAACCCACCAGCCCAGGAAGAGGCAGGAGACCTGATACATCAGCCTAGATGCATCTGGGCACTTTTAGGAACTTGGCAACAAGAGACGACTGAAGCAGCTGCCCAGTATGGGCAGATGTTTTTTCCTCTGACCCCTTGTAGAGTACACACTTACTGGATGATGTACAGCTTGTTCTCTGAGCCAAAGGAAAAATCCAAACATTGCTGGCTGAAGTCAGATTTTATTTGACCTCTTAAGTAGTTTAACATGGTACTGGCCTTCTTTCCCATTTTAGGTCTTTCCCTTCCTAAACAGCAGAAGGGATTTAATGATACTCAGGCACCTACCTAATGCTCTGAGCTGGATTTTTCATAATTGCCTATAAGATAAAAGGTCTTTTGTTCACTTTTTGGGACGTCTAGAAAAACACAGGGAAACCCAGAAGGGAACCTCACAAGCAACTTTTCCTCTTCTAGGTGCAAAGGGTATTTTTATTGTAATTTTTATTGTAATGTGCTATGAGTTTCCATCTTCCTATTCTTTAAGTTAGGAATTTAAGAATCAGCATTTGCATGAGAATTTAAGACTCTACAGTTTCCTGCATCCTTCAAAGTAAAGTCACTGGGTGGTCTTGGCACCGAGCTCTCATATGGGGCCAGTAAAGGTGACTTTTATAAGCACAGAACCCAAGAGATCTGATTCACATTAAAAATGTGCAATTAATCTACTGCATAAATTAAGATTGATTCATATCCCATATTCTGTGTCGAAGCAACACAGAAAGATTTCACCCCTTAGGATTCAGTGGACATTTTGAATACTTGTTTAAAAGGGACACTGTTCCACTTTTTTCTTTTCTTTTTAATATTGTCTCTTAATTTAATATTATTCACTTCATATTCCCTTTGCTATTACAGAAAGTTACATATAATTTTCTCAATATTTTTCCAGTTTATTTGCCTTGGGCATTTGACAATATCTTCTGTCTAGTCTGCTTCACTTTTTTTTTGAATTGGAAAATGTAATAGTAAAACCACAGAAAAGCAGAGGAATTAAACAGCAGGTGCTGGGACTAAGAATATTTCCCACTCATTCTCTAAATAATTTGAGTGTATTTCAAACTACCAGAGTCTTTAATTTATAGATTTACTTCAATAATCACCATTCTTAACAAATACAGGATAAACTGAATGTCATATATTATTTGGTTTTTTTATTGCTTCTGATAGGAAATGGGAATATAATGCCTCCATTTATTTTCTGACCCGTCGTTTTCATCTCCTGAAAAAAGCCCCATGCCTGCTAGATTGAAGAACCTGCCATTTCTATAGCTGTATGCTCCTTCTCTTTCAAATCTATTCTACCTATGTCTTCTCTTGTGCAGATGGGTGGTTCCTGGTTCAGTAAATACTTGTTGACTTGCAGAAGGACAAATTATTCTACAGTATTTTTGCCCTACAGGAAATAATGCCTGTCTACTGAGAAGATAATGGAAACAACCTCAGGATATCCAGATGCTTTGCTTTAGCCAAAATTATGTCTGAACATCAAGTATGAGTAGAAGAAATACGTATTTTTTCAAGAATTTCACATAAACTAGGTTAAGTGTATAGGAGGAAATGCTGGAGATCTCCTGATGTTCCTACAGTAACATTATTAACACTACAAATTGGTTTGATCTGCAATACATAAATTCTACCAATGCCAGTTTACAAATTATACTCCAGCTGTAGTAGAAGGCTGGGATAGGAATTACCAGAGACATCAGATTAAACTCTTGAACAGCAGATCTAGGAGTGGATGAGTCTTGCCAAATCAGAAGCTGCTCTGAGTATATGCAGAAACATGGTTTTAGTGCTTGGGAGATCCTTTCTTGGCAAAGCTAGAGGATGTGAGTGCTTAACAGAGTCAGATTCCACACCTGGACTTGGCATCTAAACTCTATTTAAATCTCACTTCAGAGCTAAAAGAGGACATTATGCACTTGTTCTGTACTCTTCTCTTTGTTTCTTTTGCAAAACAGGGAAACTGTTTTGTAGTGCTCCTCTGGATCTATGGCCAGAAACCACCTTAGGAAAGGTAGGGATTGTTACCTGTAAGCAGAGAACTCACACATCTGTGAAGGAAGGGGAGCTGTCCTAGGGACTGTGAAGTACTTGTACACTGTGACAAAGGGGACAATGATAAAGACCTCAGACTTACATGGATCTTACCTTTTTCTCACCCAACACAACCTGAACTTGAAGAGTTGAACTTGAAGAGGAGTAGACAAATACCTAGAGGGCAAATAGTAAGGTTTCCTTGTAGCCTTAAAGAGAGACAAGTGCTGATTCTGGATGAGAATTTTGACTGCTTAGGAGCAAATTTGCTTAAAAGTAGGAGATACACAAACATAGAAAGACCATTTTATAGACAGAAGTAAAATTATGGTACTTCCTACCATATTATTAATCCCTGATAAATTACACCTTAAAACAACTGACTGTAGGATATGAGAGGCTGTAGTATTCCCATTAGACACAGAGGGACTTGAAACACTGTGATATCAAATGACAAAGTGGGAAACATAATAATATGGCACTGATAAACTGTGAACACCAGTCCCTGGAGACTCTGAGAAGGCAGCTGGACTGTTCTGCTCTTGCAAACTTTCTTAAGTGCTGAATGGAGATGTGTGCATCTTTTCATGAGATGGCTGCAAACTAGGAGATCACTCTGGCTCGTGAAAATTTAATTAACAATATTCACTTGCTGCTGTGTACTGGTTTTTGGCAGATGAACCAACATGTAACCCATGGATATGGTTAATTACAATGTCTCTGAAGAAATGAAAACTAGTCAGGATTGAATTGCTAGAACACTGTACTCTGCACTCAGGGTAAAGTTAGAAAATGTCTTTGGGAAGCAGAAGAATGTTGCTAAGAGCTAAAGCCATCAGAAGGGGTGTCTTTCAGGAAGCTAAAATAAACCCACTGAAGTAGTTTGGTGACCCCAGCAGCAAGCAGTCAGAGCTATGTCTTGGAGGACCCACTTAACCCTGGAACATGTCACTCCATCAGCACAAGCATCTGTTTCAAAAATGCATGTCATCAAAGAGGCCGCTGAGATGAATTTGCAACTATTATCCAAACACATGCTTCATAAAATATGCGCTCAAAGCACAGAACTCAAACTGAAAAATCCCCAAGTTCTCACTGTTTCTCTATAATGTTCCTTAAATAGCAGCTGGGAAAATTAGTTGCATGCAAATCTTAATGAATGAAATCCAAACTGCTATCTCCAAGCTTTTGACTGAATGCCACTGGTGGGTCATTTACCAATGATACTGTTCAGTTTATTGGCCTTTTTATTCCAGACTGGTGTGCCTAAAGCAGTCATTTATGACAATGGCCTGATTTTCACAGCAAGTGTTCCCATATGCTCCTGCTGGAACTGTAGTTTTCAGAGTCTCTAAAACCAGTCTGCTTTTTTGAGTGGTTAAAGATGGCTTTTAGTTGTGTAACTTTCAGGCATCCCATATCAGAGAGTTTAGGCCAAGTGGAGAAAGTTACAGCAGATCTCAGGCAGTTGCAAAGTCCTGCCAAACCCCAGGGGACAGCTTATTCATCAGATTTTATATACTGAAAATTGCATCTTTGCTATCTGGGAGTTGCACAGTCAGTCAGCAATCTTCTCAGGCATGAACACTGCAAGCAGCACTGAAAACAATGTGGGGTTTTTTGTTTGGGGTTTTTTTTTATATGGCATGTCTCCAACCAGCTGGACTGAACATCCTGGGCAGCCCTAATGTGGACTGGTCTCCCTGATGACCACAGAAACTGCTCATATCCAAGCAGAGCACATTTTGGGCATCACAGAGAAATAATGTGCTGAATGGTAAACTGCTGATCAATGCAAGCACTGAGCAACTTGGTCTTGATTAACATTTTGCCAGTCAGTGTTAATTGGTCAAGCTTTAGTATTGCTTCATTTTGGGCAATCTTTTCTTGCTTTGATTTTATCTCTTGGCTTTGTCGAGCTGTCTTGGCATGGTAATTAAATGCTATTCAGGGAATTCAGATGGTAGTCACATTATTTGGTATTTCTATGCTAAGTGGCATAAATTTCAACCTGCTTGTTTTGTCCTTGACCAGGAATTTTTATTTGCATTTTTTCTTCCTTCTTTTGTCAAGGAGGGCAAGACAGATGTGCTGGTATCCGATTTTTAAAAATAGTCATTTGATTGACCTCACTAGGATTAACCTGTCAAGATAAAGGAGTGCCTGATGGACATCCATTCAGGAGTAGGTAGCAAAGGGACTTAGTTTGTTTTCAGACTTTTTTGGGGAGCATGCCTTTGCCAGGCTGTCAAAGTTTGTGCATGCTGAGCTTACTGTAGAGGGAATAACTTCTACATAGCCTGAGAGAAATGACATTTTTAAAATACCATCTCTAATTTATTGGGCTATCTAAGGCATACACGCAGAAATGTCACTTTGGAGCTGGTGTCACAGTTCTGGGATATGAGCTCCTATTACTGCCAATTTGCCACTAATTGGATAAATACCTCAGCTGTTTTTGATCTCATGTTGTTCCATCACAGTTAGTACAGGTGAGTACCTATCCACGGATGCTCCTGGAGTGAGCAATCACAAATCCAATAAGCCACCAAAATCCTGCATGCAATCTCCCAACTTTATGGAACAAGAACTGAAACCTGGCTAGCTCTGCTTCATGTATTTGACAGATATCATGTGTTCTGTCCCTTAAAATACCGTTGTACAATTCAATATATGGGTTTGATGCCATTGGGGAAAGCCAAAGGGAAAGGAAGTTTACTCTTTTCACAGAAACGCAAGGACTTTGCGATTTCCCTCCCTTACGAAAATGAGGTCAAAGAGATAGAGTGTCAGTGAAGAAGTGCAGAAGCTCTCTTGAGTCCACTGTGTGAGCACCCACTGCCAGCAATGATTCAAATCCCAAATATTTCACTATTTGAAGCAGACTGAAGTTCCTATAAACCCCTGATAGTACTGTTATGGATGAATGCCCAGTGTTAAAATCCAGAGAACAACAGTATGCAAGAAACACGATGTATGGGAAGTACTACATGCCTTCCTTACAATTTACCTGCACTATCTTTATGATGATTAGGCAACATTTCCCTGAAGGCCAACTGGGTCATATGAGGTAAATCACGTATTGAGCAGATTTTTTTCGCCAGACATTGGCAGCAAGAATTGAATCTGACATCTTTTACTAGACATTAGTCTCTGGTTCTCTGGCTCTGGCTTGCAAATGCGTCGCCAAGACGCTTTGCCATTCCTTTATAACTAGTATTATTCAGAGTTATAATTTATTGGAGCTTCTGTGCTCTTCTTGTCTTGACTGGAATAAAATAAAATCCAGAAATGTCCATTTCTGTTTATGACCAAGAAAAATATTGTCAATGTAGAGAGGTAGAGAGGACAAAATACCTAGAAATAACAAGAGGATGTTTTAGGAAATTGAATTTATGTGAATAGCTTACACAGGAGTCTTTTTGAAATGGTCATTTTAAAATGAGGGGTCTCATATGCTTGAAAGGACTGGACAAAACGATGTTAACATGAAAAATCTACTTAAGAATAATGAAGCAGCTTTGCTTTTTAATGTGCTCAAATGTATTATGTGGGAAGTTAATTCCATTGACGGATTGTGTCTACAGATTGAAAGATGAGGGTTTATTGGAAATGTGCTTCTGCAAAAAGTAGTTCAACACTGATAAAAAAATTATCTCCGTACCCTGTCCTTTATGTGGACCCTCAGTGGAAATAGATATAAAATCTAAAAAAACTTGTCTTTTGTCTAGTTTGCTATTAGTGTACTACTCTAATTTTTCTTTTGGTGGTATCATTAAAAAAATTTGACATACCTTATCAATCAATATTTCTAGCTGTAGGACTGCTTCTGAGCTCACTCTCTGGTAATCAGGTGCATGATTCTAAAGCAGTTTTCAGTACAAGTTTTGCACATTGCTGTCCATGTGATTCTGTCGATCCTTACTAAAACCTCCTCCTAGGCAATCTGGAGTTGGTAACTTTTCCAGATTGTGCAGAGGACTGACTAAAAGTATGGCACAGACAAATGCTTTACTTATATTTGTTCCAGGTCTTTCCAAGTATCATCAGAGATAATCATTAAAGGCAGTTCTTTGAATCCAGGTTTGTCTGCATTTCAGTCAAAATGCCTTGATTATTACAAACTCTTTGCCTGTCTCTCCAAAAATGTTTTGAAGGCACAGTCTCCAAAAAGCAAGACGTTGTTGCAAAGAGAAGATGTGTATGTTGTTCTCCACATGTTCTCCAGTGCACTGTAGCAGGAAAAAATATGGAGATTCAGAAAAAACACCAGAAAACATTTTAAAGCATAAAGTCATTTCAGCCTGGAATACATGGCATGGGAAAGCAGCAGAGTTTCCATGGCACACTTCTAGTATCAAGCTGGATTTTTTTCCATCAGCCATAGCTAGAAGAAAAGTACAGTACAGTAGAGTGTAGTTCATCCTGCACGTGGTAAAGGGTAGCAACCTTCTACAGTACCTTTTTATTTTTATAAGTGTGCAATTGCAAGGACAAAGAATGTCTGCACATTGCAACTCAATCTTTTGATTTCATAACCAGGTTTGAAAATATTGCCATGTAACTCTGGGAAGTGGGGATCACTCAGTTTCATAGACATTTCTATGTGCATTCAATGATGCCCTAGCAAAGTACTACATGTTGAAAAGAATTCTGTTAGCTTGGACAAAATAAGATAGACATTGATTAGACATTGTTATTATTCCAAGGATTTTGGATTAGGCTACTGATGAATACTCAAACCAAATGATATCTATGTAACTTTTTAATTATAAAATAATTTCATACACGAACAACATGGCTAACATGCTATTAAAACCAGGTTTTGATAGCCCTAATCATGGAAAATTAGCAGAACATCAGTGAAGTCATATATCAAGACAAGAACTATGCTCAATAAAAGATTGCAGAGTAAGGTCTATAAATCTTCACCTAACATACTTTATGTGTGCAAATATGATGGGGAAAAAAGGTCTTCACCAATGTTGCTGATACTTTCAGTGGGTACCACAGTTAAGATATGCCTTACTTGTTCTACAGCTTCTTAGGAAGACATTAACAAGTTTGTGTCATGCCTTCATACAAATCTAGAGAAAACTTGCTGATGTTAATTGTGTGTGATGGATTAAATTTGGTGCAAAATCAAACTTTGGCTCAGTATCTGCACTAAAAATACAGCTGTAAAGGGAAAAATAGGATGTTTTTAACAACTTAACATTTATTGGACAAGGAGAGGTCTGAAGAGTGCAGAATGGAAAATGGCAAACATCTTTCACAAAAATAAGAATTGCCTCTCCTTCATAGGCCTGGATAGCTTGCATGTGTGGTACAAAAATGTGTAATGGAAACCTGGGAAACAAAGAAGGCTTTTCAGGCTGAGGATTCCAGCTGTTCACAGACTGTGGAAGAGAAAACAGACTTTATTCAATGTCTGCAGATGTTTCCAAACTTTCATAGCTCTAAAATTTAAATTCAGTTACCTAATCAATATTAAAGATCTGAGGGAAAATATGTTGCCCATTGGATACGGTTTAGGTGGTGAGGAAAACAAAGGATTCAAACATTCTCAGGCAGAAAGATCTGGTGGCTCAGAGGCAGCAGCAGATGAAAACAATGACTGGAGACAGCCCGTGCTGGAATGATAAATGAACATTCATTTCTCAGCTGCCCTGATACAACCTCACTGGCTTTACTGGAGTGTGGTGTAACTCAAGTGTAGTTTACCTACTAGGCCTGATCATCTGTAATGAGGACAAATTCCAACTTCAGCAGGGCTAAGATGTAATTCTGTACCTACAGGTTTCACAGCTGACAAAATGCCATCAGCAGTGTGTTTTACGAATTTGGCAACAAATTCATGTGCAGCCTGATACTAAAACATACGGATTTTCTGGTGTCCACTCAAGACAGGCATTAAGTTTGACATTTTACAGGCAGTAACTTCACATTTTCATATAGCATCAGCAATACCAACTTGTTTTACTGAAAAAGCACACATGGAAGGAGTGAGGCCTCCTTTCATCTGACAAGTAGGTATTTCTGGCTGGTGTGCACAACATCCCTTTGCCACATAACTGACTTCTGCATGCAATCTTCTGCAATGTCTGTGCTGAAAATTGTTATCGCTGTCCACCCCCCAAAAATGTGGTTCTTGAAGCACTCCATTTTATGGAAACAAATCAAGTAAATCGCTTTACTAAATTACTCCCAAGTGCAGATGGTGGTCCAGTAATAAAAGGAGCCTAAATACATCTCACCTCAACTCCAACACACTAGGCTGTGTTATGGGATAGAGAAAATTCTTTTCTCTCTACCATCTCACATGATGATATCAGAACAGAGATGAAAAGATGGGAACTGGTACCCTTAGCAATTTCCGAGATTTTTGGTTGTTGCTATTATGGAAACTAAAAAAACTTCAGATTCATTACTTCTGAAAAGGACCAAGCACTGTATGAGTTAAAGCCTCAGGATAAGAGCAGTCTAGGTAAGAAGATGTTTTTTGGAATGCCAAATTCATATGAGAATGAATGTAGAAGGTTTAGTATAATGATGAGGTGGTTCAGTAAAACAATACAGGCTTACCTGGTCTATTGTTATATCTAGTTTAATTTAAAGGTTTTAAATTTTCCTCACGTGTAAGAAAAATGAGTTTGATTCAGCCATATCTGCATTCAGGATTCAAACCAATACTATATTGCTGAAGACCAGAATTTGTGAAATATTTGTTAGAAAATAGCAGAGAAAAAAATGACAATGCAGAAGTGTGCTGCTGGGGATTCAGGGGAGATTAGGTGAGGAAAGAAAGTAGAGCATGCTGTTCTGTGTACATGGATAGGCAGATAGTTTTATATGCCTGGCTTTTAATGATGGTGCAAAGCATCTTTCTGCCACATCACTGTCTAAGAACAGAGTGAAGTAGGGTAAATTTCCTTTATGCTCTGTCCAGGATTCATTTAGAAAACTCCAGCTGCTAAGGCTGTGAGAAACAGGCTTCAGCTTGTCTAACTTCAAATGTGTTAAAACAAGTTCTGTATTATGACTGGAAAAACCCCAAAACTTTAATGCTTTTTGGAGAAGAAACTTCTTCTCTGTGTTCGTACCAAACCTAGCGGGCCCAGAAGTGGCACTTCCTTCTAATAATGAACATGGAAACATGTAACCAATCTTAACCAAATCCTGAATTATACCACATCAGTCCAAGAGCTCTTCCCACAGTCCCGCCTGTGAGCGGGTCTGTGTTACTCTCTAAAAGTTACACTCAAATTTTTACTTTTTTAGAGCAATCAATAGGAAAACCACCACAACAAAGTCCTTGTCCTGCAGATGTCCTAAATGGCTTTGTACAGCACATGGCCTTTTAACTGAATAACCTCTGTCCTGCTGCCGAAAACATCTGATGAGTAACTTTCTTTTGTTTTTAGTGGGCTCCTTATTGATGAAGGTAGCTGGGAACTGAAAATCCTGCTGTGGTTAAGACAGCAACATACTTTACTTAATGTATCTTTCCAGATCTTACAAACATGTTGATTTGTTTCTCACCTCAGATGGCCTGTCTTACATCTCATCTTCTGACAAACTTTCCAATTCCTATGCATTTTTGGGCCATTGTTTAATATCTTTTTACAGTGTGACTAGCTCAAGACCTTCCCTTCCTCACAAATCTAAATTTTCTTATTGCTTCACAGTCCAGGGCTGGCACAATTATTTCAAATGATCTGCTTTTCAGATGATTCCCACATCATTCCCAGACTGTGAGACAGCCTGTTTATGTGATGGAAAGTACCAGAGGGAACCTTATACTGATAGGCTAATTGTTTACAAGAGCGAAAAAACCTCAAGTAATTTGACTTTCATACTCTGCATGTTCCCATGCTTCTGATTGTATCATCTTTGGTTTCCTGTGCTGAGCATCTCTGTGAAGTTCACTTCTTCCCCTTCACCTCTTTACTGTGGTCTATACTCCCTGTACAGGACCACCTTACTTTCAGGAAGATCTCTTGCTTTCTAAGCAAGGAGCTAAGCAGATGGCATGCTTACTATCTCAATATTCCTGTGGGCAAGACAGGACAACTATAAGGAAGTAGCAGAATGATGACACTGTATGGGGAGTGAACTGATGCAGGCAAAAAAAAAAAGGAACTGAATCATGTTAGGAAGCTAAAGGACAGGACATTTATGCAGCTAGAAACAAGAAGTCATTATTAGCCAGCCAGCCAAAAATCATGTACCTGTCTGTGCTCCAGTCCCTTTATTGGATATCACAGGTTTCTCTGCCTCATCCTTTGTTTTCCAGACTATTAAGATCTGTGAGAGAGGGACAATTCCTCTACTTGTGAAAAGCATCTTTTTACACTGCTGGGATATTTTGCCCAGGACATTGGGCTCTGACACTACTACTGTTTAAGTGAACTGGGAATCTCCCACTGGTGCTGACTGAAGTTTTTGTTACTGAGTGTCTGAAGAAAAATACTCTCAATTTTCCTTTGTAGTTTGACATGTACATTTCACTCTTCACTTGGAACTGTTCCCTTCTTATTTACCTACTTCTTTCAATCTCAGAGCTAAAGTCAGTTTCTCCTGCTGTTTCTTTTCTGAGACTACTAATCTATCTCCGCTTAGTCTGTCACTCATTGTTTATGGAGTTGGCAAGGAGCATCTAGAAAGCGAGGTACTGACAAAGAGCATGAGAAAGATAAAGCTAGACAATAAAAATAGCAGGGAAACCTGTCCTGCAGTGGAGCAAATTGAGTATCGATGGAAGTTCTATATTAAACATATTTTTCTGGGAATGTTTAGAAACAAAAATGGAATTGACAGAAGGAATGTACATTCATTCTTTCATGAAGCATTTTAGGACATTTTGAGAAGCTTGCCCAAGAAATACTGTTGCCACTCACTTTATATGCTTTTCTGTGTGGACTCAGCCATTGGAAATCTTTCTTTGGTTTGCATGTTACCTCTTATTTATTCAGCACTCATGTAATTTTAGACCATGCTTTATAAATTACATGAGTGCTGAAAAGGCAAAGGAAACAAAGTTGTCTTGAGACCGGGGGAGGAGGAACCATTTCAAAAGTTCTAGTCCAGCTGGCTCCAGCCCTGCAGTGCCCTCTGCATTAATCAGCTTCTCTCTGGTAACGGGAGAGAGAAAAGACAAGGAGAGATTTCAGCTGAATTAGTAATGACAGCTGAATATGCACCTGGTTCAGTGAAACTTAAAGTGCATAATTCCATCCCATGTACAACTGGAATCATCAAAAAGGTTAAACCTCCCAAGGTTTCCATAAACTGGTACTGCTCAGGTGCTAAACAACAGAATTGCACCTGGTTGACATCCACTTTCACAGGAAAATTTTAGTAAAATGGGTTTCATTGCTCAGTTTTAATGCCCCTGGGTAAGGTTGGATTTTTGTCCCAAGCCTGGAGCAGAAAGCAGTATGTAGCTACAATGCTTCAGTGGCACAGCAAGGGCTATCTGGGGTTCCCCTTGCTCTTTAAAAGTCTTAACCCCTGATTCTATAAGCACTGTGATATTTAAAAGAAACAAAAGGAAAAAACTGGTCAATAAAATTGTCTGACTTTCTAACTCTCACAAGTAAACAGTAGGGTTACTACATTTATGCTCCAGTTACTGCAGAGGAAGAATAACATCCTTTCCCTCCTAGAATGAAAATAATACCAACAACAATAATAATGTTTTAATTTATTGAAATAATCACTAAAAAAACGTTCTTTTAATTCATCCTAATTGAAGGAAGTGTGACTGTGGAATGGGACTTAACGATTAGTCTGAAGTGTGTAGGACACACAGTGCTGGGAAAATACAGTGTCTATGAGAGCTACAACTATATTTGAGTGTGTCTGAAGTTATGCTCATAAATCCATATTTAGACAATTAAATAAGTGGTCTGATTTTCAAAAATGCTTCTGACCCAGCTTCTCCAGCTGACTTCAATAAAACGTGTGTGTGTGTGTCTGTGTGCGCGTGTTCAGTACTTCAAAAATGAAGCCACATATTTAGGTGCTTAAATCTAAGCATCTAAGGCTTGAAAATGCTGCCAATAATAATTCTCCTGGCTTCACCATGGGGATAACACACCAAGTGGATTTTAAATACAGGTGTTTCTACAGGAGAATAAGCAATGTGATCAGAGGGACCTGATGTAACTCCTGTTTATTTGGTTCCTTCTGAAACAGTTAGGGAATTGTATTTTTGAAACATCAGCATGGTCTTTCCTACACCTGAGCAAACAGCCCATAGGAACGCTATCACAGAGAATTCCCTGACTCCCTGGCTCATCCTTCTGATCAATGTTTAATAAAACCATTCTTAATACTTTGCGTTGCATTAGTAACAGGTAACAACAGAAAATGTTTCCTCAAACTATTTTCTGACCATCAGGTTTGAAGGGAACTCTCCTCAAAAAAACCCCTCACCTATAGATATTCATACTTATTCTTTAGCTTCAAGTAAAAATAGCAGGTTCACCATTTTTAAACAGGACACACATTTTATTTAAACTTCATGGCTGAATGGTTGTTTTGGAAATAATTCAGCTGTAAACCAAATCTTTGAGCCACCCTTGTGCTGAGAAACTTAAATTTACTCGTGACTTTTAGTAGCAGCTGTTCAGATCTGATTGCTATGGAACAATTTACAACCAACAGGAAGAATACAGTTTTTAATTGAAGATAAAATAGAAGTGTCTTAGTAATCTTTGCATACTAGTCCTCTATATGTAAAATAATCTGCTCATTTCTGTGAGCTGGGTGAGCTTTAGCATAATACACAATGGAAAACATGGTGATTCAGGTTAAAAACCTGCTGTGTTCAAGCAGAAGGCACTTGGCAGAACTTGCCAAACACAGACCAGCTCCCCACCACAGTCTTCATGTTTGAAGCTGACTTCAGTGAAAAAAATTCAG
>NW_008237619.1:11756517-11779118 GCF_000691975.1 Corvus brachyrhynchos | reverse complement strand
CTGGCTTCTTGTTTGGTTGGAATTAGAAACCTTTTTAGTTTTATTATGAAAAAAAAATCTTCCAAGAAAAATAACAAAACATTTCTAATTTTATACTGAGAGAATTATTCCACTGGAAAAAATTATGTGAAGCCTAAGCACAGGTATCCAACAACAGCTGTAATCAAGCTTACCACAGAAGGCATTTAAACTAAGAGCCTAGTGTCTGCAAAACTCGTGTTTCCTTGATTTCCTCTAGGGAGAATGATGCTGGTGAGAAGCAGGCCAGCATTCTCTTTACTCCCTACTTACTCCACTTTCTTTTTACATCCTCTTTTCCATGCTATATTTTCAGACCAAATCCCCAGACAACACAGAGTTGGATGGGTCTGCTGGGGCATGCAAACACAACCACCCCAGTAAGGCAGTGATCACAATCAGAATATCACCACAGGGTAGATCTACTCCTTTTACAAATGCACAGGGCACCTGATAGGCAGTGCTACCAGGCAATTTGCCCAAGGCAATATGTAATATCAGTGACAAACTGGATGTTGGATGTGAGAACTCCTGCCACTCGGCCTTTTTCTCAAATCACTGGCTGCACAACTTCTCCCAGTGTAAGCAATGCATCTTAAGTGAAAAGGAAAGCAATGTGCAAAGCAGCCATGAAGGTAACGAGTAATATTAAAAAGACAGCTATGAAAATAATATTTTTGAAATCAAAGCACCCAAATGAGAACTGAAAGAATAATCACATTTGTGTTTTTAACATTTTCAGTTGCCAGTAGGGCATTAGTCCTCCTGAGCTGTAGCAGCAGGAAGTCTCTAAGTTCTCCATATGGAGCCAAACAGCCAGGCAGTCTGGGACGATCCCTGTGGCAGGGAAAGTAACGTCTTCCATAGGAGACAAATGAATCTTAGAGAAGACCCTTTTGTATAATTCCCAGCAATAATTGTTTTCTGAGTCTCTGCAAAATACACACTTTCATGACTTCGGAAAATATTCTTTAAAATTATTTTTTCTTCACACATTCCTGATGCCAAGTCTTTGGTCCAATGTCTTGTCACATGTTTGCTTTAGACTTTCATCATTCAAGACTGGCAGTTTGGTTCATTTTAGCACTGGTGTAATTCTAATTACTGGCACTATGTAAGCAGTGATGCATACTGACATACCAGCCCAATGGAGCATGTAAGAGAAACTTAACCATGATGGAGTATGAGCACGATTTATTACCCCAAATCACAATAAATTAACATGCTGATAATCAGAGTTGTAACTTCTATACTGTAAATATAATTCCACTACCCTCTCAACATTAAGCCTGTAATACATACCACTCCTACAGATGTAAGCTGAATGGAGATTTTCCTCCAAGGAATGCTACTAGTCTAAAGAGATTTTTTGGATATGAGACACACTACCATTAGAATTTATATAGCACATCATTAACTTTAACATGCTGTCGCAATTTTAGTGGATTAGCTGCTCAGCAACTTGGAGAAGCAGTTGCAGGTATTTTCATGAAGAAAAAGAATGAGAAGTCCTATAGTATTACAGATTATAGGACATAATTGGCAAAACATTCAAGTGTCCTCCTGAGAAAAATCTGAGTGTACAGCTAATAACTTACAATAAAGGAAAATGTTTGCTTCCCATTTGGGTTTGTTTCTTGTTAGGATTTGTCCTTTTCAAGAATTTTTTGATAATGACTTAAACATTAAACATACAGAATTTGATTCTGCTATCTTTTGGAAACAGTGCTAATAGATAAATGTGGCAAAAGGGAAAATACTTCTGAGTTAGGTGACATCAGACCAGACAAATCCTTCATGCCATACTAAAAATTCTCTACTCTGGCCAACTAGCAAGAAGAGGCATTTTGAGAAGTAATTCACAAAATTAGGTGAACTGCAGAAAAAAATGTGTGAATTAAACAGAAAGCAATAAGGCATCAAAAAAATGAATGTACTTGTAATTGCACTAAACCCAGACACAATGTCTCCTGATGT
The DNA here is from genome assembly GCF_000691975.1 of Corvus brachyrhynchos. Lineage (NCBI taxonomy): Eukaryota > Metazoa > Chordata > Aves > Passeriformes > Corvidae > Corvus > Corvus brachyrhynchos. Next base: position 11,777,123 of record NW_008237619.1, on the reverse strand, counting down.
TCTCTTTTTCCTGACAGAACTTAAACACAATTATCACCCCAGCTTCAGATAGTCTCTGAATTGCAGATAGCTAGAAAACATGACTATGCTGACATGTATTAGTGTGAAGTTGCCCCCTTCTGATGCTCTTATCCAGGTATCTGTTTCTAGTCACTTTTTGGTTGCAGGATCCTGGATCAGCTAGAGTTCAACTCAATTTGATCTGATACAGCCATTCATTTTTCCATGTATAATTAGCCCCAAAATGCAAAATGTCAGGAAAGAAGTAATTTAAAAATTACCTCCTTCAAGATAGAAAAGAAGGCTGCAGCTGTTCAAATTTCAGTGAATAAAAATGATACAGTTTTTTATAGTAGCAACTATTTTGCATTGAATGCCTTAGTTATCCCTATTTTTAAAGGATGCCTTGGGGACAGCTTCTTTTTAGCAGTGAAGAAAGGATGCACTGGACATTGTCAGTAAGAGGTATTTAAGGCCTTCTCAGGTCTTCATTTCTTAAGCATTTTGAAACCTTCTGTTGGTACTCTGCTGGGCCCCAGGCTTCCCATATTAATGAAGATTCTGGCTACTTTGCAGCCAGGAGAAAAACCCAAGGCACTCCGAAGCTAACTGTCTGGCCTCTTGGAAGCAGGACAAGAACCGAACAGACCAAATCGTGACTGATTATTTACACAAGAAGATTGTGGCTCTGTAAGTAATCCGTAATTGCTGGTATAACAGATTTGGTGTGTTATCTCTAAGTGTGGAGAGCCTAACAGCCTGCAGAACAGTTCTTCATCTCAAATTGGAGTTTACAAGAGGCTTTCGGCTGCAGAGATGTAACCATGTGGGACTTGCTCATGGTGAATAACACAAATGGGTTCCTAATAATAGGTGCTGCTACAAATAAGATGTACTAAGGTAGGGATTTCTTTAAAAATTCATAATCTAGAACTCTGCTCCCTCTGACTCCAGTAACAGAACTGTGGCTGACTGGAGGAACAGCAGAGTGCTTCTCCAAAATGCACCCCAAAGAAATGGCCCAGGTCGTTTGGCACTCTCAGACAATTGTGTCAGTGCCCTTGCAGGGCCAGCCTGGCTTCCTGCTCCGTGCAAAGGCTTGAGCACCCAGGTCTCAAATCCTGATCCTGGCTCTGATGAAAGCATTTGGGGTAATCCTTTGCAGACAGTTTACAGCCTCAGTTATTCTATCTGCAAAATGGAGATGAAGACTGTCTGTGGAAAACTCAGAAACTGTCTGTGGAACCAACACAGAAAAAATGCCAAATAAGAACTAGATTTTATTACTATAAATAATAATATCTCCAGGTCTATAGGGATACCATATTACAGAGCCTCTTTCTTTCCAGAATGATACAACCTTATTAGTTCTTTCACTGTTTCCTTTAAGGATACTTTTGGCAAACCTCTCAGGAATTAAAACTTTCCAGGTCCCTTGCTATATTGATAACACAATGCAAAAGCCTGAATAAACAGTTTTCTTTCTATTTCCCCCCACCACATTGCTAAAAATATATGGGATTGGGTGATAAAAGCAGATCATATTTGCTGTTCCAGAAGAAGAGAGTTTTGTGCCTGTGCTACAGCCAGACTGTTCATAACACATCACTGCCAGGCAAAGGATGCAATTTTAAACTAATTGTCTGTGTTCACAATGGAAAAGTCTTTAACAGGGAGAAGTGAGAAAACACAATTTGAGAAAGAACAAGCTCATTTCTAAGGACAGAAGAGAGGCTGACTGGGATAGCACAGTTGGGTTTCTGTTTTGTTTTAGGGCCTGACCTCTGTTTAAGTATTTGAGGCAACTGTAATGCCTTGTACATGTTCAACACAGCAAAGAACAAGATGCTGCAACAAGCACTAAGTAGTTAATGTCACAAATGATCAATATCTTTTCAAGTTTGATATCTGTCTGTGAAATTCCAATTCCATGGTTATATGGATTGATGGCTGCACTAAGAAATTATGAAGAACAAGGTAGGACTTCTCAGCTTCAAAAAGTCCAGCTGAATGTCATTTCAAGACCCTTACATTGCTTACATTTATGTCCCTTACATTACTTACTTATGTCCTTATGTTAATAGTAGGAAACTGAATCCCTAAAACTGATCATAGCGGTTTTATTCAAGAAAATCTCTATTTGGGATTTCAGTTCAGAGACAGAGGAGAAAAGGGACTGCCATATCAAAGAGTTATGCTGAGGTTGTTAAACTTCAGTAAATTAGCATCTTAGTATCTTTGGTATGGTCAGTTTTGAACAACCTCTATGCTTTAAGCCTGACCACATCACTCAGCCTCCTTCCTCCTCTCCCTCTGACCCCTCAGATACCTTTTCTTTAAAAGAGCTATGGAATATGCAGCATTAACTATTCTTAGGACAGCAGCACAGTCCCTGCTTGTTATGTCTCCTGGTACAGCATGGAGAAGCACTGTAGGCAACTGGAAGTATTTTGCTTGGATTTTGTCATCCCTTGAAAAAAACATGAAGGTAGCTATCTAGTCTTAGATATTATTAAACATTCTCACTAGAAATAGACATCTTTGTGGATACTGAAAGCACTACTTTCAAATATTTATTAAAAAAAACCAACACAACTACGTAAATACAAAGGACAAAATGAGTAAAAAATAAAACAGAGCATACATCCTATGGGAAAATCCTGCTTTAATAATATTTTTGACTCTAGATAATTTGCATTTCACAAAAAAATTTGCTCAAGGAAATAAAAATAACTCCTCAATAAGAATCTAATGAGTATTTTCAGCTTATAGTTTCAAAAATAAAATAGATACCAAATACTAGGATGCCTACGCCTGCCTCACAGAGATATTAGATGTAAAGAGGGAAGCATCTTTTCATGATCCTTTTAAAACAGCAGCAAGTTTTCACTTGATGTTTAGCTATTAGGTATGAAAATAATACAGCTGAAGAAAAGGGCTGTTAGAACAAGGTGGTAAAATTGAACAGGTACAGACAAAAGAAAGAGGGAATGGCTGCCCAAAAATTGTTTGAATGGAATTGACTACTTTGATACACTTTTACAGGGAACCCCTTTTCAGAATCTGTATTTCCTGAAAATCAGGCTAATTTAGGGTATCTAATAGTACCATCCCTCCCCCCCAAATGGAGAGATGCAGCATCAGCAGAGGTTTAGATTTCTGATACATCTCTATGGCATCATGCCTTCAATTTTGTGGGTTTTTATTTTGTGAACAGATGCCAGACAGAACAAAAAAACTCCATAACTCTTTTGCCCACTGAGAGGGAGCCATTTTGCTATCCCTCAGCACAAAGGACAAGCAGAGAAGCCAATGCAAACAGGGCAGGACAGAGCCTACAGGCAGGCTAAACTGAAAATTTGTGTTGTTCCTAAGATGTGCCCAAAAAAAAAAAAAAATCATTATTGCTTCAACTTTGGAGATGCAAACTGTAATATATTGGAAACACTGACCAATTCATGAGCATTGCTTGTCTCATAACTGCGAGATGAAAAATCCAACCAACTCTCTATAAAATTACTAAGATCATTCCTTGCTGGAATAGCAGATGCCAAAGAAAAACAGTCAGAAAGGTTGACTTCCAGAAAGACTAGCAAAAAGATATCATATTTAGAAGCTGGTCTCTGTTAAAAAGTTGGAAATAAAAATACTGTTTTGAACTGAGTACAGCTTTTCCCAAGCTTTTGACAGACATGACTGGCTTGTTACTGCAGCACAGCTCTTATTTAGAGGCTTATCAAAGGCTGTTTTATCTAACAGGTTCTACAGACAAGTTTAATGATAAATAGGAGCAGCTATAGAAGGGGCTCTAACTGATGGACACTGAATTCAGTGTCCCGCAGGTCGGACTGGGTGGTGACATCCCCTGGGGCGTGGGCTGAATGCTCATCTGTTTGCAAGACTGCCTGTGTGCCTGCCTGCAGAGAGTAGAGATGTGGATGGAGATTACTTCCAGAGACTGATGAATTCCCAGTTAACACAGGGCCCTTGATTTTTCCTGACAGAGTGAAGGGAGAGCTCTGCTGGCATCCTGACCTCCCTCTCTGGTGATTCAGACTCACATATTCATACCGGTGGGCAAACCTCCCATGCTTCTGTTTTGAGTTTAGAGACCCATCAGACTATTTTGAATTGGTGAACTTTTTCTTCCTGCAATTTAAACACATTTGTTTGCTTTTCCCTGAAGGGAGGTTCAATGTGAAATAGAACATGTTCTTTTTCCAGCTAATCAGAAACATATTCCTGGTGGTGTTGAATGAAGAACATATCCAAAAGATAAGCAGGTACAAGTGGTCTTTTTACAGACACCGAGACACACTCTCAGCATGCCTTCTCTGAGTTGGAGACAGATGGAGTGGAGATTAGCAGGAGGAAAGGGAATGAGATTTTGGATAGCTCTCAGTTTATCATGTGGACTCTGAGCGGGAGAGCCATATAGGTTATTTACATTGGGGAATTACCATTTCCTTGTCATCTCCCTCCTCTTTCTCCCCTCCACAGTGAGTTTGACTCTCTTGTCCCTTTCTCGACTTGTTTGCTTTATTCACATGCTTGAAATATTTCTCTTTTGGTCCCATGTCCCTCAGATGACCTTTACAACACATGATGTGAGTTAAGAGCTGCATGAAAATCTCTGCATAGTCTGTGCTTTCATACAGTTGCATGGCATGTAGGTAGCATCTATTAATATTTTAAGCATGCTGAAAGGACTATAGTGGCTTCATTGCATACAGAGCATTTCACTACATTTATCCTCTATTTCTGTTTTTCCAATGAGACATATGAACCCAGTGATTTTAACAACCTGTCTTAAAGGATCATTTCTTAGACCCCAGAGTTCACCTACTCAGTGGGGCTATTCCACAGGGAGGCTGTAATCCTGAAAGAGCCCTGATGGGGACAGTGGACGATAAATTTCTACAGCTGTACTGTAATATAAATTCAGGAAAGGAAAGTTAAATGCACTTCTGTCCTGTTTTTGCAGAGGTGCCTCATCACAGAGCAAGGGGAAAATAACGTAAATTCTTCTTGGCTCCCATACATGTGAGCTTTGAAGGTGATGCTTAGTTTCACATGCCCAGTGATCAAAAAGATGGCAAGACTTCAGAGAAGCAAAAAACGGCTGGGAAGAGCAATACCCAGAGGAAAATGAAGGTGATAACATATAAACTGCTAAAAGAATGAGAAATATTTAAACGCAAAGAGTGAGATGGGTATATTAATATAATATGCGAGATAGAATTAACAAGAAAAGATAAGACAAGATGTGGAAAACTTCATGAGACTGAGCTCCGTTTGTTGTTTAATAAGTAGATGGACAAAAGCAGTAGTGGAAACCTTGGGAGATTAAAATGAGACAAGGAAAAACACCATCAGCATGCAGAAGGGAAGATTTTTCCACTGTTGAGAGGTGGAAGGTACCATTCATTAGAATGTTCATCTATGATATTTTAATTGGCAAAGTGACAGCAAAAAATCAGTGAAAGATGGAGGCTGATGCTTTATTTTAGTCAAAAAGAAAAAGTAGTTAGACAAAATAGCTAGGAAAAGACAGTAGGGGCCTCCCTGCTACAGATGCTGATGAATTCAATGTATGACAACTCAGTGAAGTATCTTCTGTCACTATGTTATTCAGAGGGAATTATTTAGTATTAGAATTTTATTGCTATCCTTTAAAATTTTAGATTTTATAAGCCTTAGTATGCTAGAACTTTCTTCACAAACTATTGACAAAAGAGCAGAATTTTCTGAGAATCTGAGAATGATTTAGGTTGGAAAGGACCTCCAGAGGCCATCTAGTCCAAGTCCCTACTAAAAGCAGATCCTTCTTTGAAGCTAGAGCAGGTTGCTCAGGATAATATCTAGCCAAATCTAGAATATTTCCGAGGATGAAAATTTTAATATTTCTTTGAGCCTCTTGTTCCAGTGTTTGATCTCCTTTGCTATGAATTTCTTTTTCTGGAATCAAATCAGATTTTCCCTTGTTATCTCTATTCTCTTGTGCCATTAAATAGTCCCTTAAAATGACACCATAACTATAAGATATAGAAAATGAAAGTTACAACACAATAAGGACAGATTAAGGCACATTTTAAGATTAGCAAGTCTTTACAAGAATTTGAATTCTTCCAAGATCTCTCAGCCATCTGAGGATCTGTCTGCTTGTAGATCTGTAATCATCTGTAGCAAGTTTCTTTTAATGGCTTTCTTTGTCACCAAGCTCATAGTAGTAAATTAAAACCCCAAGTAATATACCAGTAAACAGGTCTTTCAACAACACTGATCTAGTAATACATGCCTACACATTAATTGAAAATAAGTGTAGGAAAAAAAGGCATATTTAACATTACTGTGAGGGCAGAACGGTGTGATATGGCGTCATTCAGGTAGTAAACCTCATCAATTTGTAAGTTAAATTGATTTATAAAAAATATAATGAGACTGAAAGCGGGCACTAAACAGTGGTAATGATTATGAAATTTCCTACTGAGACAAGTCCTATTTCTTGGCAGGCTGGTCTTGGTTAAGTTGGTCTGTGCACAACCTAAACAACAAGAAGTCCTCAGACAAATGTCAATATTTGAAGTGAGGGAACAACAGGCATTTTGGATAGCAAGCACATTTTCTTTGGATCACCCACCTTTTCAGCTTAATGTTGCTGAAATTTCAACAATGTATATTTTAAGAGAATATGTACGTGTCAGACTAGGAGCACAGGTCTGTCAGAAGGATCATCCAGCAGTTTAGAATAAGCTGCATGTCTTTTCTACAGCCTAAAACCAGAGGCATCCAAAACCAGACTCTTCCATTTTTAAAAATTGTTTTTGTTAACGCTTCTTCTGTGGTTGTTCTGCCAAGTTTGTATTGAAATACTGTGTTTGTTCTTTCTAAACTATCTCATGACAGTTCTATGTGAACTATAATACAAAAGGTTTTGAACACATTGATGTAGCCTTACTCTGGTTAAGAATACATCAAATTCTAAATTTGCCTCCAGTACTCATGTCTGTGCCTCAGAACTTTTCAGGGGCAGAGCTCAAATGTTATTGATAATTTTCTTCACTCTAGTTTGCAGGAAGACAACCCAAGGAGCTAGGGCAGATAAGCGTCTCAGGGATGTTTACAAGGGTGCTCACATGGAAGAGATGTGGGGTAAACATATGGAGATAGTACTGGAAATGTCCATCATTTTAATAAGGAATAAAGGAACATTCATGCTCATTGCTTACTGACTTTCCCCATATTCAGTAACTGAACTCAGATTCTGTTCTTATCAGTCTGGGGATTTAATAAATCTGTCACTGCCTAATGGCTCTGCATGTAGTCAAACACAGATATTGTGCTATATAGAATTCATCATAAAATTTTATGCTTGTTATTATTACCATCGTGTCTGTCAGCTTGAACACCTGCTGTTTGGGGAAGCAACTGCCAGTTCTGACATCTGAATGCAATCGGGAAAATTATAACCAACCATCACTCAAAACATCCTTTTCAAAGACACAGTCCAAGCATCATAATTTCCTTGGTTGGTTGCCTGCTAGCACCATTTGTACTAAGATCTTGGAGATAAGTCGAAAAAGTTTCCAGATGTACAGCCATATATCCTAACTCTCCGATCACAAGGAAAACCATTACAACTGAGGGGGTGATGGGAGAAATGCAATTTTTTGAGGTATGACACAATTATAAAGGTAGGAAAAACAAAGTCTTTATAGGGAGTTTGTCCATATGTTGGGTAGAAAAAAGCAGAGAACTATCTTGATTGTCTTTGTATTAAGCATCCAGTTAAAATTTTGAATGAAAATTCACAAAAGCAATTTTACAATTTTTGCTCAGGTTGGCGGGGGGGTGGGGGGGGAAGAAAATTCTCATTAAAAAAAATTGTAACAAATTTTAGATTTTGCAAAAAGTTTTCTTTCTCTTGAAGACCACATGGAAATCACACTGCTTTTAATAGACAGACCTTTGGGTCAATACCTAAATAAGTACAAGGGGGGGGAAAAAAATTCTCATTAAAAAAAATTGTAACAAATTTTAGATTTTGCAAAAAGTTTTCTTTCTCTTGAAGACCACATGGAAATCACACTGCTTTTAATAGACAGACCTTTGGGTCAATACCTAAATAAGTACAATTAAGTAATGTAATCCATCTTGACAGTAAAATTGAACCCCATGGATTTACTTGGTGAGGGTAACAAGAAAGGATTTAGCATCCATTTTAAATGTGGGTGCTCCTCCATCTTGTCACATGGCAACATGTTCTGTTTCAAGCCAACAGAACAGGATTTGGCCTGTGAATTTTCCTACTCTGTCTGCTGAAAAACAGCCCTGTGTCCTAAAGCCACCCCTGTGTTTCTGCTAATGTAAATAATGGACGTAGCTTTGTACAGACAGGAGGAGTAAGATTTAGAGGGTTAAAGGTTTTGAGCAACAGGGAAGAACCTTCTTATTTGTAATCGTAAAAGTAAAAAGCTCATGTTCTTAATCCTGCTTTGGTCGAAGCTTTAAAATATTTTCATGCTGGTTTTAAGACTTCATTGTTACAAGTTGCTGCCGTTCTGCCCAATTTGTTAAACACAGGCTTAACTGTGGCTGCTGAAATGTTTGTAAAATCTTACTTCACAGCAAAATGAACTGGCATGGATGAAAAGCAGGAGAAAGGCTATGAGTGATTCAAGTTGCAGGTCTCCTACTACTCAGTCACTACTGAATAAATAACTTGGTGAACATCACAAGTACATAGGTTCCTGAAAATCCTTTCTTTTCACTAGCATCTACAGCACAGCAATCTACTAAATGAGGAGTCTGCTTCTCTCCCTTCACCTCTTGATAATATATATATTCAAATAAGTCTGAAGCTCATAAGCTTTGGTACTACTGGTCACCACAACCATAAAAGACAAGGACGAACTGAAGAAAAAGATGGACAAATGAAGGTTTGTTTACTGGATCCCTGGTATGTCTGTGGGTACTCCAATTGCACTGGCATTGAGTTAAATTACCTTATGTGAATTGAATCAGCTAAATAGAAACTCAGCATCCTAACTTGACTGAATAATTTTGAGTCTTCTCAAACTGAACATTGATGTCATTTTTCTGAAATTAATGGCCTCAATTATTTGGGGTGGCTGCTGGCCCATTGATTCAGCTGGATTTCATCTGAAATGTCTGTGAAAATGAAGTTTTCAAAAATCATTTATTTTAAGATAGACATCTTTATGTCACCTAGTAAAACTAAAAAATAGCACCCACACATCTCTGCAAGAAATAACAATGAGATCTTCCTTTCAAGCCATCTCATTGTAAGAAAAACTTCCTGCCAGGAAAGGCAGGAAATATTTGACCAGAAAGACATATCTTATGCTGAAGTCTGGGAGCTTCTTTCCAAGTGGCATTAATTCCACTACTCAAACCTTTCAGCTACTCAAGAGTGAATATGTAAGCTAAATCATGAGGAGCAAGCAAAGGCAATTTAACATGTACTGTAATAAGTAATAATCACCAACCACCATGAAAAAATTCAATTCAGGAGGTTTTCATTTGATCTATAATGTTTCCCAGCTGCCCAATACATTGAAATCTCTCCAGCATTTCAAGGAAGAATGTTTTCTCTTGTTCATATTGAATAAAGTTCTCAACAGTTAAAAACAAATCTCTTTCTGAAAATATTCTGCCTGAAGGATTTTTAAAGTTTTTTTTTACACAAGTCATGGATTTCACAGGAGAGCCCACAGCAATAATTTTTCACTCCCTCAACCTAGAGAATTTCAAGTGTTTTATTCTTTCACTGAGACTAGGAGGACACAGGTTCAGCAAATTGATTTAATTATATTTTTCAACCATTGCAGAAAAATTATTAAAAATCCAGAGAAGGTTAAATGTTCATTCTCAAATAGACGAGAAACAAGATAATAAAATACCTCAGACTAAACATTTACACATTGTCTGCTTGGGCTGGAGTGTACCGACATTTGAGTTCTTTGGATCTCTGGTGGAGACTTAAGCTACAGCAAAGCTTTTGGCTGAACTGCCAATGGCACCAGTTTACCCAGGAGGCTGCAGGCATCCTTCCATCATTTCAAGATTCAGGTTGTCTGAACAAGCAGAAAAAATGTGGAAAAGAAGCTGAAGAATGTCAACGCAGCAGAGAATGAAGCTGGCCTTTGTGCTAGCTGGATGCCAACACAGCATATTTCCCATCACACCTACTACTCAGACTGTGCAACATGATTTTGTTGGGAAATGCATGTTCCTCTGCTAAACAATTCGGCCTGAAACATTTGGGTTTGGAGGTTATAATGGCTATCAGAAAGGTCTAATAGATGTTGAACTGCTTCCTCACATTTTAGCTGGACTAACAGCAAAATAATTTTAACAGCAGGGACTATCCATCTGAATTTCAGGCTACAAACTAAGTCAGCTTTTTTTCAGAGCTAAACAACATCAGGGACTTAAAAAGACATAAAGCTCTATTGCCTACTGAAAGTTAGTTCCAGACTTCCTAGCAACATATGCAAAAATACAATTGTGTTGTTCTAATGATGGAGGAGACAAACAAAGCTAAAAATCTCTTTTCTCACTGCAGCCTGGATGTGGCAAAATTCAACCCTGCATTAGTAGTAGAGCTGTTCCCCTCTTCGCCCTCCATCCCCTGGCCAGCTCTCAAGCTCTTCCTTCAGCCTTCAGAGGCAATGCCAGCCCAGGAGACAGAAGGAGAGAAATTTACTGTAAGAATTGGTGATATTCTCCTATAATAGGGTGCCTACCAGGATCCCCCTGAAAAGAGAGGCATGTGGGAACTGGATACTGCTGGGTCGTCGCTCTCCCTGGGGCTGTGCCTTCATTTGGGCTTAGTGCCCTGAGCAGTTTAGTGAAAAATGCTTGGGATATTGGTCTGCTTCTAATGTTGAACCAGACCTAGGCTGAGATGGGTGTACAGCCCTGGGGTGTCTTATCTCAATACAAAGTCAAGACTTTGCTGTTCATATCATCACTTAGCTGCCATTACCAGCTTCTTTCACCAGTGTGGGATGTTTACTGTGTCCATTGGAACAGACCAACTGGCCAACAGGGCCTGTGAGCTGGATGTTTGTACAGGGGCTGGCTCCATTGGCCACTCCACCAGGGGCTGCTACGCGTTACCTCAAAAATGCAAAAAGTGAATAAAGTAAAATAGCCAGGAAAAGACTAATAACACAGTCGGGTCTACATTGTCTAAAGCCCAATATTCCCTTGCTGAAAATAATTGACACCAATGCACTTCCATGAGGCAGTTGAGCAAATGGGAGTTTTCATAGGCTGAATAGAGAGGTTTTTATGCTGTTCAAGAGGAACTGCAGGGAAATCCCAAGCGGATATAAAGGAATATAGACAAGGCAGAATTTACTGAGACACACCTTAGATCCAGGGCCTATTACAATAATACCTGCAAATTAAACTGTGGGTTGCTGGATACCTCATTTTCCTTTTAGGATCCTGATGGAAAATATAGAAAGCCATCAAGATACTGTATGCCCTGGTGTCAGTAAGTGTCACATCCCTCTGTGAACAAGGTGTGATGGAGTAAAAGTGCTGACGGACACTGAGTGCTCCTTGGCTTAAACTCAATGGATGCTCCCCACACCTATTTCTCCTCCTGGGTAGCTACTTATTTTGACTAGAATAGCTCTCACTAGTAAAAAAAATTACAATTAGGTGTAGTGTGAAACAAAATCCCAATGTTTCACATTTTGGTCAAACATTTCAATTGCTTTTATCACACACTGAACGTGCTTGGCAACAAGCTGAATGTAGACTCAAAAGAACATTCAGCTACTAACCCTCCCCTGAAATTTTGATTTTTAGTGTGAGTTTTAAATATGGTATGTACTGACCAAATTCCTGTTTTGTATTCTTACATTTCCCCTGAATTTTCTCTTGCATATACTATTGCTCCTTCTGTCCTCTCCTAACCTATTTTGAAATGTTATTGTTTGCCATTTTATAGCTGCTGTGTTTCACCTCAAAATTGGCTGCGTTTCAGTTGCGGTCACTCATTACATCTAGTTTATCAGTCTCTGAAGGACTATGGGGAAAAAGTGTTAAAAGGAGTAAAAATCACTACTATTACTTTGGGTGAATAGAACTTTCACCATAAAGACATGCCATACAGAAGATGGGGAGAATTACGTTTAATGAAGACTATTCACCATTTTTACCCACACTGAAAAGAATGGAAACATTCATTTTCTGAGAATGTGAGAATGTTTGCTGTCTCTGTACATTAGGCCCAGGAGATGCAAGGGTGCAGCTAAGAAAAGTGCTGGTTACTAAGAAATAACTTGAGTCTTGAAAACCTGATATGCTTGATGAATAAGCCATTAGATTTTTGCTGTGACTGTTTGAGTCTTCAGCAACTCAAATATATGCTATACAGAGCCCCTAAAGAACAGTGTCAAAGGTTAAAACATAGGAAAAATTAGTCAAATTTAGTGGAGAAAAGCCAAGAAGATTTGGCAAAAGAGCCCACACTTCTCACATCCCTCTGCTGCTAAAACATTCAGCCTGTGTTCTACTTCCTGCAGTTTCCTTCAGACTGCACCAAAGACCATTTTTAAAGGGTTGACAATGTAGGCCTAAAACAAGGTACCTGAAGAAAGTTTAGATACCAACAGATTAGCAAATTGGTTGATAAATTCCAAACTACTGCCATTGGACAGCTGATCACCAACAGTAGGAATAGCAATGCCCGTTGCCTCACCAACTGATTTAAACTCCCACCTGCTTTGGATCATATTTTCAGTTCAGAATCAACCCATGCCTACGTGTCTATCCTTTTCCATCCCATTCTGCCGACCGTGCGTTGACTGCCCCTCCTGGGGGCAGGGGACAGCTGCATCTCACCTCCTTGGCCAGGGAATTTCCTGTTTTCCAGCAGTGCATCTGCCAGCACTAGTGAATCTGGCAGCCATCACATGAGTATTTAGTAGTCTGAAAGTTTGCACTTCATTAGCTAAATCTAGGGAAGGCATATGAAGTTAGCTGGCCTGAATTTATCACTCATCAAAATCCTTATTAATTATTAGATAAGCCTGAGCTAGCATGAATCTTGCCCTCCATTATGCATTAGATATGGATACAACCCATTAGAAACAACCCTAGCAGTTCTCAAGGAATCAAATTATAATGATCTTCTCATCACAAACATACAGACTGTTTCAGTACTTACTAGTGATTTTGATGTTAACAGCATCTTCTTTGCCAACATCTTTCAACCCAAAACTTCAAAAGCTGATGAACTCTAATTCCTAGACTAGATCTTCCTTATAGGTGTCTGGTATCTTTTGGAAAATAGGAACTAGTAGCTTAGCAAACAGTGCTCTTGTGGATTTGGGAGAGATGATCAAGTTTTACAAGCCAATAAAGAAGTAACAGCAGTCCTAGTATGTTTTACAGGATGTAGCAGTAGGGTTTAAAACAAGCCACATGTAAATGTACAACTTAAAGATCTTTACTTTTGGAGATTTGATGCCTTTTTGGACCTGTCTAAACTTTTTGGCCTGGAGAAAAGGGGAAACTGCATGAGGCTTCCAATACCAAGATTTGCAGTTCTGGATGCAGGGCACCCAAACTCGGGGGGTGTGAGGACACTGATTTTTTCTAGTCTGGAGTATCAGACTATATTTTTCTAGAATTTGGCAACATTATATTAATGAAAAAGCCTCAAAAATTTTCCCGTTAAAACTGTATTACCTCACACTAAATGTTTCCTGAACAGGAAGGGCAATCTTTTGTTTAAGAATTAATTTGCCTATTCATGCCCAACCATTTCAGTAAAAAGGTCCAGAAGCTCTTGGCTATCATAATCTTGAGCTGCTGCTCCTCTATACTGCTCTAATTTCATAGGCAGGGAAATTTGATATTTAAAGAGGAGAGTCATGACAGTGTGAAAACACATTTGTGGGGTCAGCATTGTAACTTTTGAGACCACTGTAAATAAGACCACTTTTTATATACACACTGATGCCAAGTCCTGCCTATAGTTGGATATATCTTGAACTTAATTCAGCCTTCTTTCAAGCCAAGAAACCGACAAAATGTGGGAATTTTGCAAAGAAATGGGACTTACATAGAAGTGTTGTCTATGAGTCTATCTTCCCAGCTCAATCACTTGAGTTTTGTGAATTGATTTTACCTGTTTCAAAGAGAGGTAGGTAATGAAGTTCCTTCAAATGGTGTCAAACACTGCTGGATAAAAGAGTCTGAGAGAATCTGGGCAGAACTCTGCCCTTATAAATACAAATTAATTGCAGCAACCTAGCCAAAGAGTACACACACATTCACTGGTAGTACATATGGTCACAGCAATGCTGTCACTTTCCAAGGGAAATATCAAAGATAACATGGGCAGAACTGATGCTGCTGTGGGGAATTTTACAATATAAAGAATGAAAATTCATGGAAATGCTGTTCATGAAATATTAATGCTTATATTAGTTATGAGGACCTTATTAAGAGAGTAGTTCACAGATTTAAGGTCAGCATGTAAATGTGGTCCAGGTTACTTTTCTCCTGCTGATCTCCCTCTTTGCCTGTCACTCTGCTTCCTCTTTTGGATTATTAAGGAGGGCATTGTAGTTTCAGATCAGCAAAACAAAGATACAGATGAGGAACACCAGCCTCTGGCAAAACACCTGTGGAATTTTATCTGATTTTTACTGCTCCTCTTGTAGGTACAGGTGAGGGTTTGGTATTACTTAAATGCCACTTTTTTTTTTTCAAATTTACATGCATCTTTAGGGATAAGACATAAAACCCCAAACTCTCCCATACTTGTCTTCACAAGAAAGAAACACACTAGTTCAAGGAGAAGAAGAAGAACATTTACTCCTACATGTCTGAGAAGTTAAAACCTCTGTACTTTATGCCCATTCACAGGACTGTTTGATGGAGCTGCTGGCATTCTCCACATTAGGAGAGGTCATAGAACCATTAAGGCTAGAATACACCCCAAAGACCATTGAGTTCAACCAAGGTGCTTCCTTTCTTCATTAAATGATACCATACTTTAGAGAAGCAAAACATTTCAAATGGGATGGGGAAACAAAGTATCAGTTACACTCTCCTCCTGTCTCTCAGACATCCACAAACTGCATTCATGTTCCCAAGGCATCTGGCTTTGTGGGTAGACATGTATTTTAAAAGAATTAACCTTAGTGATTTTAAATGCTGCCAAACATTTCCAAGAAAGTGAACAACAGTGGTTAGGTACAGCAGAGCAGCCTGCACCTGAGACTGGTCATGTGGTAAAACTCATTTATTTTCTGGACACTGTTAGAGGAACTGCCTCCATTCGGGACAAGATCCTTGCAAATATTGTGTACATAAGGGGATTGTTGCTAGAAGTGGTGCAAATGATGAAGGTTAAGAAACACTGAGAAACCAGATTATCCTTTTATCCAGCAGCCAACCTGGTTTTGTAAATTTCTAAAATAACGTGTTCTGCAGACTGCACCAATGTAAGAGATGTATGAAAACAAGCATTGAGCCTGGCACATATCGCTGCTTTTTCTGCTTGAAAGATATTTGCAGGAAGGATGCCATCTTCCTGAATTTACCCATTACTTACTCAGCCTGTTTGTCATTTGTTTGCTCTGCTGTCTATTGCAAGCGTACAAATTTTATTTCTTTGGACAGAGTTTTATGGTCATGGGACAAACCTAAAACTCAGGTTCTGGTTTCTGGATAAAACTTCTGAATTAATTTCCTGTGAATAATTTTCTTTTCTTTAGAAAATAAGTTCGTTTACTAAAATATTCCTGGCAAGTGTGTCCCAAATGGACTGAATGCTTTAAATTTTTTTTGGTGAAAATCAAATTACAATTTCCTTTAAAAATTCCAGAGACTTTTGGAAAAGCATTTTCTACTCTGACCAGTGGTACTTAAGCTCACAGGTTGTGTCCGTTGCCTTCCTGTCTTGCTGCTATGTTTAATAAACACTGGTATGCCTGACATGTTCCCTTGCTCTAAAGTCTTCTGAAAAAGGAAAATCTCAATTAATCATACAAGGAGCTGAATTGTGTTTTTCTAATAATGGGTAAGAAAGCTTAAATTCACTGTGGAAATACCAAGGTGGCCACGGAGATTCCTATTTAAAAATGTAAGCACATGAAATTATATTTCATGCCCAAGGAGGTTACGGATTCTCTTTCTTTGGAGGTATTTTAAACTGGACCAGACAAGGTCACAAGAAACCTGAAATAACTTTAAAGTGGTTCTGCTCCACAGGTGCCTTCTAACCCCAACTTATATTTTTCATCTTATTTTTACACATGCACATAAATCTGCTACCTTCAAAAGGAAGAAAAAGACATTTGTATCAAACTAATACTTCGGGTTATTGAATTATTGAGACCTTTTCCATTTTTTGAGGGAATAACATCTATTTTTCTTACTATGTTCAGGATAATTTCTGTGGAAAAAAATAGTGTAGATGCATATATATTCCTGTGCATGCTCAAAGGAAGTGTGCATCTGATCACCTTTCTGTCCACAACCCACAGAGCAGCTGTGCTCCATTGAAACAATATGTGAAAAAAAAAGACATGTTTTGACTTTGTCTTAGACAGTGTTTGGGGAGAGTATTTTGGGGATTAGAATTACTGGCTATGGAATTCTTTATGGGAGAGCAAACCAAGTCTTAAGATCATGTAGGTCAAAGGAATAAAAGACCACTTCTTCAGCAGGGTTTTCTTCAAAACCAAACCAAACGAAAGCAAAACAAAACTGTCCTTTTGCCTCCCATATATCAGTGATGACCATCTCAGCTATCCACAGGGGAAAACAAATACTGCTTACTAGTACTTCACATACTTCATAACACCTGCTGAAAACACTGGCATACATTTATAGTGAATCATAAACACTTTTTTCACCATTTTTGTAAAACAGATAATTTTCTTTGATATTATTAGCACCTTTGTCATAATATACTTACAATACTTCTTTATTCTTATTTCTCTACACAATAAAAATAAACACAGAAGCCAGAACTAATGAAAAATCCAATAGAAGAATAAATAGGAATACATTTTTTCAGAAGTTTCTTCCATTATTTATAGAAAATAATTCTGTATGCATCTGGTCAGACAAAGAGAGTGTTGGTGGTCTTGGACTCCCCCATTGCCTACCTCAAAGTACAAATAATAACAAGGGAAACTGATAAGCACCTATTCACAAAGAAATGGCTCAAACCCAAGCAGAGTTGTGGCAGATGGCTTGCACATTTCAGGGGAAGCACAATGTGTGATTTCAATTTGGAAAGTTCTGCATGGGACTGGATGCGTGATGATGTGTACAAAGCGGCGAGGGGAAGGGATTCAGACAAAATCACTCTATCCCTGACTTCTCTGGTGGTTGGTAACGTGTGTGGTATTCAGAAGAACATCAGCAATCATTCCAGGCTACAAAGCTTTCTGGTGCCCCCAGGCAGTGCTTTGCAAACCCTGGGAAGGTTTCCTCATACATCTGTTCATGGTTGTCACAGGAATCAGCTATTTTTGTCATACCTGTGGACAGTAGTTATTTTCAGCCTAGTTTATTTACTGTGTAAGTGGAAAGAGGATCTTTAGTTAGTCTCTATTCAGAGCAACTTCCTAAATTTTTTCCAGACAAGCCCTCTGCCTATCCTGGTATCTGGACATTTTAGTTCTCTTTTAGGTTAAAAGCATTTACATTGCTCATAACTCCAGTATCACTACCATACAAGTAGTTCTTCATAAGCAGAAAAAAGAACTTCTGTTCCAAGGTGAAGAACTAAAATGCAGACCCCACAACACACACACACATGCACACACACACTTGCCTTTAAATAGAAGGCTTAAAATACTTTTCAGGAATCCTTATTGGGATTTGTAACTTCAAGCAAACATTTCTGAAGACAGGCCAGCTTTTAGAATTCTTATTAGACATTCCTCATAAAAAGCTAGGAAATCTGCTTCTATTGTCTTTGCTGCTTTTTCTTCCTCGACTTTAATCTCTTCTCTCCCATTATTACTTCTTGTGAACTGTGGAACAGACCTGCCTACGTCATGGAATACATGATATAGGAGAGGCAATGTAACTGAAACATGCTGGGATTTCTCCTGTTTTGCAGGCATTGTAACAGTCTGCAAATGTTCATCTATAGTTTCAAACTGACTTTATTTCCTTATTTCTTCTGCCAAGTGTCTCCTGTGGGACAGCACACTATCTTTCATAATAATGGTATGTTTTCCCCTATGAGCATCTTATAGCACGCTGGAAGCTGCACATCACGTTCAGAAGTACTGACAATTAGTCTGTGTGAAGAAGAACATCATGCAGAGAAAATCAGGAGGCAGTAGCCCTGTGAACAACCACTCCTTCACAGAGATTTTCTTTTTGTTTTTGAAAGGAAGCAAGTACTGAAGCAGAACACATTGGCTCCTATCACAAATTGGATTCAGAATTCCAGGGTGACTTGAGGTGAATTATATAGGCTTTGCCATTTTTCGGATATGGGAAGCATTTACACATCAGAATTAGGCAACTGGCATACACATTTAAGCAGAAGCAGACCTTACATGCACTCTTCCAGATTACTTAAACCTGTCACCAGGCAGAAAAGCTGCAGCCTTTCTTGACCACATTAGAGTTTTACAGTGTCTGTGTCAGAAGATAAATGGTCAGAAGACCCTGTCCCTGTTTGATTTACAGGGACATTTTACACTATTCCAGTACTAAAGAGGGGTTTAAAAGTGATCTATATCCACTTTAAGACCAGACAAACCTTCTGCCAACTTTAAATTCTAATGAAGATCAAGGCATTCATATTTGTGTGTCCCATTTCCCTAGCAGGTACAAAATGTTGTTTCCTTTATCTCTTTCTACAAGTGGAACTATGCTTCATGATATGTTTTGCAATGCTGAATGCAAGAAAATCACCAGCTTTGCTTCATGTGTGAGATGGTGTGATAACAAGAATACAACACTACAAAAAAAAGACCTTTGTACAGACCCTATTTGGATTCAGTGATTATATTGCCCTTCCAGTCTGACTTAATAATGTATATGAAAGGTTTAAAATCATAAGCAGCTCCTAAGAACATTTTCGTAACTTGTGCTCTGAATCATGCCTGGATGCCAGCCAGCAGTGCTGACTCTCTCTGCTGCTGCAAGTTGCCTCCCTTTCCCTGCATCTCCTCAGGACTGACAGAGCGTGGGAGGACAGTTCGAGACCAGAACCCCTCTGCCCTCTTGCTCTTCCTTTAGGGGATGGCAGTGAGGAAGCCCTTCTCTGGCTTCGCTGGAGGAGCATGGGGAAGAATTGGCCTTGAATCTACACCTGTATATCCCCTGTAAGGTGTCTGATGTAGGAAGCAGAGCTTCTTATCTCAAAGGAGGCTGTTAAATGGAGTCTGGTGTATATCTCAAGGACAAAGAGTAGTATCCCTTTGGGAGAAGGCACAATGGACACTAATAAGCATTTAAGTGAATTTCAGGGAAAAGGAGTTAGCAGGTAAAGGGAAGAGCAAAGGGACAGGTGGAATATTAAGCTGCACAGTGGCAGTCTCAATCACTTTGTGAATCATTATCAGAATCAGAAATCAATGAGATCACAGGTCACGTGCTATTAAAGAAAGAGCAAAGTTCATTTTTCGTTATGGTCCTGTGTTGAACCAGTGGTGGTTCCATACACAGTTCTCAAGTAAATCTGGAAAATATATTGCCCATTTCTTAGTAAAATAGAAAATGGATACAATAAATTACCCACCAAACCATGTGCACAAAGAAAATAAAAGGACTGTTTGAACAGCTGGAATTTAAAACTTGTTATATTCCTGAGTTATTTATTTTAATAAATGAACGGCTACAATTAAAGTTAAAATGATCATACATGCAGGAAGAGAAACAATCCTGTTATTACGGCTTCCAAGAACTTGTACCCTGCGACAGTGCTGGTAGAGGGCCCTGTGTTATTGGTGGTAACTTTAGATAGACATAAAAGCGTTTTTAACCACAGCCACTTGAAGCACATGAACCGCTGTCCCAGCTAGTGGGGATCAAGTGAGAGCAGGGCTGAGGCTGACACATTTCTGCTTTCATATTCAGTACCTTAATACTTTTCTGAAGCTTCGATATTGAAACCAGACAAATGACAGTCTCTGTAGAAGCCGCAAAAGTGGTTGGAATCAACCTAACCAAAGTGTACACACAGATTTTTTTTTTTTTTATGTTTGCCTCTGCAGTTGTTTCTGGACAGTACTTCACTTAAACCTAAGGGAGAAAATGCAGTCTTAAGTTCTCTTGGGTTTTTTACACGATAATTGGCTGTTATGAAAAGTATCCAGGTTTTCACTCCCACTCCTAAAGGAGAAAAATCAGGTCACAAGGTAGCATAAACCTTTTAAAATGTCACAATACCTTTCCAATCCACAGTCGGGAGCCCTGACTGTGAGGAGCAGGGATTGTGGATGTGGACTGTTGTACCTGCACAGTGCCCCTGGAGGAGGATGGCAGAAATTCCTTAGGCAGAATCAAGCATAGGGAAAAAAACCCTCAGTATCTGCAAGATTTTGGTAAGAGGGATGCAGGCATTCAGCAGG
>NW_008237619.1:11740740-11756449 GCF_000691975.1 Corvus brachyrhynchos | reverse complement strand
GGACTTCTCAAAGAACTTTCATCAATAAATACATTGGATGTTATGCACAGTTGTCTGAGTTCTGATTCCACTTTGCCAGTGGGGTTGGCATGTAGCAAGCACAGGGAAGCTCCCCACTTTTTTAAGAAATGCTCTGGAGGTGGTAAACACTTTCATGAGGACCTCATCCAAGAACCACTGAAGTTAGTGAGGGCAGGATTTCAACCTCAGAGTAATTTTTAAAGGTCAGCAAAGTAAAAAGAAAGACTGCTATTGTTTTTTATGGGCTTTCAATGCACTTGTTTTTCACCCTTGGGAATTTGAGTCAGATCAGAACTTTGTAAGTCTGACCTGAGCAACAAGTAGTTGTCCTTCTGGTAGGTAATTTCCCACACCCAAAACCACTAAAATCTCTCCCACATTTCAGTATGATTAGCTGTTGCTGCTCAGGTCTGTGGAGTAGGTCCAACAGAAAAAATAAATCCAGAAGAAAAAGCTATACATTTTGCAATTGTATTTCATCATTTATGCCACAATACGCATTTTTTTCTAAATGACATTTAATTGCTTTCTTCTGAGGAACTCCCTTTAAAGCAATGTTTTCCTAACTAAATCCAGAAATTTCTACATCTCAGACAAATGACACATCCTGCATCTAGTCTGATTCCAAATAATTCCACTTCAAAACATGTTTTCTCATTTTGTTAGGTGAGTAAAATGAAGATAATCAGACTTGACAAAAAGTATTATTGTTTCCCAGTTCTTTCAGTCCAACTGCATGTCAGCTTTTTTGATTCTCTATGGAGTTTTTTTAATGCTCTGTAAATGAAGCATAAAACTCACACATTAGGGCAAGAAATGAAGGAGATGACATCACGTGAATATGCTTAATAAGGGCTCAGGAAAGTTGTAATTATTCTGCAATACCCCATCTTTCCTATCTACTTCCACCTTACCACACACATGGAGCAAACTCTTCAAATGAGAGAGAATGAATATGGCAAGTCTAGGAGACACCTCCTATTTCCCACAAAAACTAGCTAAAGAACATCATGCAATTTTAGGTACTGCACCTGAAAGTTCAGAACTGAAGAAACATTCATGGTACAGTATTTAGATTCATCTGTTTCAGCTCTAGTAGCCAGTTTTATGGGCTGTGGTCTATCCTCCTTCAGACAGGCAGTGGTCCTAGAGAGCTGGGCCAGTCACCCCAGAATTTTCCTGTGGAACGGACCCTCCCGTAAGTGCTGCTGTGTTTCTCATGCTAAACATTCACTACTGCCTTAAGGCCAAGGCTGGCTTCTTTTGGAGCTCATTATTGTCCCACCGTGCTTCCCTTCACTGCATTTAACTAGAAGTCACTGATTTCAGTTGGATCAGAGTAGTTGATGCTCTCAGCCGTGATGCAAAGCTGTGGTTAAGCTCTTCTGTGGACCCTGCAAGGCAGCAGCTCCCTGCCCCTGCACAAACACGTCTGTTTCAGAGAAGCTGCTTGGATCCTTTGGCTCATGCCATGGAGCAGGCCCCTGTAAGCAGAAGTGCTGCAGGTTTGCACAAAGGCAGCCAGGGGTCTGGGACAAGAGGAAGCAATTAACAACTGCTGCAGGGAATCTACACCACTACAGCACATGGTACCTGTACGAGCAGGTTTTCAGAACACACTGCTAAGGCAAAAAGGGGTTCCTGGCATCAGTTCGGATGGGTTTATTTTGAATAGAGTTGACCACTAGACCACTAGATGTGGTAGAAGAAATGGAGCTCTGGAGGCAATGAAACTGACCAAAGTTCGTGCCAAGATCAACTGAAAGAATTTTGAAGACTAAAATGCAATTTCCCGCATTCTCCTTATATGAAATATCTGTCTATGGAGAGCCAGAGTGGTCTGCTTTGACATTTTTATTTCTGGTTTTAAAATGTCCTTTTTCCATTAGAATGGCCTACCTTATAAGTAAGGAAGCACAAAAAGCTTATTAAAAAAGTGATGAAGAGGACAAAAAAATTGATTTAAATGCTGTATTTCAGAGTAAATTAAATATTTGCAGTTGTCCAAAAACACCTGTCTGTTGTTTCTATTTTCCTGAGCCGTCCAAATTGAATCTAAATAATATTTCTCCAACTTTTTCCACTCAGGCATAGAGAAAAAAGGCCTTTATTCTTCCAACTGTACTCAGAAGTTGTCAACCTTATGTGAGTTATGTGAGTTATCTTGAGGTACAGTTATGTGAGGTGCAGCTCAAAGCTATAACTTACCAGGCCAAATATCAAGTATTCTGTATGCTTGAACAAAGATTATTTTGCATTTTAAAGAAAAATATACTGGAAGTAAGCTGAGGATTTTGAATTTTCTTATTCTCCTATCTAGAGCTACTGTGGATAGAGATAGTATCCTCAGTTAATACAGTTTAGAAACTCCTAAAAGAAAAAAATATTCTTTTTTTTCAATTTTTTTTTTTGGTCATAGACTCATTCTTTAGAGTTTTCTGAGTCTATTAAATACCTCAGAGAGCACTGGGAAGCTTCCATGTCTAGCTCTGGTGAGACACTGAATCTGAAATCTGCCATCAGTTCAGACTTCCTTATTGCCTGTCTTACACCTTGGGTCAATGCAATTTGAAGCAAAAGAACACAAGGAAAGTATCGTGGGCTGGTACAACTGAAGGAAAAGGTCTATCATTAAGAGATAATTTGGAAAGTTCTTCAGGTTTTAGAAGTTAAATGTGGTCCTTGAAGGAGACTGGGAGGACTGAGGGCAGTCAAAATATGAATTACATTTACCTTCAGCACATTGACATTATTTTTCATCATCCAAATTGTTTGTTACTTAAGTGTCCTTTCAAGAGCACTGCTCTTCAGAGTCCACAATCTGCATGAATCAGGTCCCAGAAGTTATGAGAACAACTGTGTGATCTCTACCAGAAGGACAGCTGTTTTCTCTGGCACAGGCAATGCTGGCATTTTGTGCGCACAGCCCAGCAGGCAAAGGGCTGCTCACAGCAGCTATGCCACAGCTATATACCATTCACATCTGCAAGATTTAAGATGCCTTCAGGCACTGCCACCCTAAAGATGGCATGTCAGGTATTTTCCAGACACATTCTCTATGCCATGGGTGTACTTCCAACAGTAACAAAGTGCCACTACAGCTGTCACTGAAAAAGACAACTATAACTGCATCCCTTCTTCTCATCCCTTAATAAAGGCAGTGGGGAAAATGCAGAGATCTTGATCTCTGGGCCCAACTACTAAGAGAAGCAGGGTGTTAATATGTGTATACACGTGTGTGTGTGTGTGTGTGTGTGAAGCTGGCGTGCATCCTCACAGCAGTCAATACCTGTATCAGGTGTGTTCCATGGGACTCCTCACAGTCCTGGCACCTTGACTGCTTAGCCTGGTGACCTGGCTCTGCTCCCCCTGCACCTACGGTTGCCTGCATTTTAAACAAGGAATTGTGACAGCGTGTATCCCTTAGAGTCAGGAGCATAGAACTGAGAAGTTATCCTAGATCTGACTGATGAGAGAGCACCTACACAAGCAGTCAGCAATATTAAACCTTGCAGTAAAAGTTATTACCTCTATTTTCCATTAATACATTTCACTGAGGGTTATGGTTGCACTCACGATCCTAATTCCACAGACCAGGAAGCCAAATGAGCAGTGAGAAGAGAGCAACACTCCTGCTATCCTCCAGCAACAGAGATAGAAAGAGAACTCATATCTTTTTAGTTCTCTTCCAGTGCCCTAGTCCACTGGCAGCATTATCATTGCACAGATTGAGAGGTATACTCCAGGTTGCTGAGGTATCATGAAGTGTGGTGTACATTAATTACACAAAGAGACTGGAGAGCCATTGCATACAGCAGTATGTAATGTGACACAGATTAAATTCAAATCTATCATATTGGAAACACACATACAATTCTGAAAATGCATAAATCAGTATGGAGGCCGAATCTCTATATTGATTTAAAAGATTTTCAATCACTTAGACTCCCTGAAAAAGCAGGAATCAAGTCACCCAATTCCATGCATCTAAAATAGCAGGCCAAAGGCCTTCCTAGGTCCTCCCTCTGATGAGAACAAACAGTGCAGCTCTTCTGAGAGCAATTCAGAGTGTCAGTGCTCTGGATCAATTCTTCTGGGAGACTTTCTCAGAATACTGGCAGGAAGTATTGGTGAAACTAAGGAAGCAGTGAGTTAACCTGGATGATAAAAGATACCTGGTGAAGATAACATCTTAATACATCCGTAGCTTTTACTCAACACTAGCTGTTGAACCTTTTGTTTTATTTTCTCTGTCACTTTATGTTTAGGATATACTGACCTCCCAGTCAGTTCTAGAACTGCTAGGTGAGGATATGCAAACAAGTATATTCCCAGCACAGTGTATGGAGAATATACAGACTTTGGATTGGCTTTGGAAAGGATAGAGTTAATTTTGTTCATAGCAGCTCCTATGGTGCTATGCTTTGGATTTGTGATGAAAACAGTCTTGAGAACACAGGGATGTTTTATCCACTCTTAGCAGTGCTTGTGCAGCTCAGAGCTTCTCACGACAGCACAGCTGAGGGTGCACAAAAGCTTGGGAGGAGACACAGTGGGGACAGCTGACCCCAAGTGATCATGGGGATATTCACACCATAAGGTGTTGTGCTTAGCAGTAAAAGCTGGGAGAAGAAGGAGGAAGGGGGACATTTATAGTGATGGCGTTTGCCTTCCCAAGTTATCAACTTGTGATGGAGCTCAGCCTTCCTGGGATGGCTGAACACCTGCCTGCCCATGGGAAGTAGCAAAGAATTCACTGCTTCACTTTGCTTGTGTACACAACTGCCTTTCTTATTAAACTGTCTTTATCTCAAAACACAAATTTTCTCACTTTAATCCTCTCAACTGTCTCTCTCATTCTGCTGGGAGAAAGTGAGTGAGCAATCTGGGTGGGAATGAGCTGCCTGCCAGGGCTAACCCACAGCATCTTCTAACATGCATGTTACAGTACATTTTTCCTTGGCACTCATTGTACATGCACATCTATCATGTCACATGTCATGCTTAGATGTCATTAACTTGGTATTTTTGAGCTTTCCCAGCTTCTGTCCTTAAGGGTGAGATGTAGGTCAATACTGTTTTTAAGAGTCTTAGATACACACTCTAAGAGAAAACAAATGAGCCTCTGAAGGGCATATTTTTTGTTACTGTAAGCTAGGAATTGAGGCTGCGATGTGAATTTACCAAAAGGAAAGCTAGTACACATTCTGCTTAAGATGTATCTTTTCCAACCTTAATGATTCTATGAGTCTACCTCAACTAATATCTGATAAACCAAATGAACAACCTACAGAAACTGGAAGCCAAACGAGACAGGTCTTATGCTTGCTCTGTATACCTATCCAGTTGATGGTCATTGTTAGAGACAAGTGCATCAGCAGGGAGAATTTGTACAGCTTGTTTACAACATGCAGTCAGCACAAAATCTTGATGGATCCTTGGCAGAAATTAAGCTGGCAGAGCTTTGATCCAATGACCAAAAATCATATACTGATTTTGGATATTGAAATATTTGATCAATGACCAGAGACCTCTGCCACTCTTTAGCTAAAATATTACCCATTGTATGCCAATCTAAGCAATTCACTTTCTGATTTTGTGATGGCTATGCAGGGAGCATTGCTTTCAATTCCCTCCCCAGAACACCCCCAGCAGCAAAAGCAGATGTTGCAAGCCAGTTGATGGCGACTTACAAAGCTAAGCTCAACTGCAATTTGCTGCTGTTGAAGTCTGTAAGGATAAACCTGTGCCATCTAAAGGATACATCTCTTAAGTTCTTGAAGAGATTACTCAATGCACACAGTGACCAAATTACCTCCTTCGGATAAAAAGAGTTTTATTTAACCTTTTGAAACTGTGGCAATTCCATCCACTCCTTTTGGCTCATCTGTCTTGTTATGACTCCAAGTGTGAGCTGCAGCTCGTTTTCTCCAAGGCAGAGAAGAAAGGACTCGCTGAAATTCCTACATCAAGGCATAAACTGTCTTTGGACATTGCAAATCCTAAAATTTTACATGGGTTCAAGGAGAAATAGAAATTCATAGAAGACAAGTCTGCTGAGGACCGCTAAATTCAACCATATGTAGCTCAGAAACCCCTGAGCTGCAAGTGGCTGGCAGCAAGGAGGGTAACTGGGGAAAGTACTGAGTATGCCTGTTTTCTTTGTATACTTGGCTCATGCTGGAGGCAGGATACAGTGCTAATAAGAACATTGGTCTGATCCAGAATGGCTGCTCATATATGCTGTATTAGTTAAATAATCACATCTTCCATGCAGACAAACTGTCTGCAATTAAAGTCAATTTGTAGTTTCCTGGCTAGTTTCAAAACTGTAGCAAGTATTTACAGCCTCCACTTTCGCCGACCCTGAATGACCTGACGCTACAAGCTCCCAGCTTGTGGCTCTGCTGCTTAACCTGTGCCTCTGCTGCTTAACCACAGCTCTTACCCTGTGCCACAGCCGGCACGAAGCCAGCAACGCTCTGGTACCTCGTGTCTGCATGGAGAGCTGGGCCTGGAAACACATCTGGCTGTGACAGGGCGTGCGCTTGTGTGGCAGAGCGCTTCATCAGCCAGGCCGACCCCTGGGTCTGGCTCAGGTGCTGTGACTCCCCAGCCCCATCCCATCCGGGAGCCTGCCAGGGCTGGTGTGCAGGAGAGGAGCCGGCAGCGGGGAGGAAGGGTCGGGGACTCCTCGCACCAGCGCTGCGATCAAAGCAAACACGGCGGAACCGCAGCGGGGGCTGCTTGCGATTAACACCATTCCTCCTGCGGCTTCCAAGGCACCCTTTGATCCTTCCCCTTGCCCTGGAGGGGAACATGACCTTCACTTTGAAAAACACTGCTGCAGCACAAGCGAGCTGAAAGGGGGAGGCCGCTGACAATGTGCAGCTGTAAACCGGGGTTAAATATCAAGTTATCCCGGATTAATGGCTGCTTGCCGCTCCTGGTGCACAGCGGCAAATGGGACCCATTCGCAGCAGACGTGTATTGGTTTAAATCGGCCGGCTAAAGTAAAACCCAGATTAAGTGATACCAAAAGCAAGGCCTTGGGCTTTAAAAGGACATGAAACAGAAGGAGTGTATACACATTAACCTTCAGGTGAGAAGATATTTTTTTCCTTAAGCAGAAACAAGCACAGACCAACCAATGCTAGAAATCAAGATTATAATTTTTGCTTCTTTTCTAAATTTACTGCTTTGTGGGTTTTTTTTCCAAACTAATGGCCACAGTCCTTCCCCCAGACTTTTTTTCCCCTGGGTAAAATAGAACATAGTCCTTAGATGTATCAGCTCCTGAAATGGTAGTAATCACTAATAATGTCCATGTGTAGGCCACCTTACTCTTCTTATAATTTTTTTTTTTTGTTATACAACACAAAACACAATAAAACTGATACTATTCCTCTACTATCCAATTTAGAAATGAAAATTGAAAATGACACTAAAATATTTCACAATATTTCACAGAAAATGCACCTTTCCAGCTGACGGTGGAAAATAACAACACTGACTGATAATTACAGTATAAAGAAATCATCAGATAATTAACATGTCCTGGCTGGGAGATGAGTTGAAATGTATTCTGTCATGTCTGGCAAGGTCAGAAGCATATCTGAAAACTAACCCATTTTTTCAAAGTTCTCTCCATTGAAAAATTCTCCTTAGAGTGTCCGTGTCTCTTCCTGAAACACCTCGGATGTTACACCATGTAGGATTCACTGAGTCCTAGCCATCTACCAGGGAATTTCTGAAGACTTCTGCCACATCTGCTACCCAAGTGTAATGCAGTCTGGTTTTACCTCATCCAATAAATGCACATATTTGGAAAAGCAAATCTTGGCAAGTGAGAAAATATTATGATGCATTCCACTGTTTCATGTTAAAGGGACAGTACAAAATCAAATTAAGCCTTTTGGGGAAAAGCAAACTGGAGGAGAAATTAAGCCCAAAGCTAAAGAAATATTCTCAGGGGATTAAATACAAAAGCATTCCTTTCTTTGGACTATGCTTTTCTACTCTTTTGTCAGAATGTTCTGTATTTGGCATACCACAAAGCTCCAGCTTTCATAAAGACTTTCAGACAGGCAGTGTTGCTGAAAGATCTGTGTAGAACCCTGGAAAGACTCTGTGTGGATTGGGACTTATTCCTTTCTATTTCAACAAAAGAAAATATAATATTTTTTTCTATTGTTGTGTGATCTAACTCATTACTGTTGAAAATGCTGAAAGTTGCACCAGTGTCTATTCTGAGGTCCAGCTGGATTTATAGCTGACTGCACAGAGTCTTGGGAAGCTGCTATTTTTTGTCTAGTAAAATAAATCCCTAGAATGTGTTGGTAACCTCATAGTACAGGGTAAAGGAACAAACTTGGCTGACAGAATGGAATGGTTGGAAGGGACCAGCCTGAGCTGATGCTCCCCAAAAGACACAAGCAGCTTTTCCAAGCATAGGTGGGAAAGGAGGGGTACAACTGTCCCCAAGTTATTTTATTCTACCCAGGAAATGACCAATGAGAAGGCCAAGATGTCTCATTCATACAGATGCATAACCCTATGAATCATCTGCTATGCAGAAAGACAACAAGAGGGGCCAAAAAACTGTGTAAAGAGTTACTCCTGAATCCTAGGCAAGAGCAGGTTCCAAGAAACAGGAAAATTCAGTGGTTTTGGTAGGTTCTGTACTGATACCCTCAGGGACTGATGACCTTTCATAAGCCACTGTGTGGGTATAGTAATAGAATATGACAGTGAATGGTTACCCCATCTTTGTTGCTAATACTCTTTGCTCCTCAGAAGGAAAGACTCCCTGTAAGCTGCTAGGCAAAGAACTCCAGCTAGAGACAGTTCATCTCAGTGAATATTAGCTATTTTTGCTCTGATGCAAAACTCCTGTAGGAGAGCAAAGAAAGGGAATATATCCTTCATTTTTTCAGCAATAGAAAAGAGGATGCATGGACTGTGGGTGAAATAGGTGAAAAAACCAAGTGCAAGAGAGGATTTCAGAGAGCTTCACCTGTACCATGGTCTCGATGTGCACTAGTAGTGTCATTCATATCTAACAACCATACATTGCAATGCATAGGAAAGGTTGGTTTCCACACGTTTCCTACAATGGAGACTTTTCTTCGTCGTGGATAGGAATGGGACCTAATATCATTGCAATTGGAGTGGCTGCCACAGAGTTGACTGCCATACATTAGCCCAGTTTACAAAAATATCAGACTGGAACAACAAAGTCAAAAGATCACCCAAGATATTATTCCTTAGCCATGAAAATAGTTAGATGTTTGAAAGAATCACTTTATCACCACTTTATCATCACTTTATCACCACTTTGCAACATTCCAGTGTATTTTATATTTTTTCTTACTGTTATTAAATATGCCACTAATACTTTGTATGATTAGAAAAGAATACATTAAGAAAAAACATATTCTGAAATACTTTCTAAACTTTTCTACAACTTCTATAATTTGTGTGTGCTACCTGTTACTACCCACCATTCATTTATTTTCATTTATTCTTCCTGTGATGCTACTTGTTACCTAATCAACCCTCCAAAACCAACTGCTGGATTTACTTCACCCTTACTCTATTGCTAGTAAGAGACTTTTTGACATTTCAGTTTTTAAGATGCTGTTATAACTTAGTTAAACTTTTACAAGTTCAGTTGAATTTTCCATGCCTGGTGTTTGTTCCAGGCTGCTGTTATTCATGTGTTTTTAAATTTCAAGAGTCATGGTTCAATTGTTTCTAAGAAGAAAGTTAAGGAAAAATAAGTTTTGCCCACACATGAAAAAATTAGGCTATTTCTTGTATGCAATTTGTTTAATACTTTAAAGAATGTATATAAAATTTGGCAGGGGAAGGGGCACTCCTGCCAGGAGTCCTTTTTGCTGTCTTTGTGAAAGCTTTTTTAAAAAATGCATTTCACACATCCTTAATAAAGCCCTTGATTTTCTAGTACCTGTGATCTCTGGAGGCTCTTGCCCCACAGAGCACGGTCAGCACTCCCCTGCTGCCGATCCAGGCTAGGGTTACTGGGGTCAGGACAGCAATGGTGGCTCAAAATTACTCTAGACTATGCACAGGAACTTAAAGCAAGAAGCCACTTTCTCTCTCTGTGAATAACATGACTGCCACTAACGAACAGCATGGAAGAGGAAACCCACTGAAGCAAATTCATTTGCAATATGTGCTGGACAGTATAAATAAAAACGAGTAGTTGAAAGTAATGAATCTAATGACAGACTGAAAACAGTGCTGGGTGCCTGTGAGAGGCTGAATGAATGGAGAGACAAGTGGCTGAAGGGAGAGTCAGTGGGATCAGACAAGAAACAAAAGGGTTGCCAAATTCAGTGGGGGTTTTTTTCTTGGTTTTACTGTAAAAACTGAAAAATGCTAGGTCTGGAAACTGATTTCTGATTTTTATATTACTCCAGTGCAACAATGTTGCTGATTTCAAGTGGAGTTACTCTAATTTTTTGGCAGCAGAATGAAGAGCAGAATCCTTCAGTTGCACTGGAAATCTTTCTGCTTTTCAAATGCACCAGTAAGAGTTACGGCTTTCCATGTGGCTGTTACAAATGTGTTCGGCCCTGGAACACATCAAGTTGTTCTACAAACCTACAACAGTTCTCAAATGTCATGTGCAGCAAACTAAGATTCTCTTAGCAAGAACAGTCAAGCAGGGCAGAAATGCATGACCCTTCCAAAACTTTAAATCATGTTCCAAGTGAATAATGACATATTTGGTTTGCTGCATTTTTCTTCATATTGAAGATGCCTTCATAGCAGGTGAAGAAAAGAAGCAAACCAGTTGCTTATTGGACAGGTTAAGCCATAGAGAAATGTTTGAATTAGAAATGTCATGAAAACAGCCACTTAGAAGCTTTGTTTCATGATGAATAGCATTAGTCTATTTAATCTACTTTGATGAGTGTTTGCATGTGGAACTACATGAATAGGGTATGTATGCCTAAGTAAAACAAAAACGCCTGCCACGCCTGGACATACTCTCAAGAGTGGATATAAAGTGCTTGATGTGGTACAAAGGTCACTCTGGCTTGGAGCACTAGAGCAGGAGGTGAGAGGCCTCCAAGTCCTGCCTCACAAACACCCCACATTCTGCTCCCTAAATGTGGCTGGCTATCAAGTAGGTCTTCCCCAAGACCGGGAGCTGAGCATATAATTCAGCTTAGAAAGGCTCCATCAGTCAGGTTTCGTGTAACACTACCTTCCTCATTTGACCACCCCTAGGGGAAAACCTTATGACTTCCCACAAAAGGGAGACCAAAGGCCTGGATATTGCATCCATTTTTAAAGAAAGAGATTTTAAAAAGGAAAAAACCCCAAAAGCTCTGAACAAAACCTTGTGAAGACACATACAATAAAATTTGCAAACACATGCTGGGCCAACTTCCGATCTCAGTTGAACAGAGTGAGCTGGAAGAGAGAGAGGAAGAGAACAGATGGGAGAAGTAGATGAAATAAGGAACAAATGTAGACAGAATGATTAATTTATTTTAGAATGGAGAGAACCACTTATCCATAACTGCCTATTTTTCCATGTATACAATGTTTTGAGTTGGTACAGAGGAATTATGTGATTGTAAATGGAAGAGCAAGAGAAAATGAGACTGTTTTTCTGGCCCTTGCTCAGAAAAGGATGTGCTTGGTCTTCTGTGGGACTTAAGAACACGTCGTAACATTTTTCTGAACTGGAGCTTCTATGAAGAGATTCTTCATGCTATGAAAATGTTATGTCTCGAGCTATCAGAAGTCTCTAGGTCTCAGTGGCACTTTGCACTTACAACCAAATGATATTTTGAAACCTACTCTGAGTTTAAACTGCTGATTTATCACTCACTCGTATCAAAACAAAGATTTGTTTATTTTTCTAGTTTTATGCTGTGATAATTCACTTTAGTGCACTTAAACTAGGAAAACATGGCAAAGAATGTAGCTAACACTTTTGATTAATGAAAATATGCAGAAAAAACACTATTAAGACACCAATACCAAGCACTAAAATGTGAGGGGAATACTGGAATCAATTGCTGCTTGATCAACATGAATACGGCCTTCCTGCATGCAGACATTCTACTGCAACCTTTAGTCATATGTCATCTATTACATTTTCCACACAGAAACTCTATCTGCTTCCAGTGGACTAAAAGGAGGGCTCAAACTTTATTAAAACAAAATACTGAATTTCTGTCTTCATCATGGGATGTGCAGCTGCCTCAGTCCCAGAACCTCTCCATTTCTCAGAGCAAAAGACATTGGTCTCTCAGCCAAGGACCACAAGGCCTGCTGATTAAAGCATTAGACACAAGCTATGTATTGCTAATACCTTAACATACAGCTAAATGACAAACAGAAATCAATCAGAAAGATTTTGCAGAGAACGCATTAATGACCAATACAAGCAGCTAAAGCTAGTGTAGGAAAATACAGAATTTTAGCTGTATTCCAGAATTTGTGTGCAACAGCACCAAACCACATGCTATGCCCATAACCCCCTTGATTAGCTGATATAAATCTGTTAAGATGTCACTAGCATGCTATCTGACAGCTGTCACATGAAAAATGCTGGCTCTATAAAAACAACTCTGGGAAAAAGAGGTCCTAGGCAGATGACAGGAGCTGCCTGAAATCTCCCTCAGCAAAGCTAGATTTCAAGGATAGAGATTCCATGATAGCTGGCCTTTATAGCATCTGCTATGGGCAGATGGGGCTTTTTTGATCAGTGGATTTTAACAGACCTTCACAGCAGCAATAGAAACAGTGGTTCTGGTGGTGTTAGCTATCATGTTAACATCATGTTCTCATATTCAGAAATCATTCATTCTTGAGTTCTTGCAGAAGTGACAATCGAAGTGACAAACTGTGAGAAAATATCCTTTTGTGGAGGGTTTTCAGAAACCAGTTGAGAACTGCTGTGCTTGAAAGTAATGAGGAGAAAATAACTGCCAAGGGAGGCTTCTTTCTTTCAGAATTGTTTCAACTAAGACATCAACTTCTTACTACTTTCAGGTCTTGTGACAAGCTCTCTTACTACAGATACTTTCTTAACAGGTTTAGAGCAGTGATTGCCTGACTACCTTCTGTCTACTGAGTTTTCAAGTGCCCAGTTACCAGCAAAGTAATAATCATAAGCCATGCACTCTAAATGCCTAAGACAATGTAAAATATGGGATGCACAGTGTTGGCATGGGGACTGTGAGATCAGGATTTTACTATTAGTTTTGGCATGCCCTTTCAGGATGATTTTGTCAAGATCTCCAGATAAAAATCTTTGAAGGTCTAAGACTTACATCTCTCTGTAAAATAACCTTCCTCTTTTCCTTCTCTAACATATATTTTTGTTGTAGCCAGGCTGGTTTCATGCTTTTTTGGGAGATGTGTTACAAATAGGGTTCCTAAGTGGCCCTTTCAGCAGCACAAATAATTAACAAAAGTGATTTAATTTATATCCTCTTCATGGATATTCTTCTGAAGTCCTCTTATCAGTTACAATGTAAAAGTTATAGCAATGTCTCACATGATTATTATTATTATCCAGTTTTGTCTTTGTGGGTGTGTATGTTGGGGCTGTTGGAGTACAGCCTCCCAGAGTTGTCATCCTTTCTCTTTCAAGGCTAAAATAAATACATGGTTAAATACTATGGGCTGTGGTGCAGCATCTTATGGAGAATAGAATTCTCAATAATTCATGGTATCAATTCAAAACATAAAGACAATGAGCACTGAGGAGCGTGTACCAGAAAGAATGGTGCAAAGCCATTAAACTGAAATATTTATGGAGAACTTCCTGTTCAACACTGTGTCTGCACACTGATGTATCTTTTGAGTTGAAGGAATGAGTGGAATTATTTGCTTTGTCTGCCTCTCAAGCCTTTTTGGACCATTAGAAAAGAGTGCTTGTTTTTATATATTTTTGATCAATAAATGCATTAATTCCTTATTTCTTTCAGTGCCCATTCATGAACCTGCTTTATGCAGGCAAAGGTCATATCTAGGCACCTAGAAATCAATTGGACTGATGGGAAAATACATTTAGTTTCTCACATTTTTATGAAAAGCTTTTTTAAAAAGCTGACATTGTTAGTCAACTAAATATTGCTTTTTGTTAGGAAAGCTGTTGGGAAAATTTCCAGTGCTGGTAAGAGCCATGTTTTCATGGATTAGTAAGAAAAAGACATCAAAGTATTGGCTGGATTGTTTCATTTTTATTGCAGTTTTGGGGAATAGTTAAAACCACGGTGCTAGACTTAGTGCAACGCCCAATATCCCTGGAAACCGATGATGCAGAAATGGGAGCAGTGAATGGAAGGACGTCAAGCTAACAGTTCCCATGTCCAGAAACTAGAGCCACTTCAGTTCTAAGCCCAGCAAGGATTAGTGATCTCTTTCCTGACCGGGAACAGCATCCAGGAGGCCAGGATAAATGGCAGGGGCCATGAGGATGCAGTATCTTTATATCTATGCTCACTGTATCAGCAGCTTCCCTGAGTGTCTGCCTAAGAGAGATCTAAAGTTTACGGGGTGGCACCAGAACTGGAAGACCAACTGTGGGAAGTTCAAACTCTCAGTTCAAACTCTGGGGTCTCATTGAGCCTTTTTTAAAATAGGAGTTAAAAAGAAAATTATTTGACTCTCCTCTACATGTCTTCCAGTGTGAATTCATCTTTCTGGAGCACAAACGACTTGATTTCTTCACTAATGCTTTGTACAACAGTGTACAAGGAGAGATGCTGTGTTGATTGGAAATGCTTTCCTAGCTCCACCCACACATCACTTACTGAATGTGACAGTGACAACTGACAATTATGTTCAGCCTGCTGTTAGGTATCTAATCCAATGTGTTCCTCTAGGCTTCCTCTACTGTCAGTGGTGGGAGCGTTGAACTGGGCTCAGTTTATCCTTTCCTCAGAAAGATATCTGAGATAACTGGTCAGGACTGCCCTTAGAAAGGGTCCTTGCCTCTCTCAAATGACCTCAGAAAGGATGCTGGCAAGCATTTCAGGTTATGCATCTGCCTTTCAGATGCTGACAACAGGTGTTAAGACTCTTGGTCACAGGATCTGTTCTCCCAGGGGAATGAAATAACTGCCATGAGTTTTCAGGACAGGAATTCACAGCCCCAACTGAATTCTTTATTCAGGGAATAGGGAAAATTTAAGCACACAGGAAAACAAGTAAGAAAAAAAGGTGTGCTGAGAAAGAGCTACCTGAAACAGATGACCAGAAACGATCAAATGAGCAGAGCAGCTACAGCCCTGCCACTAACACAGTTATGTGAGAACAGCAGAAATCTCATGGTTTTCGATTGGTCCCCTTTGGCAACTGGCATTACTGCTATTGCTTTCTTTAGAGAAAAAAAAGATGGACAAGGGTGAGAACAGTGCTTTGTTTCCTATCACAGTGCAAGGAGTGAAACACAGGATCAGAAAGGAGAAGCCTCACAAGTCCAGGGGGTTTGGGCCCACTTCTGTCCTCTCCCAAGGGAATAATTTCAGCTCCAAGGACCTAGCTGTGATGTGGAAACTATAGTGCTTAGGAAAGCCATACAAGACTGGTAAGGCCAGGAAGTTAACAAATAGGGAGGACCTACTTTTTATTTCAATTCTTTTGCTTACTTGTTTTTGTCTTGCTCCCGAGTATAGGCACCCAGATTCCT
>NW_008237619.1:11722304-11740709 GCF_000691975.1 Corvus brachyrhynchos | reverse complement strand
GGATTTCAGTCCTCAGTTCCTTACTCAGCAAGTTTTGAGGGATGCTCTCAATCTTCCCCAGATTGCTGGAACTGCAACTCCATTCCTAAAGATCTAAAGAGGCTGCCAGAAACAAACAAATTGCAGGCTCTGGGGAATAGGGTGGAAAATCCAAATTGTTCCACAACTCTTTAAAAATCAGACCCCTGTTTATTTTGATGCCTAAATACAGATTTAAATATTTAACTTCTGGCTGTGCACTTGAAAGCTCTGGTTTTAAAAATCCTTTAAAATCCTCTCTTTGGTGGTTTAGGGTCACTGAATCTCATCTGACCTTCCCATAATGTGCAATTTCCCCTTTGACAGCACACAAACAGCACAGTACTAGGATAGCCAATCCAGACAATACTGGCAGCCCAGGAGGCAGCAGGAGAAGGCTAGTGGTGAGGTGGAGGCAGTGGTGGGGCTCACTGTCCTCACTGGTCCCAGCACTCTGCAGGCACTTAGCCCCAGCACAGGCCTCTGGGCAGCTCCATGGCAGCAGAAACAACCCTGGAGGATGAAAGCACAATCTGCCTCTTCTGTGATTTGGGGGAGGAATAATCTGGTTTGGATTAAAACATCCCTGATACTTTTACTTATGAAACACCTTTGTAAAGGCAATGTGACCCCCTGAGGCACAGCAATCCTTACTAGCAGCTGCAAGCCTCCAGCTGGGCACTCTGTAATGAACCTCCATAATCATCTTGGGGCTTTTATTGGGCAGCTCGATCCTTGCCTGTGTGCACCAGCCAAGTGAGGAGAAGGAAGCTCCGATTGGGAGGCTGGCCAGGATAGGAGCATGGCAAGACCCTCCACTGCCATGTAGGCACTGATAACTGTGCAAAGAGGGATACAGGCTATCACCTCAAAGTAGCAGGTGAAAGAATCAGTCTCAATGAACAAGAGTTCACTGGCTGGAACAGAATCAGGCCACTTGGAAGTAGATAAAGAAACAGCCGATACTTCACTTTTGTTATTTGGTGTTCACTCACCTTGCAGAGATTCATGATGGCAGAAAAAAGGGGAGAGAGTTGGACACAAGATATTCATCTTGCTTTTGCCCTGAACACAGAGCATGTTAGTGCTCTCCAGATCGTGTTTTGGCAAGAACAGCTTTTAACATTTTAAAGGAATGTCTTCTTTTACCTCAGTGAAACTTGTTGAGCTGGCAGTCTTTATGACTGAAGCCCTTTATTGAACACAGAGCACTTGCTGAGATGACACAGCCAGAAGTGACACTGTTCCCTCCCATTTTATACTGCACAAAATGAAGAGACTGCTGTGCTAATGATAGACTGTATCCAATTATGAATAAAAATACTATGTTCCCACCACTAAAGCCACTCCTGGAACTCCTCAGGGTTCCTTTATTTTTATGACCTGTCTGTAAGCAGTCACTTTAACCCTCTGATATTTATAAACTGATATACACTACAATAAAAGATAGCCCTCTTTTACAATTCTGGATGATTGCCCATGGCCCTGCAGTCCCTCCCTCACTAGACATCATATTATTCTCCTTCAAGTATAATATTCACTAAGTAAAGCTTACTATTCAGAGCATATTTAGATATCCTTGACTGGAAATCACCCATACACTCCCTATCAACTCCTGCTGGAGCTTTCTGGTGGGGTGGCTACATTACACTGAGCAAGGGTTGAGAAAAGGTTTGCAGGCTTTGAGAAGAGCTGGGTTGGTGCAAGAGCTCAGGAATGTCAGAGGCAGCCAGGCTGTTACCATACACCAGCCCAGACAGTGCCCTCCTGACCCGATACACCTTTTGGCTCTATGTATATTTCTTCTTGTATCACTTCCTGCACATTGCAGCTGGTCTTTGAACCAAAATTTTCCTGGAAGATCCAGCTCCTGAAATTCTCACTTGTTACATGGGATGTGCAGCACCTTCAAGGTCAAAACATGAGTTTGGACAAAATATCTCAGGCAAAGTCTGAATTAAGGAATTTACGAGTTTTGGTTACAGCATGGTATCCTTCTAAATGGCTATCACTTTACTCACCAGTTCTGCAAATCTGAACTTGCTCCTAAAATGGTCCCATCCTTGGGCTTCAGATAGAAATATCCTGTACATCTGAGTGATCATACCTGGAGTACTGGACCTGGCCTAGCTATAATCTTTACCAGCTTCTTGGAGTGCTTCTGGCAACATCAACTGGATGTTCATCCTCCAGAGTCAGATCACCATAGTGTTGCATATCCTGTGGGATTCTCTACTAAAGCCACAGCTCTCTTCCATTGTCCATATTCCTTCCACCCTGAAGATTTTCTGGAAGAAGAGGTGGCTCCAACACACAGCCTCAGCTTGGAACAAGCATGGGCTGGCATGGTGGATCAGCATTTGTTTTGAATAAAATGAGGGGGGCAGTGTGTTTTTCAGAACAATCGAAAGGAATTTTAGCCTTTTACTTGAACCAGAGTAGAACTTTTCAGTATGAGGACCAGACACCTTATGGGGCATCTAGGAAAAACTATCCCTCTCTAGATGACAAGAGATGTTTAAGCCATGGGCTAGAGCTTTAGTGAACAATGACCCAACTTGCAGGACCATTAGCATTGCCAAACTCCCAAATACTTTCTTCTGGAGCTCAGTTCGTGTAGCAGGTCATTCAGCTGTATTTTAATGAAGTTCTGCCTAGACTTCCTGGCCGAATGAAATAACACTGCTTAAGCTCTCACAGCACTGGGTAGAAGGAAAGAACTCCAGACTGGACTATGTTATCATCTGTAATACTGTAACACACATTTTTCGTCTTTGGCAGTTTCAACAGCATTTGAAATCTTGCTATAAAGTCCAAGGAAATCAGAATATGAGACCTTTGTCGAGAATTTTCTTCTGACTTACATGTTTCTCAAAAAAAAATGCCGACTTGAAGCTCAGAGAATTGAGAAAATTGAAAATTACGCAGTGTAAAGATACTGAAAATTGCTCTTTTGCTTTGGAGACTTGGGCAGGTTCAGGGAAATGTCAGTGTAATAATGCAGTAACTTTGTTGAAGAAGTTGGACCATAACTGTTGATCTGTACTTCATCAGTGTTTTAAGAGCACCAATTTCCACTGATTTAACTTCAGAACTGGAAATTAGGTAGCTTTTTTTTTTGTAAACAATTTTGTCTCACAAGGACCGGGCATCATCTTCTGCACCTTTGTTGTTATTTTGTTTCAGTGAGTTAAGTTTGGACATTGAGCAATCAGATCACCAGTGCTCATGAGCTGTAATTTTCAGTTTTCTAAGGAAGATACACAAAATGGAAATTGGCAAACATGTGATTCCATTTCAGGGTGTCTGGTGAAAATATTTTGGATCAGTAACGTATCTGAGACAAGACTGGAGAATTGGCCAGACGTCCTGTATGTAATATGCCAAAAAAGCCAGAGCAGCATCCACTGACAATTTAAATACTTTTTAAAGTTCAGAAAAGTTTAATTAGAAGAGTATTCACTCTTTATGAAGTATGACTTATGGAACAGGGTTATATAGGAAGGCTGAAATTATCCATTAATTGACAGCTTTATCCTGAGGATTTTTTCCCCCTTCAACATAAATATTTGTCTTGAGCATTTTTTTTAAATTACAGTAGACTAGAAGTTTGCCAAATATTTAGTGGTTTTGTGAAGTTGTTTGGTATTCATGTCTACTACAGTTCTACAGAAAACAGTTCTAAGAGCCATTTCTTTCACCACACGGCTGGCAATCTAGAGAGGGGTGAAAGATAACAAACTTTAAAAAGATGTGCTAAAGAAAAATGTGATTTTAGGTTAAAAAAAAAAAAAGACATTTTTGCAGAGGCTGGATTCATGTCTTGCCAATATTTATTACAGTGTTTATCATTAGGATAGTGATTTTTCACATGTTCAGTCTATTCTAAAAGACAATGCTGCCATGTTTTCGGCTCTTGGGCTTCCCACCTTCCTGAGAGGAGATTGGAGGCTGATGAAAGCTCTCTCCTTCCCCAGCCATGTTTACATCCTCACCGGCCCACAGCACAACCCAGACAGCAGAACACCAGAGCTCCAGATCTTTTTGGTTCTCTTCCAGACACATCACACACAGACCAAAGGTCAGGCCACATCTGGACTTTGAGGAGCACGGGCAAGGGAAGAGAGTGTGAAAGAAGCCTGTCCTGCATTTTGCCCTGTGGTCTAGTCAGGTGTCCAGTCACTTCCCAGCACAGTCTCCAACGCAGAGCTGCACTGACCCATCTACTCTTTTAAACAAACAGGTGACTTGATCCACCTTATTCGGCCCCCTAACTCACTGCTTTTGCTTCCACACCTGCACACTGTAAAGCTCTGAGAAACACAGCTTCCTGCTGTTCTGTGATGGCTCTTTGCTACCTTTTTACTTCATTTGTTTGAGAGCGAGAAAGGTGCATGACAACAGGCTCAGCTGGTAGGCTTTGGTATATAATTTATGCCACTTAAGTGTAAAAGTTAAAATTGGAAGCATTGAGGATAGAACAGGATTTATTTTAAATCGTAGCTGGGCTCTCAAATTAGCTACTTTGTAATCCCAGTTCAGTTTCAGGAATGGGAAATCCTGAAGACCATCTGAGGACAGCTTTCAGTAACCACATACTATGTGGAACTTTGCCAGGATGACATGGAGAAAAGACCCCAGAGACAGTGATTTCTCAGGAAGAAGTGTCAGTCCACAGGAAGCTATACAATTCAAAGCTATACAGTCAGTGGAGTTCTGAATTCTCTGAGAAAGAACCTTTCTCTTGAAGAAAGGTTTCTGTTATGCTACTGCAAATCTTCTCACTGGAGACTCTTTATGAAGTGTTTTAGAGACACATGATCACAAATGAGCAAACTTGTTTCTTGCTACCTGCATTTCAAAAATCAGGTGCCAAGTTTTTCTGTCCATGTGCTATAAACTCTATCATATGGAAAACAGAAGACTTTTGTGGCAGGAATTAAGTGAGAACAAGCTATGTTTATACTTATCAAGTAGTGATGATATGCAAAAGCAGCTTTTCTATTTACAGGCTTGGCCTTTTGTTCTCACAGACTGTTCAGAAGGAATATGAAGAGAGGCCAGACTGCAGGACAGACAGCAGCATTTCCTCCACTGTCTCTACTGTGAAGAGGCTTCTGACCAAAGAATCACTACTAACTAGGGAATCAGTAGTTCACTTTCAGATCTTAAACATTTATCCTTAATTACTATTTACTTGCACATTTAGGAACATTGGAACAGCCACAGATAAGAACCCTTTCATTCACAATCTTTGACACTAGGCATTCATGCTAGCTGGCAAAAAATAATAAAAAGGAAACCACCACTGCGTTCCCTCTGTGCCAGACAGCTGCTTGCTCCTTCCCTCTGTGTCTGACTTCAGTTTTTGATACACCATCATTCAGTTCTGCTCTCTCCTCTCGCCTCATTTCAAGAGCTGACATGATACATGGACTTCCATCCTGGCTTGCAAAATATAAAGG
The DNA here is from genome assembly GCF_000691975.1 of Corvus brachyrhynchos. Taxonomy (NCBI): domain Eukaryota; kingdom Metazoa; phylum Chordata; class Aves; order Passeriformes; family Corvidae; genus Corvus; species Corvus brachyrhynchos. Next base: position 11,735,226 of record NW_008237619.1, on the reverse strand, counting down.
GTCACTCAAGACCATCTGAACATCATGTCCAGTTCCCATTCTCTACTAAAGAACTACCTCATCTTCTGATGCAAACAGAATAATAATTTAAACAATATAACTTTACACTTTTTAGGTAGTTAGGCTATATATTTATTTCTTGCACCAGCATAAGATTACTGGGCTTTATGTCCAGCTAAGTCCCTACCACACTGTTGTTTCAACCATATGTGTCTGCTTTTCTGAAAATCCATTTCTGCTTTGTTCCACAGTAAAGATAAGGTATAGAACTACTGGTGGATTAACTGCATCTTAGCTAGGCTACAACCAAAGGGGTTTTGGTAAAAACTTAACAGGCTAATGACAAAATGTGTTTTGTCATTAGCTGACTAATTGACAGCACTCTAAATTTGTTTTTTGCTAGTCTATTCCAGGCCTTAAAAGTTGGTGCATCTCTTTATACCTGGTGCATAATTCACACTTTGTGACAGACGATTCTTGAAGACACACAGCCAAATTTAGGCTCAGAAATCCTAACACCCTCTTGAGCTTCACTTCCATCCACAAACAAAAGAAATACTTGCTGTCTGTCAGATGCCCTTATTTGAGAGAACTTATATCAGTATTTATGTTGGTGTGATTCCACATCCTTTACAAGGAATAGGATCAGATACGCAGCAAGTTTCCCTGCTGGAGATTTTCCAGTATCTGGAGCAGTGCACCGTAAGTACTATAAATGTCAGCAGTGATACTAATTGTGTTACATATACAGGGTAAAAAGAGTAGAAAAGGCAAAATTCAGTAATTTTAGGCCTCCATACCCCAATCATCACCCTTCTGCTAACATAGGCTATTACATTAAAGTATGTAGGGGAAATAAAAGGAATACTTGGCACCATCATGAACACATGTAAGGCCAAGACAGTAATGTAATATGGATACAATCAGATTATCATAAGATATATTTAATTCAGGGCTTGATGACAGGCTTATTTCTAAGAGTTTTGACCTAAGGAACAATGAAACCTCATTTTGAATTCCCGAGGACTTTCAAGACTTCAGAATGCAAGGCTCTTTGATATATCTCAAGATTCCTCATTTTTTGAGACCAGTAGATCAGGTCTCTTCCTACCTGGTGCTGAGTATTTTCTTCTCTTGCTGAAGATAGTGGAAATTTAGGATATTCTTCAAGTCCGAAGGGCTTTCAGCACCTCTAAAGGGCCGTACCTCTGTTAACACAAACACAGTCTTAGGTTATATTTTAGAAAACACTTATTCTGGGACATATTTGATCAGAAAGCTTCTATATGCCTAAAGTCAGAACAAGATGCAACAGGATTCTTTTAATTACCTATGAATTTCAATCCTGTATATCCATTAAAATCTTACTCATTTCCCTAGTCTTTCCACAGAGTTTGATACAAATCAGAGTGAAATGAATTTCTTTTCTCCCCACAAACCCTATTTCAGGATTCATTGTAAGGTTGTATGTTTATCCCTTCTTGAATTCAAGAAGAGAAGAGGATCAGCGCAAATTAGAACATTTTGTCTACTGTTGAACTTATTACAGAACCTGCCACTTCCATATTATAAATGAGGTTTAAGCAACAACCTTCTTCTGTCAGCGCTCTTTAAAACATCTGCAGATTTCTTTATTTCCCAGAAAAGACACTGAAGTTTACAAGGGAGTCCTTGTGCGTGGATGTGCAGCCGTGCCAATAAAACTCCAATCCTTTCAGTTCTGAAAATGTTTCATGTACTACTGAGACTACAGTAATGACTGCCCAAAGAGAGATGTACATTAGATTTTTCATTCTTTCTAAGCATAGGCAATTTTTTCCATTTATGTGTACTTTCTCCCTTACGTATTTTAAGACAATTTCCTTCCCCCTTCTTGTAACATTGGTGATGTAAATCAGTTTCCCAGCCCATGTGGAACAGAGAGGGCATAACTGTTACTGTGAATTCTTTCAACATTATTTCATCTTCTCAGAAAACCAAAATGACAAATATAATGGGATTATTTTTGACAACTGACTAATATGCTGACACACAAAAGGGAGACATGAGTATCTTCAGTCATCATCATTACTAGCATTGAGCAGCTGGTTAAATTTCAGACCTGAATTCTCAGGTTTTTTGTTTACAGTTCTAAGTTACATACACATAATAAGGGGAGTTAGAATACAAGTTAGCTAGCTGATTCGAGATCTAACAGAACCAGGTTTTGGCAGCTGTGTTCTGCTCTTAACAAAATCTCAGCTGTTATATTTTGCATTTACTATGACGAAATTAAAAAGCTAATCACAAAATTTTTACTCTATAAGAAAGAGAAACATTCTGTTCTTTCCAAGTTTTTCCTCAAATAAAACATTAATTACTGCCTTTAAAAAATGATTTTTCCACACTTCTAAGACAATGTCAGACATTAAATATGCATACTACATGTACCTCACTGGTATAGGTGCTCACACCTAAAAATAACCCCATATAACATCAACCTAAATCTAGAGTGATTGATAAACCCTTCTATTGCTCAAATACACAGAAAACAAACCATTATTCAGTAAGGTTGCAATTGCAATGGCTTTCTGAAAACTGTATCACAATTCTGTTTTGGACTAGATATTATTCCTGTACTGCATTATTTACTATTGAAACTCAGGTTTCATCTCCCATCCAGACTGAATGCTTCCTCACCCCAGATTCTGTATTTTCAGAAGCCTACTATAACCTGATGTGACACATCTGCCAGTGAAACTATTTCTGAACAAATATCTTAAGAGCTGCTTAATTACTGAAGTTTTCATTATCAGCACAATGTTCACTCTGCTAGAAATGGGAGTTTATCTTAGATAAGTCTACAAGAGTTTTCTCTTCTTTGTTTGCACATGCAAATTTGGCTATTTGGGGCAGTGTCAGGCTTTGGGTAACTGACACAAACACAGCAGATGGAGTTATCACTGCTCTCTGAATCCATGGTTATATACAGCTACCAGTATGTTTTATTCAAGTTACAAATTTAAGAAAACATTTACCAGAAAGGGGAAAAATAACAACAAAATCCCACTTCAGACAGCTGTAATTACAACTTCCAATTAATTTGTAACAAGATTCCTCCAAACACACAGGGAGAGAGGGAAGGGCAGGCTGCACCTTCATCTGGATTAACCATGCTTGGTCCCTCTATGTACTTTTGTAGCAAAGGTGCTGCAGGTGGATGCTGACTCCCAAACAGGAGGTGTGAACTGAAGGGGAGCTCACCTGTTGAGACATGGTCAGTTCTGGCTGAGCTTTTCTCAAGTATTCCATACTGCTTTTGGAAACAATCTTTTTTAAGGGAGAGACGGGAGACTTTAACACGTGTATTTTCCCCTGTGTCACAAAGCATTGCTGGGTCTATGTAGGTTAGAGGTTATCAGGCAAGCATTGGCAAGGACATTGTATAAGGTCTCCATGCACTTCACATTTCATGCTAGCTCTCCCATGCAACCAGCAGCCCTGTGTTTAGTTACTCCAGCACTGAGGAAAACCAACTGCAGCCTGGCAGTACTGCCAGGCTCACTGTTTCTGTGCATTGCAAAGAGTTCCCTCTCCCATCCACTCTCTCAGGGAATGGGAGTAGTTCTCTGATTTCTGCCATTTTAATCTTGCACACCAAGAGGTGATGGCTGTGCTGCACTCCTCTACACCCTGCAATAAGAGGCCTGAGGTTTCAAGTGCCTGAGCCAGGAGATTCTGAGTGTGCTGCTGCACCTGCCTTCTGCATAGTTTTGAAGAGGAAGTCCTTACAGTTTTCACTTTTGGCCATAGGACAGAAGAATTTGACTAAGAGAAAGGATGAAAAGCTCAAGGGTTTCATGTTAGTATTAAGGGGGTTTTGGCTGAATGTTTCAAGCTTCTGTGCTTAAATTTCCATAAATAAGGGAAGTTACTGTGTGTGTTCAGGTACGCTTGTTTCAGTATAAATGTAGAGATGAACTTCGCTGAATTTAAAATTTAAATGTTTTCGCCTTTCTGAGGATAAGGAACACTAAGCTGTCTGTTTCAGCTGGTTAAAATAAAAATCAGCTTGCACCACCATTCCAAAATCTTCACAGTAGTAAAATAGCTTCCATCCAAAACTTAATGAAATTAGAAGGCAAGTGTCCATGTGGACACCAGGGAAATAACAGCTATTTGGCAAGAGCTTTCTTGGCTGTTACTCCTCTAGATCATCCCTTAGTTTGCATTAGTTTTCTTTTACCCTCCTTAATCAATCACTAACCAACTAATTATATGAGATTACCATCTCATATAAATTCTTAGATCATTACAAAAAATCATACTTGAGATGTGTTCCTTCTGTTTCAGGAATTAAAATTGGGCTTGAAAATTTGGTATATAACTGACATCATCAAGGAATAAGTCTGGTCCTGCACTGATAGGAACAATCCTGATCTCTTGGGAAAGGAATGTATGAGACAGAAGTGCCCTTTTATCTCCTGACTGTATTTTCCTTAGACAGAGTAGAAAAATACTGAAAGATAGAGGTTAAGCAGAAATAGAAAACGAATTTGATAAGAAAAAACAATACATGAATGGGAGTGATGAAAAGTGACTACAGACTAAAAAGAACAGATGAAGCCAATAACTTGAAAAGGATTAGATGTTATGGAAAACAAATTAGTGAAATATCAAGAGGAAAAATAAGTAAAAAATGAGATGCCCCTAAGAACTGCAGGCTGGGAGAAGGAAAGTTACAAACAGGGAACTAGTCAGGAGTAAGTAAGAAAGATCAGAAAATGCAGCATGTATTTGAATTGGCACCAACAAGAGCAAATGAATTCAAATATGGCAAAAAATATTTAATGCCCTGTAAAATACCAGCTTTATGCATATAACAGTCTGACTGGTATGAAAATGTTTTTCTAGCTTCAGGCTTCACTTCACATTAAAAATTCTTGGAAAGGTAGGCTAGCACTCTGCTTTTTCTACTCCAGGCCTTTTCTGAACATGTTAGGAAATATACGTTGCTTTTTCTGAGCAATCTCGTGTGGGTGCCTCACTCTGACCACTCCTGTTCAGAATGTTTCTTGCACACCAATACAGACCACAAAAAAGGTATGTAATCCTAGATGAGAGGTCTGACCGAAGACAGAATGTACCAGCCTGGTAATTGCTCCAGTAAATTACAGCTTTTGTGAACAGATGATGATGATGATCATGATGATGATGATTTTTCCATACGTACCACAATCAAAATAAGAATCGTGACCTAAGGAATACTCTCCTAGTTGGAACTCTTAGCTATTTCTATGCCATCAAAAGTATTTTAAGATCACTTCATGATTCAATTTCCTGTTAAGTATGCAATGCTTAGCACATATATTTTATCCTTAAAAAACCCTAAGTGTTAGAGTGACCCCATTGAAAGCATGCTTCACATTTAGGAGATAAGAAACCATGTGGAGAGACCACTGTGCAACTGCAGTTAGTGAGAGGACTTAGTTCAAGGGTTAAAGACAAATATCGAAGTTCAGTTCAGCCTTGAGCAAAGTATATTGATTTGGGATTTTTATGTATCTCCCAATTCTCTTAGTTGGAAAACAGTCCTCTTGAAAAATGTCTTTAGCACTTCCTGTGCTAGAAGTCAGGAGTTTGGGTGGTTGTTTCTTGTTTATTTGGGTTGGGGTATTTTTTGGCTGTTACAAGGTTTTAAACACAACGCCTGCACTCTGACAGCCATTTGCTTGCTACATTGGTACTGTCAGACTCCAAGGTGTGGCACGATGTCTGGTTACATGAGCTCCTTAGCGAACAGAACATAAAACACACAGGCAAGGGGAGCTTGCCAAAACTTCACGGAAGCATATAATATTTTATGTTTTTCTGATGGGTAAGCCATTATCCAGCCTTGCCCTGAGTTATATAAGAGTAAGTGTTCTCAGGGCAGGCCTGAGAGACGAGGGCACTAACCTGCAGATTTGCTCTTGCTCACTGTACTCATGGTGAATCACTCTAAGAAATAGCCTGGGGTTGGGTTTGGGAATTTTTTTTGAACCCCCTTCCCCGTGTTTCACAGAACTGATATTCATGTGGTTAGCCATGATTTTGTAAAGATTGGCTTTCACTTGTAGCACTGGAAGTTGTCTGTAATTTACAGGATGAGAATTTGCTATTAAAATGCCACCTAAAATGACCCAAGTACAAAAACTCTTACTGTGTTCTTACCACACACACAAGGGGCTGCAAAGCAAGGATCCTTTCTCACCTTGGACACTACAGCAAAAACTATGGAACAGTTTGCAGAGGTTACCAGAACCTGATGGAGAGTTTTTACTACATTCTAGGCATTGACCTTCCAATGGGCCCAGCACTTAAGCTAGATGCTAAAGTCAGATGGTGTTAATACTCTTGAAATACAATTTGAAATAGTGCACACTCCCAGAAAATTAGCCCCCTGGTTTCTAACCTCTTCCTCCCCCTTAGCATTACCATGCTACTCATCCTAAGAGTACAGCAGCCAAAAAACATGATTATTTTGATAATCTGAGCCACAATGTATTCAATTTCCCATCTATAAATGCTTCAGATAAAATAAATTTTTTGTTGTTGTTTTGTGGACATCCCACAGTTCAGGCAATTCTGTCTTGGAATGGATGTGCAAGCAGGAGAAGCAGCAGCTCCCTGACAGCCTTACCAATGTATACTGCTGACCAACAAAATGTAAAACAAGTTTCTGATTGTTTGCCAGGGTCCCATCTGGGTGCAGAGAAGCAGCAGGATCACAGAAAGAGATTTTCCTTGTTTGTATTACCTGGATGGATTATGACATGTGTTTTACATTGGATAGGCAAATTGATTCGCATAAAATAAAAGCTTAAATGTAGTCTATTCCTTAAGCTTTGCTTTCCTAAGGTTTGTACAGATTCAGAGAGGTATATCTTACTTTCCTTTTCAAGCCTTCCTGCTTGCTGCCTGGGCTTATCATAATATTTTCCTAGGGGGCTGTGTAGAGGAGAGTTCCACTATTTTTAGAAGCTATTTCTGCTTCTCTCTAAGTATCATGGGATATACTTATGAGCAAGAAGCCACAAGTTCTGTAACCTTACAGGTTAAGAGAAGCAACAATGAGAAAAGAATGTTTAAATATTAAGAAGAGATTAAACCCAATTAGGGAAGATTTATACTTATGAAACACCATTTTGTTACTTGCTCAGCTTTTTTAGAAGCATGTAAAGAGATAATTAATGCACTTGAAGTTGTGAGCACTGTTTCTATCTGTCTGTAGTTTACTGGCCCCAAACCTATTGAATTTGTTAGGCATACTACCAGAGGGCTTAGTGTGGCCTCAGTAGCCTCAGACCAATTCACTGCCACAAAACATTCCCATGGCAAAAGTCATGAACAAATCAGGAACTCTGACAATTCCTCTGGCAACCTCAGCAGTGGAACCAGTGAATATCAGTTTCTTTCTATGCAAACCAAGCTTTGGGCACATGGAGTGCTTTCTAATGCCGGCTTTCCTGGGCAAACATAAACTGCTGCTGTAATATCAGCCACACAAGAAACAAGATGATCTCCTATGGTTATTTCTTTGTGAATAATGTGTCAAGAAGAGGAAGCCTGCACCAATGGAGTAAGGAGGGCTCCATACGCACCCGGGTATCCTTGCACAGACCCACAACGGGGCTTACAAAACTGCTCCTTGTGCTCATTCTTGAGTTTCGTTTCCTTTCTGGAACTTCACAGATTTTTATTAAGTTGCTCAATAAAATTTAATGGGATTGGAGTTTCATGCTGTGCTGAGGAGTTTACAGTGTATAAAATACTGGCACTAAGAGAAAAAAAAATTAATTTAAAAATATTTAGACATTGTACCGATGCAGCCACTTTGATTCAAGGATTTCAAAACCACATTCTGATCATTAATCACCGCTCCCAGATGCCATGTATAAAAAGTATTACTGAACCAAATGAGGATGAGACATAGCAAAGATTCTAACTGGCTTGTCTGAGCTCATTCGGGATCTAATCCAAATATTCTGTTCAAGTACATGACTATGGTATTGCAGTTGCTGTTGCCTTAACAGCAGGATCCAGAGGATTGACTACAGCTCTGGAAAAGAACCAAGGATCCATACTCCCAGCCAGCCTGCTCTGGTCACCATACCTGGCCTGATCCCTGAATGAACAAGGGGAATAGGTATTGTAGGTCTATGCTGAAAAATAGCTTAGAAGTTGTCACTGCATGATTTCATGTTTTTTATGGATCTTTCATTTCTAAGCAGATTTGCCATTTGCACAGGCACGCATTTCAGTATTTCTTCTGTTTTTATATGTTTCATCTCTTGTCTTGATAGTAATTCCCCAAGCCAGGTACCTTGAACCTGTGTGCAGGTTCCTGTTTCCTAACAGAGGAAAAAAGAGTTGGCACATGCCTGTGAGGACACAGCTCAGCCTGGAGCCCCGCTAATGGTGCAGACTGAAACAAAGAGATTCTCTCTGGCTCTAAGCCTGAGCTAAGCCTGCATCTCCAGTAGCTGGGGACACCAACCTTTCTGTATCAAGTCTCATATAGCACCAGTGACAGGATGCAAAATCTGCAAGCTCTTTTGACCCCCACCCTCTAGAGAGCTGTACTGGAGAGGAACAGTGAGTCAGTTGTGATGGGATGCCTTTTATTCCAGGCAGGATGAAGGCAGAGGCAGATTTTTTGGTAGTACAGATGACATTGCACTTTCTGGGTGGTAGGCTGCTGAGGTTCCTGTACTCACCACGTGTTGCTCCCTATTGCTGACAGGGATGCAATAAAGCAGTAACTGACAGGTTGAATCCAGGAATACGGCTGCAGTGCTTCAGAGGCACGCAGACCTCCCGGCATGGACCCGCAACAAACCTTGTGGGGAGACCCTCCTTCCTGCTCACATTTCTGGAATTTGTTCACCATTTTGTATGCAAAGCTTTTTTGTGACATTCCTTGGTGGCCCTCAATCAAATGGCTTAATTTATTGTCAGACATAACAGGTTTGTGGTAAACCTGTTATGGTGCAAGAAGACAGATTTCCAAGGAGCACTGCAACAGCAGCTGAATGCCCTGCACACAGTGCAGGATGAGCCCACAGGCCACACACTGCTGTAGGTTCTTATGTGGGAAAGCTCCCCTGGACAAGCATATGTTCTTCACTTTGTATGCTCTGTATTTTGATCTCCGTCCTACGCAAATTCTTGAGTCAAGAAATCATGTACATTAATTACTCAGATTTTTATAGATCATTTCACTTCTTGAGAAAAAAACCCCAACCAAGACAGTCTGAAATGGGGATTTTTTTTTTTTTTAATCTTCTCTCCCCTTTCTCAGTGACATCTGCTGGAATGAGGAGAACAGCTAATCTTAGGAGGTGAAGGTTTTATGCTAATCTGTCATATACGCTGTACAGAATGCAAATGTTATTTCACAGGACTCATTCAGAAGCTGTTAATTCCAATAGTGTCACTGTCTAAGATCCGGTCAAATCTTAAGAGATAGCCCACAGTGAAAACCCATGGGAAACTCACACCAGAAGAATGGCTGTCAGTACAGTAATGCTCCTTTCAAAACAGAAGCAGGAGCCAATAGGTTGACAGGATCTGTTCTTGACTTAAGACAAGTTTATTATTTTAAACTGCTTTTGAGAAGTCCCCTGCATTTTAGTTGGTAAAAATAGCAAGATCTGCAAAGACACAACATAAGAATTACATAAATAACCCCTTTTAAAATCATTGGTCTTATTGTTCCTTCACAAGTCTAAAATCCAAAGAGAAATTTACTTAGGGCCATGTTATCATTCACACTAATACCCAAAGCATTAACAGAATAACTATGTTTATGTGTTCATAAGTAATTTATCCTTCATCTGAGAAAGCAACTCTCAACTGTGAGAGTTTCAGGAAAAGGTGGTTAAGAAGTTACTGCCAAAGACTCACATGTAACAAATGCCCCTCTGTGTTAAAAGTGTATTAGGTAACAGCAAGACCTTTCTGGTTTGGAAACTGTAATTTTCATCTAACTCTCAGTTCCTAAGAGATTATTATAGATGATCTTTGGCCCACTCAGTGGGACTCATGGTACGTGCTTGTGCCATCAGAAAGAAGCCTCTATAATAAGTGCTGTACCTTGAAGTTCACAAGCAATCTGGGCTCTTTTCAAAGTGCAATTCCTCACACTGAACCCCACAAATATCACTGCATCGAGAAGGATCCTGTAAGAGAGAGGTTCACAAAAATCTCATTTGTACTGTGTGTTAGCAATTGCTGTACATGGTGATGAGGTACCTGCTGCTAAGTTATTTTCCAATCAGATAGTGTCCTCCTGGCTCCTGTACTGGAACAAACAGGTCCTTCTCAAGCCTCGTCAAGGCTTTTATGCAGCAGAAGGATTAGGAGTCAAGGACAGAAAAGGAAGTTACAATTTGAAAGAAATGCTCAGTAGAAAACATATCTGATGTGCCTCCTTCTTGTTGTGAGTCCAATTGCAAAACCAGTTGAGATTGCAAGTGGCACACAGCTGTGCAAGACAAGAGAGAATGGCATTATGGACACAGGTGGGCAAATTAAAGACTAAGGTGGATCACTGTGCAGGTTACATGTGCAAGAACAAGGGATGTTGCTCTTGCCTTTTTTCAGGAGGAATGAGTGCACCTCTGACTTCCGCTTCACTGATAGCAGATAATGGGTATTATTCTCTGTAGATTGTTTTGGTGTCTAAAAAGACACCCATACAGAGCTCCAAGGAGACTTTTTCTTTGATAATTCTTCATCTTCTTATATATTGCATAGCTTTGTGGCTGATATAATGGAAGAATCACAGAATAGGCAAATGCCGACAGCTCCATCATGCTGTAAGACACAAAAAGTCCAGGTCTACGGGTAGAGTCAAGTATTGTGGCCCATGACCAGTCAGAAGCCAAGAACAAGGGAATCAGAGACAGGAAGGGTATAGCATAAGGGAAACCCCTTATGCTGTGTCCTCCCTAGTGAGGACAAAGGGAGTTATCACACTGAAGTGCTTATGAGGAAGGAAGGCCTGGATCAAGGTCATGCTAGTTGAGCAGGACCTGTAACAGAGAGGTAAGAAAGAACAAAAAGTGGAGAAGAGAGAAACTGGCAAGGTTTAGGATTCATTGCTTTACCCTACTGAGTGTCTTCTCCATTTGCAACTACAAAACTCTGCCAACTAGACATGAGGGTCAGAAGTAGTTGGGATATGGCTGCCTGCAGCCAGCTGGAGAACCACATATTAGTGCAATATTCTGCCTCTGAAAGCATCCTGATAGATCTTTAGTCTACGCTGTCACACCATCTTTCTCCTTCAGGCAAACAGACAAGTTACTTGATTCCTAAGAACTATGAGGCCGTTGAGAATCCAGCCCCAATATGAAGAAGGCTTAAAGTGAGTTTAATTTTCATCAGTTCTCTGCCAGAGGAGAATATAGTTCCCCTACATAAACTAGGGGACCACAGTGGCTCTTAACTGCTTCTGCAGCACTGGTTCTTGAAATCTCAGGAGAGCAAGGCAGGTCCACGATCACTACTGGCAGGACTAAGGGCAAAACAGACTAAACAACCCAGTGCCCAGGAAGGTGGTGGATGAAAGGCTTTTGCTCCAACATCATACATCAAAGGCAAAAGGCAAGCCTCTGAATGTATAACCTGAAAGAAGCATGAGTTTCAGATCTCTGTTATAAACAGTAAACGTATTCACAATACAGAGGAAAGTTACAATTGCACATGTTTTTAAACATTACATAAAAAACTTCAGATAAATGTACTTCTTATTCAGAAAGTGGAACATAAGTAGCAAACAACAGAAGGCAACCAATGTTTGTATCCAGACTTCAAATCTGAAGTGTCAAATTAATACCTCATGAACTTTCTTACCTCTTTCCCACACGTTCTCTCAAAACAGCAATACAATCCCAACCGAATGTCAATGTTACTTATATCAAAGAACTTGAACCAAGTAAAAAATAAATATTGTTAATGCCAAAATCAATAAAAATGGTACCTTTCAGTAAAAACCAGGAGCTTTGAACTTTGTAAAGATGTGTTGTATCAGTTGTTACGTGGGAGGATTATACTATGATGTGGAGTTACCTTTATCACAGCTTGAGGGAAGCAAATATAGGTCTCCTAGCTTCATGGAAGCTGCCAGTTTTGCCAATATACTACAAACGTGATGCACTGAAGTCCTGCCAGAGCTATAGCCTTTTGTAGCAACAATTCAAGTTAAAAGGACCTGGAAGCAAACCTGCCTTTTGCCATTGTATTTCCAAGACCTTTAAAGCCAGGCAAAGTGAGTTCATTCCCAGGCTAATGGGCTGGATGATTAGCTGCTTCGATTGCTGAAATCCCAAAACAGCTCAGACTCAAAAGCAACAAATTATGTAGACGGGATCCTGGCTTGGAATCTGATTTTCCTCCTGGAATTACATGATATTGAAAGAAAAATATACAGAAAGAAATTCATAGGCAATTGTTTTCACAACTGCCCAGAATACTAGTGGTTGATTAGACATTACTCAATAAGCCTGTGATTTAAAGGAAATCACAAACACCTCTACAATTAATCAAGTGGGAGAGGCCACTTAGGCAAAAGCAGAGAAGGTTCAGTGCCCTTCTGCTATGCAAGAAAACAAAAGAAACCATCAAGATTTGGACATGGATTCAACTGTAGGTGTGTACTGTACGCAGCAAGGAGGAAAACAGAAAGGAGGAGGCAAATAGCATGGCAAAGCACCAGCTTTTTTATTGTAGCTTGCTGGAAAGACAGGCATGGAGCTACAGGCTCCATGTAACTGCTTTTGTTCAAATATGGTCAGATGAACACGGTTTGTGTACATCCTTTATGCATAAGCAGGACTGCTTCACTCTACCATCATCAGGGTGTTTTCTTCAAATGGAAATAACAAGTGGGAACTTT
>NW_008237619.1:11719770-11722279 GCF_000691975.1 Corvus brachyrhynchos | reverse complement strand
AGCAAACCATTCTGTTAATTCTCATTTTCCCGGTAAGAAACTAATTGTAAGATGATATGATTAGCTATTTGGCTATATGCCTATATTTCAAAAGGCGTACTAATTCAGACTACTAACAGGCTGATACATTACAGTCTGTATTGAGCACAGAAAAATAACAAACCTAGTCAAGAACCTTCAGATTATAATCAGAGCAAGGCTGTTGAGCTCCAACCCCAAAGCAGTTTGCAAGGAACAGCAATATCCACAACAGCCAATAAAAGCTGTTAGCAAGCACAGCAAATGTCACCTAATTATCAATGTCCCAGGAGGAAACAAAGTGAGAACATGATAACAAACCAAAATCAGCTGATAGACCTGACCAGAATAGGAGGGAAAGGAATCACACCACACCTCACAGTAAGGATAAAGTGCCACATGTGCCACACAAAGCAAGCTTTTGCAACTGAGTATGGAAACACGGAATAAAACATACTCAGTAACCAGTCAGATGGATCTTTGACCTGAAAATTACTGAGGCACAATAAAGGACCCTTAGTTTCACTTCTGCTATCCCTTTCTGGATCAGGAACTGGGAATTGCTAACCAAAAGAAAGACTGTCCCTTTGGATAGCCATTTGGTGGCTCAGAATGTAGTGTAATAATTCATAGGACAGCCTTTTTAGATGTTTGCAAAGTTCATTATAGACCATTAAGAAACAGGGAATGCTTTAATGGCTACAGTAGCAGCTCTACTATAAAAGGGACCAACTACTCATCCCTACGATAGTGCTGAAGGGTAACAAAGGAAAGGTGGTTTTGGCCAATTTTTGTGAAAGCTATTGATAATATGGAAGTGAAATGATGGAAAAGGCTTTTCCTGCCACTTCTTTTTTTCACAGTGCCTTGAGATATTGAGTCTTCTTAGTTTTCTATACTGTTTCCACATTCCCCAGACAAAACAGACAGGTAGGCCTTCTCACCCAGCATCAATGGATTCCCCTCTACCATAACATTTTAAATGGGTGTCATTTCTTTTGGATGCTGACCCTTCCTCATTTTTTCAGTTAACAGAAGGCATATCCTGTTATGACTATGTTCTCCTTATTTTATGCATTTGAACTTTCCCTAAACCTTCCTTTCTAGGGAAATTTTTCAAAGTGTGTGTGGCAGGTTCCTTAATTCATTTTTAGCTGTATCACAATATTGTATTTGGCTGCCTGATTAAGACTAACATTTACATGACATTTAGGGCACACTATTTTCTGGACTGTCTGTCATGAGTTGATGGACAGCATAAAAGCCTGGATGTGAAGTCTTGTAAATTCATCTGGAAGAAGGGAGTGGGGACTGCTTGGATTGGAGGGGGGAAGAATCTGGGGCTTGGATAGCTCTATTCTCCTGTGTGCAAATGTGGGGGAAAGAACTATCTGAACAGAACTCATGTTACTATCCTACACCCAGATCCTTTATCACTTTAGATAAACACACCTTTCTTGAAAAATCTGGAGTATCTTTTAGCATTTATAGACTAAAACAATATATTTAAGAGCTGTGGCTGGGAATTTCAAATTGAGATTAAGGTATCCAAATCTCACCAAAATGGGTATTTGGCAGCCATTTCCCTTTGCAAATTCCTGTTTTCATTCACTCACTAACAGTACCTGCACACTACGAAAACCAATTAAAATTTTTTCCCTATAAACAAATAATTTCAGTCCCATATTCTTCATGTTGTTTTAACAACTTATTGTATTTGATAGATGCTAATATTAAGACAAGAGATCAGAATTTATTTAAACACTAGACTCTATGTGGAGTGTTGTTCATTTGCAATCTGATTTTCCCATGAGAACTTGAGACCCGCTTCTGAAATGACCTACAGAAAGCTCTACGCCTTTGTCAAAGAATACCGTCTGGTACTCATTTTAGCAAGTTGCGAAGAGAAAAAGAGGGACAGAAGAAAAAGGGAGGCAGAAGGGAAGGGAAGCTTGCATTTTATCTTGATCCTTGTAACAGACATATAGCATTCTGTGCCAAATAGATAATTTGATTTAAAAGCAAAAAACGCCCTATGACTTTGAACCCTGTGATGAGTTAAGTTCTTAGCCCATCAGCTAGCTAGTTAACAGGCAAGGGGATTGATGAGGAGATAAGCATGAACACTCCTTACCTCTTTGCCTTTTCTCATTCACTCAAGCAGAGTGAGAGCAGAGAAAGGGCAAGTTACACCAGGCAGCTTTAAAGGATGTGTCTGTGCCTTAGTATTTTGAGACTAAACCAGCAATACTCCATGCCAGATGGACAAGACAGAAGTAGCAACCAGGGTGGCTCTAACAGTTTGTCTTCTCCTCCACTTGCAAAACATCTCCATTGTGTTTTAATCCAGGTATACTCTCCTGCAGCTGGCCAGTTGTCCCTAACCAGTGTGCTCAGAAACTTTTCCTGCTTGCCTCACTAGATGGTTTTTTTAACACACCCTCAGCCTATTTTGCATGGGGAAGACCATGTAGATGTACAGAATAAGATT
>NW_008237619.1:11681446-11719753 GCF_000691975.1 Corvus brachyrhynchos | reverse complement strand
GAAATCCCAACAAATAACATTATCTTCCACCTCTGCTGCATTGTGTTCATTCAAATCTTCCATTTGAAAATGCCTGTTACAGATCAAGCTTGCATGTAAAAGCAGGACAGCCCAAGGCAGCACACACCCTTCCACATATCTGTTCAAAGTTTGATTCATTCTATACATGTGTGTACAGTTACAAACTAAAAACAAACAAAAACCAACAACCAACTATGACTAGTTTAGAAACTAGTCATAGAGTCAAACACTCAAAATTTGGGAAATGTCAAAGGTAAGGTTAAGTTTGTCTAATTCTGCATGTGCACGATGACAGCATACTTAGTTGCATGATCCTATTTTTTTTCCTTGGGATTGTTACAGATTTTTTGATGTATGTCCTCAATCTTCCTGCCTTCTGCCTTATCATTCCTAATAACACTTCGTCCCAGCCTTTTTTTTGGCTTTTCAGGCTTGTCCTTTTCATTTTATCTTGATAGTCTATCCTTAGTCTGAGCAACTTAGAGAGCTGCTCTCCAGTCACTGTGGGACATGACTGTTTTGGGGAGTGATGTGATGCCATTAGGGATGCAAGTCCTGTCTCTGCATTTGACCCAGTAAAATGTGTCCAATGGATGTGAACTCTGACCTCCATGTGTTTCTGAACCTTTCCAGACTCAGAGATCTTCCTCACAGAAAACATAACTTTTATTCATCTTTGGCTATGATTTGTGGCAATGCAGATCTGTGAAGTATGCTGGACTACATGAAGGAAAAATGTTTTCTAAGAACAAGTTTTTTTTCCCTGCAGTCATGGGGGGACTGTGTGAGCCAAGGATGCAGAAAGTGCTTATTAATATTTATCTGTTTAGATCTGTGAAACAATTTTCTTTGACAAATTTATTTACCATTACATTAGTTGTCCTAAAAAATGAACTACAGAACAGGGGTTTGCCCTGCATAGGCGGAATCCTTTTTTTTTTTTTTCTCTTTCTGGCTAATGATTTGGCATTTACTTTGGAAGAAAACTTCAATTAGTGAAGGGTACAAGACAGAACCATGTGGGTCACACTGAGTTGCCAGGGAAAAATACAAAGCTCTGCAAACACAGTGGTATTGTAGACTAGAATATGTGATATGTTGCAAGACACAAAGTCTCTGCTTGGGGAGCAATAATGACTATGTGTTCTGTAAGAACTGAAAACTCAATGTGAGAAAATGTCCATATCAAAAATAATACACACTTGGGTTTGTTATCCTAGCATAAGTCAAAGAAAACTTAAAAAATATTTTGTTGTTGTTGGGGGGTTTTTGTTTGTTTGCTGTTTTGTTTTGGGGTTTGGGGTTGGTTTTTTTGTTTGTTTTTTGGTCAGAGATTAATGCAGGAATTACAAAGCTTTATTTACTCATGACTTGACTATCTTATGCTGGTAAGAGTCATCTGAAAACAAGTGCCCACAATGAGCCCTGTTTTCAGTCTTCCATTTTCCTTAGACAGAGTCCACAGCTATGAGATGCTTCATATTAAAAAAACCTAACAATTATTTTATATACACCTTTTGTTTAGCCCTTGTATTTCCCTTGCCACCTTCTGCACTACTATTCTTCATATGTTGCATCAGCCCTTACACTAAAATAGGAGTTCTCTATGGAAATGCATTTCTTTCTTCCCCTTTGCATTAACTGCCTTTGGAATACCCTCACCACATAAACTGCATGCATAGTTATAGAAAAGGAAAAAAGTTGATATCAAGATAGCTACAATCCAAAACTTAAAAAACCTCTCAGGAAATGCCATAATGAGGACTGCCCAAGTGGCATCAATGTGCACCTGGAAGAGGCTAATAATCATTTTCCAAAATGTCTCCAAAGAATGTCTTGCAAAGAACTAACTGCCGAGAGCAAGGGAAAGAAACACTTGGGACACACAGGTCCAAAGCAACATTCAGGAGGAGAACAGTGTTTAGATAGACTGATCCCCTAGGGCTTGTTTCCATCTCATTTCTTTTTGTATCTCCTCCTCATGGCTTTCCTCTTATCCTAATGCTTCAAATCTTTGTTCCAGAGAATGAAAGGCTCTAGAGATTCCTGATGGACTTAAGAAGAAAAGATCAACAATAGATAAAAACAATGCAGTTATCCCTAATCTTGTTCTTGGAAACATGTGTACCATTTAATCGGAAACATTAAAACAAGAATTTCAGGCTAAGACCAACATGGAAAATATCAGTATAAACAGCTCAAATTTGGCAAAGTTAATTAAAATGGAGACCTATAAAGACATCTCTTAAAAAATCTTGAATTTAAAAAGGGAGCATTTAACCACTTTGCATGTAAAAAAAGACTATATATAAAAAAGCCTCTGTATAATGCAAAAATAAGCATCACAGAAATGTGTTATGAAACTCTTGTGGATGGTATGACCTTTCCAATTGTCCAGACTTAGAAAAAAAACAGATTCATAATGACAAAATAAAAGAGAAATCTGATGAAAACCTCAGAAATCCAAAGCAAACTTTGAAAAGCAAAGGAATTCAAGGAGTGAGTCAGTTTCTAATTGCTGGGAGTAATCTGCATGAGTGAGAATTTAAGATTAGAAGAAAACAATGCCACAAACTGGCAACACATCAGCTGTGTTTGTTGGCTTAGCAGACGTTAAAAATACACAAGCAGGACTCTCCACTCAAATGTTATTTCCATCTAACAGATGAACATACAACTGCAAACTGTCAGATACCCAGACAAGCATAACAGACAAATCATTTAGAAATGCATCAAGTATAAGCAGAATGCATTTGCAACAAATTCCAGTATCAGTCAGAGCTAAATGTTTTCTTATCTTTTTGTCTGCCACTATAAGACCCATAATAAAAAGTAAGTACAGACCCTTAAACCCGCTAGTGACCCCTGCTATTCTTCTGCATTGAGTAAGTTTTGCTGTTTCCATGCACTCTTTGACCAGGAAATGAATTTAAAACAAGGAGGGCAAGTTCATCTTTCTGTGTTGTCCAGGCCAGTTTGTCCTGCTCCCAGAGACAAGCACTGAATCTCCCAGAATGGGATGTGTAGGTAGATTCCCTGTTGGATCAGGGAAGAGCCAACACTCTCATTTACTCCACAAATGCCAGTCTCTCTTTCAGACCATGGAAGTCCTACAGATCCAGTGGAATATACTTACTTCAAATGGGTTCCTGAAAGTCTGGTTTTGTCATAAGTCTCCGGCAGTACAACTTAGAAAATCCAAATTAAATTTCCTTTTACTTAACTCATTATAAAAGCAAAAATCAAAGCCATTGTAAAGTCCAATAGAAAGTATTCTTAATTCTAGCCAAGTGATAGACTTTCCCCTCACCTTAGCGAGTGTGTGAAGTTTCTTTTTTACGAAATTAGTTTTCATGTTCATAGAAAAAAAGTCTTGAAGTTATTACTCCTTTAATCACAGTGCTTGGTTTGCAATAAGGTCATAGTGTCTTTGTTACAATTCCTGGAGAACCATATGGCTCTGAAACAGTGTCTGTTTTCACTTATCCCATTCTTAAGTTCCTTTTTACTTAAGTTGCTGCTGGCTTGCTTGGCATAAAACTTCCTACTTAACAGTACTCATCAGTGTTTTCAGCCAAAGAGTGAAGGTAGGGCACAGTTAGTAGGCTTGGCATCTGAGTAATATTCTATACTAAAAAGCAAAATTTAGCAAGTAATCTGGGGTCCATCTTTTTTTTTTCCTCACATTTTAGACCAGACATGAGTCACTTTGTATGAAAAACTATTCATGAGCTTAAAGTAAGCATGGTTTCAAGGAACTTGCTGTTTGGCATATACATACATATATATTTTTTTTTTTTTTTTGCAGTATGACTCTGTATGACCCATTTACATCATATGGCCTCTAGTTTTCCCTCAGCAGCCCCTCCTCTCAGACCTCACAGTATAAAATGCATATCCAGGCAACAAAAACAATGAATCCAACTTCATATGTGTTACACATGAACCAAAGAACATGTGTGTGAGGTTGGATACCTATGTTTACATGGAAATGTAGCAGATGTATGACTAAAATCCTTAAAGAAAAAGGAGGTTCAGATGTCAAAACAGAATACATGAAACTACCTGGTCATGATACCATTGTGTCAGTTCTAATACTTCCCTTCCTAAAAGACTGTCTACAGGGAGACTGTATAATCTTTTCTGTCAATACTGGACATGTTAAACTGAGTAAGGTAGTAATATTACTCTTATTATCTGTTTATTTTCAGACTGTGAACACAGGGCCACTGAACTGCTTCTCTGGAGTCTGTGAAAGGTGAAAAAGAAACTTTATATAGACAGTGTAAACTACCACAATCTCCATATGAGAAGATAAAAAAATCAGTGTTGAAAATAATTGCTCAAAATGAATAAATGCTCCGACATCACCAAAAGTAAGCATCTACCTTTACCATGGTGCTTTTGCCTCTTCAAAGCAAAATTAACAGTTTTCATTCTTACTGAGATATAAGAAACCTAACACTTTGTTTTAAAAATAAAATCATGCCTTTCTATCCTAAAATTGATATTCTTAGTTTCACTGTTTTAAAAAGTACAAACTAGATTAAATGAAACTTGCATTTAGTTTTGTAGACCATTGGATCTTAACAAAATTGACAAATTTCTAACATACCAAGCTGTTCTCTCCTGGATATGCTGCTGTCAGTTTCCATTTTTCTTGAGTTTGGGAGAATATTAAAATTTGCAAATAAGAAACACAAATGCAAAGAAGATAATTTTTATGGCTCACGGGAAACACATAACAAAGAAAGTGAAAAATCCCCAAACCCAAGACCTGAATCATTGCCAGCTTTGCTGCAAGTTATTTTTTTTTTTAATAAGTTAAATTTCCAGATAAGTTGAAACTTAAGAGTTAAAAGAATATTAAACTTCTATTTCAAAATTATTCTCTTATTCTACCATATATGACAATCTTATTAACCTGGATTACCTTAACTGGTATTTTTTTGCAATAGTAATATATTCTTAAGGGATATCCTGAGCCCTTTTTAAATCCACCTCGAGATGTGTGTGTGAAATTGCATGTAATAATAAATACATAAATAAATAAACATTTAGGTGTGTTCTGCACAGCTGGTGTAAAGAGAATTAGTCTGTACGAAAATGATGCCATTGATAGCACAGTTCCTCAGATTATATATACACAAGACATTAACATGAGAGCAGTTGCCAGTGATTCTCACTCTAGCATAGATCTCTGTACTGTTCTCTGAACACCTGGTACAGCCTCAAAATTCAAAAATATGTGTATTTGCTCGTGGAAACAAAGGAAAGCTCTAGACTGTGTTTGGTTTTTTTGGTTTTTTTTTTTTTTTTTTTTATGCTTCATTCCTCTCCCTGTAGGGCAAACTCGCATCAGGAGTCAAAAGGAAAAAAAAAAGGTAAAAGAAAACACTGGTTCAAACTGACAGAGTCAAGGTACAACCTGACACCCTGTTAGGCAGGGTGGTGGTAGCAGTCTGGTAGAATGGTGGCTGCAGTCCTCTGAAGCAGTGATCCTGTAGTAAAAGAGTCTGCTCTTCCTCAGAAAGTCCAATGGTGGCTGTGTAGCTCCTGTCCTCTGGAAATCCAGTGGGAAGCCCGGTGTCTCTGGTGTTCAGCCTCAGATTATATCCACGATGGGATGCTTGGTTCCTCCCTCTGGGTGGAGCATCTCACAATGGGGTGATGAGTCATGAGGCAAAGTGTTGATTAGGCTCATTAACAGAAGATAGTCCGGAGGGAGTTATCTCTGAGTCAGGCGGCAGGACAATGATGGGCCATTAACAGAAAGATAGTCTGGGGGGAGGAGGCAAGGAAACACTGCCCCACCTGGTTTCAACAGCTCATGAGGATGGTGATAGAATACACTGCAACCCAGGACAACTCCATTACTGAACCTTTTACAAGGAAGCAAGAGAATGAAGCTGAGAGAAGCCTGAAATCATCCATACAACCTGACCAAACCTGGGTTAGGATGCCAGTTCTGGTTTGCTTGCAGAAGTGAACACAGTTCTGGTTTGATGATGAGTGCTGTGTATTTTTGCAGCCATTTCTGTGACAGCTGAACAGAGGATGTGCTCAGTGGACATCACTGGGAGCTACAAGGTGTGGCTTTCACTGTCTTAGCACATCTCCCTGACCCATGTGTGTACTGCAAACTGACTCCTCAGACAGCCACTGCAGCTCTTCGGCAATGTGGTAAACTTGTGCACCACATCACAGAAGCTCCTTACCTTCACGGGGCAAACAGCTTTCAGGAAGGAGGTATGTTTGCAAAGGACAAAGGAAGCTTCTCGTGCTCAGTATTCTCTTAACTGTGTGGCCTCACCGTGCATATAAACCTAGGGAGTTAAGAAACTCCATGGCAAAAGCACTTTCCCTGTTCTTTGGTATAAGATAGGACTTTTGCAACATTGCAGGAAGAATTGCAGGCTGCTGCTCTTTAACAAGCTGTATACACAACATGAAATCTGTGTATGCCCATTTGCTGTTCACATGCAGTGCTACTGTCAGATTTAACCAGAGCAAATTGGGAAAGCCATTAGGTAATATAAAACAGTGACTACTATTTGAAATAGAGCTTCACAAGTCCCTAAAAAAACACACACAATTATCAGGTTGTAAAAGAGGCTGAAATGCAATTGGTGTTGATATTTCTTCTGAGACGGTAGGTTTATAGAAGTGCTTAAATATGTGTTTGCTGGAAGGATCCCAAGAGGAGATACCAGTGGAACAGAAGTCCCCCTTCTTTCCAATTTTTTTCTTATACTCCTCTATTCAAGAGTGGTTATTGCCCAGCTTGTAGATCAGATGCATACCTTTTCATTGTAAATATGAACAACTTGCTAAGAAGAAAATGTAAGTTCTTTACTACACACAAACTGATTTTCCATTATAAAACTGATGAATATATTAGCCAAGATTCTTGGCAGACAAATATAACGGGATGACATACAGAAAGGTCTTCAATGATCCCTGGTTTAATGAATGGCATCAGGTCATTCAGAGATATTAGATTTTCACTTAATTTAGCAATTCTGGTACATAAATCTCCACTGTATCCCCTTATGTGAATGCTGAAAATGGATATAAAAGGTGAATTAGGAGTTCCTCTTTTCAGCTATAGCTTTGTGCCTTCCAGAATATTACTTTAAAGAGTCCAAAGTTTGTATCCTGTGCTCCGACCTTTCCTGGTGCAAGTGGTAATACATATCGCTGTTTCCAAATAGAAAAATAGAGTAATAGAATCCTAGAATATCCTGAGTTGGAAGGGACTCACAAGGATCACCAAAGTCCAGCTCCTGGCCCTGCACAGGACAGCCCAACAGTCACACCCTGTGCCTGAGAGCATTGTCCAAACACTTCTTGAGCTCTGGCAGGTTTGGTGCCATGACCACTTCCCTGGGGAACCTGTTCAAGTGCCCAAACACCCTCTGGTTTAAGCACAGATTCATATCATTCCCTCGTGTCCTATCACTGATCACCAGAGAGGAGATCAGTTCCTGCCCCTGCACTTCCCCTCATGAGGAAGCTGTAGACTACAATGAGGTCTCCCCTTAATCTTCTTCAGGCTCAACAAGCCAAGTGACCTCAGCTACTCCTCAAATGACTTCCCCTCATCCCATCACCCTGGGTGGCCCAGATGAGAAAGGTGTGGAGGTGGCAATGTTGGGGCCCTGATGATCCCCTTGGCATGACTCTTTGAGCCCCAGTGTCTCTGGGACCGAGAGCTTTATGGCTCTCTGAACTCAAACCCTAATGCAATCTTGGGGTGGCAGATAAGGTCCCCCTCACCATGGTTTTCCTGAATTAGAAAAGCATGGAGACAGAAATGTTGGTGTCCGGCCATGATTCCCTGGCATACCTTTTCCAGCCTCAAGTGCCCCTGGCTGAATCCTTGCTAGCAGACATACATAATGTGAAATCAAACATAGGAAAAAATTAAGGAAAAATACCAGAAATGCAGAGTGCTTAAAGGTTTCAGATCTTGGTCTTGCTACCTGAACCCTGGTTGAAACCATAAAAATAATGGCCTCTGCACTCTAATTCACTGCACATCTGAAGATGCTTGAAGCCAACAGCTGGTTTTGTTTTGGGTTTGTTTTGGTTTTTTGAGATTGATAAAACAGCAGTTTCTGATCCACCTCAGCATACTACCTTGTATTCACTTTGCTCAGAATTCCCAAACCAGAAAAAAAAAGGCTGTAGAAATATATATCTTCATGGTTTCTACAAAACGAGCCTTGAGGGCAGAATGGTGTGTCCAAGCACTCAAAGAGGAGAATGGCAGAGCTGGACATTGAATCTGCCAGTTTTCCTGTCTTTCAGTATAATGCTCCTACACTATACAAGTACCACTGTCTCTCTGCTTTCTCAAAGGCTGACACTTACACTTAGCACCTTCAGGTCTCTTCCCGTATGTCTAACACTGGTATTCCCAGAATCAGTCTCTCTGCATGTCCTGCACACCTCTAGCCACGCCCATTGTGATGGTACTGTGTAGATTGAAGTGTGTTGATGTCTGCACATGTAGTCAACTGCCCATTTTTATCAAGGTAAAAAGGCAAGAGTAGTTAAGATATCCAAAACTGCATGAATACAGTCTATCCAGGATGTCTCCTCCAGGACACAAAGAAAATTTAGTGGATTTTTTCTGATGGTAACAGCAGTGCTGTGAAGACCAGACAGTCCAGGTCTTCCTGTCTTTGTCTACACTGTGTTGACTACTGTGTGGAGAGTAGAGTAACTATAGTTAGTCTGTGTATCCAGCAGCATCTTCCTGATGCCTTTATAGATCACAGACTAGAAAATCTGTGGTCTTTAAAAAATCCTGAGCTACATAGTGGGGAAAAAAACATATCCTAAATTGATAAACCACCATTCTTGATGTTCTCAGTGGACCATCCTGTGGAAGTCAATGAAGGTAGTTGAACAGTCAAGCTGACTATGCCATTTTGTTCCTAGTTTATGTGTGAACTGTCCTCATATATCCCCCTTCCCTGACTGTGCCCCTTCCCCAGGATGACAACTAAAGAATTGCTTTCCACTTAGTGCTACGACGTATGAACAAAAGTCTCCAAAGCACAAGGTGTATCTCCAAGGCATATCTTCCTACACCCTCAATTCAGCCTTTGGGCTGACAGCCATGAACATCAATTGGCCACCCAAATCCATTTTCTTTTGTCTGGTGCATCTCTTTAACACCACCACTTTGCAAAACAACACACTTAAAAACTCAAACCTAGACTTGTTACTGGTTTTTTTCTGACACAGTGGACCCTTCCACTATCACTAGTCAATGGAAAGATATGATGTCCCTCAAAAGCCTTTTCTCTTATACAAGACTTTTACCCAAAAAATTGTTTGAATTCGTGTTCTACCTCTTTTTCCTGAAACTTCTCTCTGGGCCACCCACTGCCCTCTAGGCAGTGGCATTTATCCAATAACATGCTGAGAAAACTTTACAAGCCCTGGCTTTTCCTCATCTATAGCCTCCCAGATCCTATTCTTTCACCTACTAAAGCCTTTGGCAAAACTCCGTATGACTTCAATGGAAGCAGAATCAGGTTCCTGATGGATAAATGCACTTCTTCCATCAAATCCCCACAACAGATACAGAGTTGGTAATCGTGTGGGCCTTTTATTTTTCTCTATTGTATTATAAGAATACTGCAAAAGTATCGTAACTGTATAATGCTGTACGTGCCTCTAACACTATTTTCTGAATCTTACACAAAGTACTTGGCTTCTTCCATTTTGCTTCTTTTGATTTCAGGTTCACATGCCAACAACCACTTGCAGAATTAAAAAGGACTGACTATCTTGGCCAAATAAAAAAGTACATTCCTGATATGGCATCCAGCTGAGAATTTGAATAGGAAGCAATATACTCAAAAGGCATTCTGTGTCTTCCTCCAACCCATCATCCCACCAATTTTCTGTTCTCTCAACACTCTCAGACTAAGCATCAGCAGTTTCTTTACAGGATTAGCTTAGTCCAAGATATTTCATTACCTTAACCATTTGTTTGTGATGGTGGTTGCTGAATGCAACCTTACAAAGGCACGGATGAAGAAAAAGGAGAAGGTTTGAATGCAATAAACTGGCCTGAACGTCAGCCTAGAACATGTGGTGAACTGTTCTTTGAATTACAGATTTATGAAGTGTCTCTGCATCCTTCTCTCCCAGTGCATTGCTTGGTTACTTTCGTTCAGCTCGTTCTGTGTGGTTACTGTCAGGTGCTGGTCTGCCCACCAGAAGTACCCTGCTATAGCAGGGCCTCTCCAGCAAACAGCCCTTTTCTACAATTTCTCCCCCTCATCCTGCTGCCACAGCAGATATTCCCGAGGAGACTGAACACAGCACTCCTTGCAGGAAAGACATTTAATTTGCTATGACTGGCAAACTTTGCTGAAAAGGGTAATAAAACAAGTCATAGAGGCTTAACACTAGATATAATCAAAACATCCATCAAAGTGAGTGTAAGCCATGATAGTTAAGACTTGTGCTGTGAGCATCCACCAGACAGACAGACTTTGGATCTGGGAGCTCTCTCTCCTCTCCTGTTATGGAGCTGGCCAGATAAACAGGGGAAGTTTGACTGCTGTGGTATGCCTTTAATCATACCAAAGTGCATTTATTATGGAGATGAAAATCAAGTTTACTTGCCAAAATGTCATTATGGAAACCCCAAAACACGATAAAAGGTAGGCTGACATTGTTGTAGGCTTACTTAATCACACATAATTGCTTTATTTACCAATGAATTCCAATGAATGCACTATGATGTCAAGGGCACATTTTAATGGGAACTAAGATTATATAACCAATATTTATGAATTTGCAGTGCTGAGTAATTCTCACTGTCGGTTTTTATTAGCAACAGATCAGTCTGCGCTCTACCCATTTTCATCTTGGGCCAAAACTGTTTTCATTTATTGCATATCCAAAAGAAGTGACAGTTTTCATTTAGTCAGTCAGACAAGATATCATTACCATTCCCTGCACTTCTGCGACATTCAAATACAGCTACACAAAGAGGAATGTCCTTTATTACATACTGTCGTCAGTCAAAGCGAAATAAAAGTACTTGTATTTTATTATTTTTATTAGAATTATTATCTTATAAGGCTTTTATCTTGCAAAATAATCACTATAAGGCATTGTTTGGATTTTGGAAGTAAGAGCTACAAACCTTATCTGGAGCATAAATCCCAGAACTAAACAACCACCAAATTAAAACAAACAAACAAACAAGGACTAGAAGATTTTACAAAAATTCCAGTTGTGACAGACATTTTGTTTCTGGCATCCGCTTTGGTACAATACCCCATGGGAAGCCTAGCAAACGTAGAGTCAGGGACCCTAGAGGTTTTACATGTAAGAGCTCAGTAGTGGCTAACAAAGAAACCAAGAAAGCTCATGTCTTTCAGCCCCAGGTTAGTTTCACAGACAGCCAACTTAGCACCTCTAATAACTAAGCTTACCAAAAAGTGTGCTGGGATAACTCTGCCACAGACATACCACTGCATCACAAGCAAAATCATACACTGTCTCTGGCAGTCCCACAATCTCTCTACGATGCTGTGCAGGTGTCAGATCTATGTTTCTTTTCTAATGCAAGCACAAACTTCCTCAGGTTTACCAATACCTCCCACACATTTCGACACATTAACAGAGCAAGACCTTTTAAAAAAAAATCTCACCATAATTCTTCTTTGCTTTTTCCATTGCACTATCCTAGTCCCACCAGAGACCCAGAAAGAATCTTACCCTACAGTCATAACAGGAACAAACACATTTGCCCTTTATCAGGATTTCTTCCTATAAGGAAAAATCTTCTTTCATGTATTCTTTGACATCCAAGCAAAACTTCTAGCTGCTTCAAGCAGCCCTGGACTTCACTCTTGTTTTTGGAGAGAATACCAGTGCTGCTGAGGACAAAGAAGGTCCAAACAACAAATACAAAAGAGAGACTCAGAGAAAAAGAGTAGCTTGAGAAACCATGTGCTACAGTATTTGAAACCAGAACTATTTTCTCATGACAGAAGTGCACCAGCCACACTGTGGCACTCAAGCAATATCATTGGAAGTGCCAAAGGATATGGGATAATGAAGAACAGGAATATGGGGGGTTTTGTGCTGCACAATGGGGCAAGAGTTTCCAAAGCAAATGTTTTGAAGGCAGAAATGCCTGTGCAAACCACTGATAACTCGGCATGCTGAGTGATAGATAACCATCTGAGAATTTGCTCTGCTGTGTTTATTTCTCTAAAAGATTTTTCATATTATAACCGAAACCTAAATTCAGATGCTTAAAATTTCCTTTAGAACTAGATAACCATATTAATGCAGCTGATTCCACAATTCTGCACTCAGAGTGCTTTAGGAACTGTTATAGCAACATTAACTAAGTGTCCTCACAGACTCTAAGTGAATCAGGAATGGAAAAGCCATTTTGACTTCAGTCCTTGAAGTCCCTCTTCATGATACCTTTTTTGGTTTAACCTCCAGAAAGACAGAAATTATGGCAGAGATTGCTCTTCATGCAAAAGACAAACATCCTGAACAGTGCAGTAGGTAGTGTAGCGAAATCCCACTATTGTATTTGCATATTTCTAAAGCATTTTACAGCAGGGCTGCTATCTATGAAATATGAAGGGTGATTTTTACACAGTCATGGCTATGTAAAGAATTTTTTGCTTATACTAGTATCACTCCATTACATCACAAAGGGTAAATGAATGACAGGATAAGGGAAAGAAACAGCTGGGCATCATATGGGGAGATGCAAAACGGCTGGACCATGCTACTGAAAACATAAAGTAATTTCAACAGGACTATGTCCTATCCACCTCTAAACCTCTTCCAGACACAAAGGAAATCAATAACATTATAAACCAAAAAAATGAAAAACACAAACCACACTCCTTGCAGCATTTTGATACTCAAGAAGTTAATGACAAACTCTTTAATGTAAAATGGTGTCCCCATTAATGATGTTGATGTGACTTCAGTAACTGATACAGTACAATGATGGGCTCCAAGCAGAACTAAGGAATAGATATTAGCACTCAGGAAAACATGGGAGAAGTCTGAATACTAGCTAGCCCTGGAATGCTAAGAAATTGGCTCCTCAGTCACAGTAGCTTGCAAAGTAACTGCAACACCTCATTAGAGAGGTGTGTGAGAAAGGAAAATCAGAACCACACAAAGGACCTACGTTTATAAACAGTGAGTAAGCAGCAATGGTAATGGTTTCCAGGATGATTTAATCAGCCTGCACAAATGAGGCCAAACATTGGTCTTTGCTCAGATGTATTAACTATTCACAATGGACTATGAATTCAACTAAATTAGCACTTTTTGTTGGTTCACAGGTTGTAGAGACCTTCCATGCCATGAAACAGGTTAGACAAACTAAGGCTGACACGCAACCTGGTCACAGCAAACTTGAAACAACCACTGTTTTGCATTTTCATTCTTCCTACTATGATGGCTGCCCAAGTGACATGGTTTTGTTTTACTGCTTGCACAGGTAACTCCTCTTCCAAAAAAATATGTATGAAAGCAGGATAGGAATACTTCTGGTGAGAATTTCAATACACATGCACGTTTACAATTCCTGATGTTCTTCAGCACCCTCCACACTAAATTTCTTGGTTTGTACAAAGAGTGTTGGAATACTAATAGAGAGTGTTACGACTTCTGTGTAAAGCTGTGTATTGTTTAAATATATATTAAAATATTTTTTGCATGTAATCTGCCTACTTCTGCTTCTAATGGAATTTGATTCAAATGGAATTGGTAGGAATAACCAAATTAGAATTCCACGTACCAAACTATTTAAATGTCCTCTAATCTATCTTTTCCAAATTCTTCTGTGATGTGCTTTAATCTCTGAGGAAATGAAAACCTACACAAAAATGTCACTAAAACAGATTTATGAGCAGAGCTGCTATTGTTCACCTTTTTACTTTGTTAACAGAATGACCCTGTGTCAGCAAAACACAGTGTTTTTCAACATCATATAAAATAACTTCACTTTTTAAGACACAGTCTGCTTAATTTAACTTTGACTACTTAGTAATAAAATATCTAGAACGAAGAAGAAATAGATACTTATAAAACACAGCACCATGTTCTACAACAGTGATATAAAACATTAACAAGAACGATGCTGCATAATTTTAAAGTATAGTTTGACACTTATTTTCAGAGGAAAAAGAAATAATAACTTTACAGGACATAGGAAATGTTATGGGAATGATGGGCTTCCCTAAACAACTCAAAATCAAGTATTATGTCCCTGTACATAGCTGGGAAATTACTACTAAATGCTGTTGCTTGGTGTTTCTTCTTCCATTCAAGTTATAAAACTCTAGTTAGTAGAAATGAGCAAATAATTGCTTTTTGCTTGACAAGAAATTTTGAAAATATTAGACGGAACCAATTCTTGTTTCCTTTTTTCACTTTATAGGAAAACTGGGGGAAAAAAAAAAAATCTCCTGCACACTCAACATTTCATTTGAGCATCAACAGAACATTACATTCTGCAACAGTTGTACAAAAAGCAAAGAAAAAGCCAAAGGGAGAATACTCCTTTTTTATCTCAATACTCCTTTTTTATCTCCCAGCGCCAAAGCCTCCTCACTGACTTTGTCCACATTCCTCAAGTCTAGTCATTCATCTCCACTTATCTGTTCTTTTCAAATGCCAAAATGTTAATTTGACTTACAAAACCCCCATCATTTATTCACATTGGTCAGGAATAGATAATTCAATTTAGATCTGACTTTTTAAATATTCAGCTACTGAACCAAAAATCAGTTGTTAGCACAACACTCTGCAGAGGAATTCTGGAAATTTTATTTGATGGAAGACTTAACTTGGTGAGAGCTTACATTGGGAATATATATGTACTACAAAGGCATATACACTATATCTGATGAAGAGTGGAAAGACCATCTACAAAGAATAACAAAATATTTCCATTTTCAACTCTGAAGTTATACACTTGAATCTTTATCTAAGAGAAAGGCTTCCCATTTAGACAGGAGAATGCTTTTGGACTGATAAGGACAAAAGCTAGTTTCCTAAGTGACCAAAGCTGAACTCACAGCTGTACTATTCAAAGTTTGTATTTTCATTAATTGTAATTTTATAATCTCACAGGTTATAAATCAACATGCATTTGGCAGTCTGGCTTTGAGTTTAATATGCTGGCATGCTCTTTTTGACTCAGGAGTTAAGACAATTTGTAACAAAGACCCAAATTCAAACAAATTTCCTTCATTATCAAATCCGAGCATGTTTTTAAAAATCTGCTTACCAGGTTTAAAAGGTCAGCTGACTTGACTTCCCTTATTACTATCTCCTCTGGAGTTCACATTTTGTTCACACTTCTGGCATGAGTATTAGCAGGATATGATGTAAAGGTTTCACTCCTACAAACTTACAGGGTCTCTGGAAAGGGCAAAAAAACCTCTCATATCTTAAGACTGGAGACTAGCTCAAAGACAGAAAATGAAATGCTGAAATATGCTATAGCAAAGGATATAAAGCTAAACCTGAGCTTTGCAGCTGGTATTTGATACCAGTTTTGCACCAATGTGTCCTGTACCCTGTAATGCCACTTTTTATCAATGTTCTGTTATCAAAACTCCATTCAGGTTTTGTCAGCATAGGTCTATTTTCAAGGGTCTGGGTACTATTCTGCCAATGTTCCTCAAATGAACTTCAAATTTCTGCCACCATCCAGATTTCTGCAACCTTCTCTATGAAAACAACAACCTATGATCCATTTCTATCAAGAAGTAAGAAGATGCCTGACCCTATTTTCCTCTAAACTATTTGTTTTTCTGTCTAGAGCTCTTTTTCTCCAGGGAGAACTTTCTTCTGGCATTGCTTCACTTTCTCCAGCTTGAAGCCAATATTGAGTTGAATACTGAGTTGAACTCCTTGTCACCACTGTCAGAGAAGTCCAGGAGAGAGCTCCTGCCCATGCTCAGTCTATTTCCTCCCTGGGAAATATCCATTTGCTCTGGGGCACTTGTCTTCCAAGCACAGACAGTCTGATGACTCCAGGCAGTCTCATCCTGCAACTGGCCAGTACTTCTTAGGGCTTTTTCACTGCAGTGGTCCTCTCCCTGTCTAACATTTGATATGGTAACCAACTGAGAGAATTAAAAAAAAAAAGGAGAAGGGTCTTACCAAAAGAAAGGGGGGATCTTACCAAAATATATAAATAGTGGACGAGGTGGAGTAAAAAAAGATGAAGCCAGAGTCTTCTCAGAGGGATGCTCTGACAGAATAAGAGGCAATGGGCACAAAGTGAAATACAGAAAGCTCCATTTAAATGGAAGAAAAATCTTTTCTTTTACTTTAAGGCTGGGAACACATTGGAAAAGATGCCCAGAGAGGTTGTGGAGTCATTATCCTTGGGTATGTCAAAACCCAGCAGGATGTGGTTCTAAGCAGCCATGCAGACTGAATGTGAGACTCCAGAGAGCTGCTCTGTGCCACTCTGGGATTCAGTGACAACGATGTGTAGGACTGAATGCAGGTGCATGGAAGAAGACATGAGGTCCAGAATAAGAATGAATGACAATACAGATTTAAATTATGCAGGATGGAGGACAAAAATACCCTATAGGAAGCTGGAGTGAGAAACAGGCAATATAGAAGAAAGAATGAAGAGAAACATGGTAGGAGATCCTACCAGGTAAATCTAGAAGCTCAAGGTACCAATACTTATTTAAACATTTAAGCCAGAATTCTTGCTGAACGGGCATCTTGACCTGGTGGGACTGTACATCTTTGCTTGGACACTTCTCAAGCTAGCAATCAGTGGGTGACAACCCAAATATTGGTTAAGTAGATGCTAAGAAACACACTGAACTCATTTAGTAGTGGGAGATGTCTGTAAACACAGAAGGAATGCCAAATTGCTGAAAGTGACCCTTCCCTCTCAAGCTCCTTCCCCAAGTATATATTATTAATTAACTTGTTGTGCTACTGAAGGTTTGACTAAGTTTTGAAGCTCTAACACAGAGTCCCCATTAGCCATCATCAAACCAACCTTCACCAACTTCCCTTCCCTCCCCAGCAGTTTGTGAAATCCCCAGTTTGTGAAAGTCAGAGCAAACTAGGAAAAAGGTGGTATGTAAACAAATGAGGAACATGTGTTTCCAAATGGGAAAGGGGGTAATGGAGACAGTGAAATTAATGCAGCAAGGCCTGAGCTAGCAGCTGTGGTAACAGAGGAGTGGGTGGGTTGCCAAGGTGTTAGAGGGAGCTGAAAAGGGAGCAAGAGGTAAAACTCAGGTACTAGATGATCACTGCATTTCCCAGATCCAGGCCTGGATTTTGATTTTTTTTCTCTTTGATGCAGCTAATCTGGATTTTTCTGTCTTCTAGAGGGTATTTGCTGTCATATGGGAACAATTTCCACTCTGATCCCAACCAGCAGGACCATAATTGCAGGTGGTTGCAGGGATGGGCTGAAGAGCATGGAAAGAATCAAAGGCAGCATGTGCCTTTGTGAAATATTGTTTCTACTTTTTCATTTCCATCCATACTGAAACTGGTTTTTAAGGGCACACTTACAGTGAGAATGCTTTAGTAATTAAAAAATAATCAGTCTAAAGCGTAATTAATAGGCTTCTGTGGGGCTAATATCAGTATATCCCTCTAAACCTCCCTTAGAAAGAAACTCGACATGTGCACTGAAAGAGAAGTATGGAGCATATTACTTTCTGTTGTATGTACCCTTTTAGCAATATAGATGGTCCTAAAGAAGTGCTTACTCAGTGACTATTTAACATCTGACTACAGCATACAGACTTAGACTTTGGTTTCTACTCAGACAACATTCAGATGAATTGTATACAACATAGAAGAGGAAGACCTAGCATTGGCTTCACAGCATTTTTCCTCTCTTTGGTATCAGAGAGCTCTTGGAGGGAGAGTAATGTCACAGTCCCCCTTTAGAGAGAGAAAAAATGAGGTAGAGAATAGCTGAGCTATTGATGCTAAAATCAAAGAGCAAGCCAGGGCTAGAGTAAGCAGCAGGACCCAGATCTCCTGACTCCCAGGCTGCACCCTCCCACATTTCCTTTGGGAGTTTAAATCTGCTAACTTCCCTACGTATGTTGCCAGGCACCACTCAGGGTTTGTAAGCTTTTAATGGGTTAATTAGCACCAAAGCATTTTTTCTTCTGTGGTCTAGACATAGAAATATCCAGATACTGTTTCCCTTGAAAGGCAGCCCATCCTGGAATCTGTACTCGATCATCCATTTCCATGTTTTTCTAGGGCCAGATGGGGCTAAACATGATTTGAAGTTTTTTTCCCTTTCCTTTCTTTAATGTTTCTTGTCCTTTCTTTCACTGACTACCAGCTTGTTTGTTTTGTTTTGAGGATGATGCCAACTGTAAAATAAAAAATGCAATTTCCAAGGTAGAGAAATTAGAGAATGATGGATAAGCTGTTGCCAAGAAAAAATAATAATTCCTGGACCTAACAAGTAAGTCTGAAAATAAAGAAAGGATTATTAAATGTTATATAATTTCAATAGGACAAAAGCAGAGAGAGCTTTCAAGAGACTGCCCTATTTTTTAATGTTTTTTAATACTCTGGAGACTATGGACCATACTGTTCATTTAGGCATGCAGCTGTAAATATGTGGTTCTTCCTACAGCAGTTGAATTACCCCAGATATCTCTGGTGTACCAAAACATGATCTCTCTTTTACCAGCGTCTCCTATGTGTACATGCTTGCAGGCAAATACTGTATTATATGTCTGGGCCTCGGCCAGCCAGACACCATGGAATCAGATTTGAATTTTCCCAGAGGGCAGGGGCTTCATGTTCGTGGCTTTTTGCCTCCAAATTTAGTGGTCCAAATCCGCATACTTCAAAATGTGTTTAAGTACCAACTCCAATCTAATTCTGAATTTTAGTGTCACTATTATTCTATTTATTTCTCAATATTTTTATTTTAAATTGGAAATGCAATTTTTAAGTACCCTCCAAGTACTTTGCAAGTAGTTTTGCTAGTATACACACAATAAATACGTAACAGCCAGTTTGAAAAAAAGTGTCAGTGGCACTCATTTGTGATTAGCTCGCAAATCTTTCCTGGTGTTCCCATTATATACCATTAGATAAAATGTTCCAGTCTGTACTTTTGAACCACACCACACAACTTCATGTTCTCTTCTTCCTGCATTGCATGTCACCACCTGCTACAAACAGATGTACTCCACTAGTTTAATTTCTTTCAGTCACAGACACACTGTCAAATACCTCCTACCTGTCATTTTACCAGCACTCAGGAAAGCACAAGCCAGCAGAATGTCAAAGGTGCTTGACCAAGACAACGGCACAGAGCAGAGGTGTGTTGGGGTTTGTTTATTTTTTAAAATCAGCTATGCACTCGTTGACACAAACTGAGGTCTGCATTTATTTGTTATATCTGTTTATATGTCAAACCTGGATACAATAAGCAGTACCAGAAATAAATTACTTTCATGCACTAAAATATGAATGTACAGTATTAAGATTCCCTATGGACACAAGGGCCTTGGGCACTTCACTCGTATTTATTGGAGATAAATACCATATTGTCTTCCTATCAACATCAAGTTTATGAATGCTGACACACAATAGTGACATTTAAATTCTTGGACTTGAAAAACCTGCTTCAGTGGTAAGGCAAGTGTCAATATGATCAATTTTTATGAAAACATACTATTTTACCCCTGAAATAGTAAGATAAATGTTCAGAAATGTGGTTAATTTTAGCCTTCCTAATCTGCCAAGGCTTAATTCCAGTTCTTTGCTAGTGTTACTGCCACGACTACAGTAGTGTAAAGCTACAACAATGAAGTGCCAAATGAAAGCCAAAAAGCCAAAGGAGTCACCCAGCAATGAAAAATATTTAATTTTATGGTTCTGCATCCCAATCTCATTTGTATAGACAATCCCCAACTACTTCCCCTGATTCTTTTCCAGACAGACTCCCAGTCCATCCTACTAAAAAATAAATAACTAACAATGCAATGGTCAAAGACCACCTAGAAATGGCAAGTATTTTAGATGATAACATTTTGCACATCTTTGTTGTCAGTGTGATCCATATGTAAGCCAGGAAACATGGATAATAAACTGGGTTTTCAGCTCAACTGATCTTGATGATGTCACATGTTTTTGTAGCTCCCTGTCTGTTCCCACCTATCTTTTATTTACTGAGATTGCATTTCCATAGGCAAGAAAACACAACACTTAGCATACTGGGTTCCAATCTCATTTGTGAGTGTTAGCTGCTGGGTTGGTAAAGTCTATATTGAGGCTTTACTTGCAGGTTCACTTTCCTACTCTATCTGAGCTGGTGTGGATGAGCAAGAGACATGGTCAGGCAAGGGCATAGCTACAACACAGCTCAGACAGAACCGAGGGCAAACCCCTCTGCTTAGGAGCAGCTCCTGAGAAAAGCAGTCAACAGCTCATCAGGGCTTCTCTTGGACTCAAGGCTGGCTGTGGACACTACACAAGCAAAGTGCTGTTCACAGTCTTGAGTCCAGGCAGCCAAACACAGAAAAGAGAAGAGAAGAGAAAGATGCCTGTTGCCATGCTATGAATAATGTCAGGGCTTGTTCAGGGCTGGCATGGGAAGAAGAGGTGTGACCCATGTCAAATTGCCAAAGTGACTGCTGAAGAGCAGGAGATCCTTCTCCTGCAAAAACTGGGACACAAGAGATTTAGCAGAAGCACATGCTGCCTTGTACATCCCATCTCCTCCTCTATCATCCTCAGAAGCCTGTCAACCTCTCAGGACTTTAGCATGGCCAAAATAAGCAGCAAGCAAATGGATTTCGCTCTTCTAAGTATTTTGCCTATGTCTAGGGCCAGATCTGCAGGGCTTCACTTCCTTCACTAGTTCATTCCTTGAAGCCATTCCTCAGGACTCCAAATATAGCACCCATCTTCTGGTACAAGAACTCATAATTCCGTTCCTTTTGATGTTCTTTCCTTATTTCTGTCACCTTGACTAGCCACAGATAATTCCTTCATACCACCTCTATATATCTGAATATAATTCACATTTACTTTCTCGTTCATCTCCCTATTTACTCATATCTCCTGTCATGGGCCCTACTTTTAGTGTTTCTTTTGCCCTTACCTAGATCAGACATAGCACCTATCTGTAGTTGCAAAGAAAGTCTTGCCAAACTTTAAGGTGCAAAATGGTCTGAGCAGAGATATAATTTAGGATTATTAAACTGTTACATACAAGTAGGCCTTTTCAGAGTCCATGCAAAATGGGTTCTCTTAGAGGCTTATAACTTGACCATACATGCCCAGCACTGAGCAGACTAACAAGTTATGTCACTGACACAAAGCTTTTCCCCTGCTTTCAGCCTCATAATCCCAGAAATAGGTACACCTGTGCCTTAAGGCACTGGAGTTCTAGAGCTTTTCAATACAAAGTTTGCCACAGCTTTTTAGACATAGTCAGAACCAACATATTTTCCTCTAGTCTTATTTTTGGAAATGGCTGAACTGAGTTTTCCAAAATAATCAGACTCGGGCAGACACCTGACATGGAAATTTTCAGCCTAAACTGTGTGAGTTCAACAAAGTTATAAAGCATGGAAAAGCAAGGTGTTATCACGGGAAGACTGGGGGAAGACAGTGCTACCAATCCCACCTGTGACATAGACATGTGACAGCTGACATCAATACTATCTATCTTAACCACTGGTTATCAAGTAATTTCCATGATAATACATTAACCTCATAAAATATTGGTCTTTTGGGCCAAAATCTTCCATGCTTAGTATTTGGCCGAAGGCAATTTTTTCTGGAGAACATTTGGGAAAAACAAAACAAAACAATCTACTGAGACACGTCTGAGATTTGTGTGTGAGAAACACAATATGTATTGAATACAATACGTATAAATACAATACAATACAAAATGTATTGAACATTTTGTCCATTCTTACAAAGTTTCTGCAGGTCAATTATTCCAGGATGGCTAAACAACAAAACATAAAACTTGGCATTTGAATAGCCTGTAATGAGCAGTGCTTGTCTGGATAAACTGGGAGGAGGAGGAGAGAGGAGGAAGATCACCACATATGGCTTGTTGCACCAAAACCTTGAAGATCAACATGAGGGAGTTTTCTGCGGTTTCTGAACTTCTCATTTTGTGTGTGACTCCACTGTTGCCTCCCCTTTGCCACTAAGTGAAAATGAATTCACACCCTGGATCACTCTTCTAAGCACTGACTGAATTTTCACTGTTTAGCAAACTCCTGAAGCCTGTATTTATAAGTTGGTGATGATTATAAATGAGTTACCGTAAGTTGCTGTCCCTCATGATTATTTCTGGAAGACAGACTTACCTGTCACTCCTCCAATCAACCACTGAGATTTTTTGCTAACAAACCAGTGTCTCACTCTCTGCTTGGCATGTTGGCTGTGAGCCCTGTGGGACTGTAGCCATTCCTTCAAGCTGTTGTCATTATCTTAACTTTCCAACTACTTGTTGGTATCTTAGGCCAATGCTACTATTTTTCCTTTATC
The DNA here is from genome assembly GCF_000691975.1 of Corvus brachyrhynchos. Taxonomy (NCBI): domain Eukaryota; kingdom Metazoa; phylum Chordata; class Aves; order Passeriformes; family Corvidae; genus Corvus; species Corvus brachyrhynchos. The sequence continues at coordinate 11,697,154 of NW_008237619.1, read as the reverse complement.
TTTAAATCTCACCCAAGCCTTCTTTAGAAGTGCCCACTTTACATAAATTAAAACCAAGTCTTATCAAATCTCTACTTTTGCCCCCTTTGGGCTGGCACCCCTTGCTGCCACTATATCACACATGATCTGATGCCATTTTGACGCAGGAAATTGGGATTACTAAAACTGTTATATTGTTTCATCTCCAGTAAGAACAAAAAATATTTGATAACTCAAGGCCCTTTCCCTCAGTTCTGTGAAAAAACCCCATGCTCCCTGCATCTTCAGTGTTTTTCCTCTACTCTTTTAGCTAATAGATATTGTCTAAAAGATTGCTTTTGTTCCATCCAGAAGACATTTTGAGGGAGGATACAAAATCTTGAGTGCAATCACATGGCACATACAGGGCAACCAGAGGATCAGGCATGGGTTTAGGAGAGGCCTAGTTGACAAGGTGGTGATCAGTCATAGGTTGGACTCAATGATCTTGGAGGTCTTTTCCAACTTAATTGATTCTGTGATTCTATTCCATGATTCAATGAAAATAAACTGGAAGAGGACCAGGCTATATTCAGATTTTCTACATCACACAGCAGATGAAACAGCAGTCACTGATATGTGAGGGTGTGTGTGTGGTTAAACAATTATCCTCCCCTGTGAAGGCAAGGTGCTAAGCTGCAGAAATGGGACAAATTTGGGATAAGCCACAGAGATTTGTCTGTACACTGTGTATAACAATAAATCCTTTATGCCACACCACATCAAACCACTGCGCACTCCCTGGGCTCTCCAAGTTTTCTGTGCTGCATACTGTACATATACTTACAGTACCTGGTGAATTTATCATAGATACCTGTAGTCACTTAAGTCACTTATGCATTTAGGCTTGGCTGATTGTACAGGCTTCCTCTGTAGTCAATGAAGGGATACAAGACACCTGAGGGAAACTCACCAGTTCCCAGCATGGATGTCAAAGCTAAATAGAATAATTGCCTTCTGGAACTGTTTATCTGCTGACCCCATGAAAAGCCTACATGTGGAGCCAGACTAATGGTCTATATTATAATATATATTATAATATAATATTAGCTGAAATAAATATTCCTCAGCATGTTGGCATACACACACTACAGAAACACTATAGAAACCTTATTAATCCAATTTCACTTAAATTCTGTATCCCTGATGGTTAGAATATATACAGCTTTCTAATACATTCTGAGAGACAACCACTGGCCAATGATTTCTTTTTCCAGGAACATCTTTACTTTAGCTTAGAGTGGAATCAGACTAACACTGCCAGCAGTAAGTGGCAGAAATATTTATTTTGGCTCCTAAATATGAAATTTAGCTCATTCAGCATTCAGGGGGTTGGCAGGAGAAATGGTATAGTGAAGGCTTTGATTTTTAGAGTGTCTACCCTACCTGACACAATGGAAAATATAAAGGATTTTCCTTGTACCTATGAGCTTTGAGCAAGAAGATTGCGAAGTTCAGCAATGATTTAACAGAATCTGAGCTGTGAATGTATGTAGTGCATTTGAAATGAATGAGGTTGATAAAGAGCACTACCGAGTAAGGACAATCAATTGCTTTTGCATGAAAAAATATATTGTCAGTGACAGGATAGTACTTATGTGTCTGCCAGCACAATTCTCAAATTCATCGAGGCTTTTGCTGAAGACATGGTTTCACTAAGTATTTCTTTCTTACATCTTATCTGGCAAATACCAAAATAATATGAATACTCCCTACGAGACAAGCTCCCAGATTATAGCTGAATAATTCAGACACAAGGAGAAGATTTTGGCATGGTCACAGAGCCAGCAGTAAAAGTCAGGTGTTCTCAATCACATGGCTACGCATCTTGCAGAGAGCCCTCTCCCCTTCCTTGCAGTGTTCCCATCAATGCCATTCATATGCTTGGTTCAAAATCTCATAGTACTTTTTTCTCTGCTACTACCTACTCTACACAGCCCCTTCAGCACCTTCACTTTGTCTTTTGGACCTTTCCAGGAGTTTTACTACAACTTTTCTCTCCCTTCCTTACACAGAGCTGCCTGTGGCCTCTGTGGTCCTGAGCAGGTGGAGAACTCCCTTCCTCAGGTTGTTTCCTGCAGAGGGCTTAAATTTTATCATTGTGCTCAGGCTCACTCACCGAAGGCCTTAAGTTCTTCAGGAATACCACCAGTCACAAACCTCTGCCCTTGCAAACTGAAGATCTTGGAGATTTCTTTGATGAGTCTCTCCAAATCTTTTAACACATATAGACCACCTTCCTTACAATGACATAAAGATACTTTTCCAAATGTTTGCCTTTGAAAAGTATCGAGTTTCTGCTGGATAGGAGACCACATTTCTGAAAGTAGGATACTGCACTCAGAACTATTTTGCACGACAGTACACATGGCACATATTGTAATATTATACCCACTGTTTCAGGAACAGAGACTACACAATTTTTGGAAAATCACAGTTTCCAGTTCCTTCCCTATTCCTTCCTCCTAAAGATGATCACACAAAACTGGATGAGGCTCCAGAAACAGAAGGTTTACTACTGAAGCAGCAGAGGATCAAATAACATGGTGTTGCGTGGAAAATACAACAGATCTTCCCAAACAACGTTAGAGTGATAATATAAAAGCAAACTTTACTTGAAAGCTTTCAGGTACACAATATGGCAAAAAAAGCATATGGTACAGTAATTCTACAATTTTAGAAGGTTAATTGATTAGTATATCTATCATATATTGTCCAATTAAAAGGTTAGTTGGTTAGGTAATAATTCCCTGGGTCCTGCCCCACTGGAAGCGGTCCAGGGACTTCTTTGCCCCACTTTAGTTATGTCTGGTCCAGATTCTGGTTGGAAAACAGAATATCCTTGTAGTTGGTTCTCTTCTTGGAATACAACTAAACAATATTTTAGGAATGTGTTTAGAAGGTTAGCTTACTGTTCCTAAATGCAGGGAAAGAAGATAGGAAAAGTACTAGGAGCTACAGCCATGCATTAGTAATCTACAAAGTTATAAATATATGAAAAATATAAAAAGCTAAAAATCTTAGGCATCAAGGCCATTGAACCAGATAGCGGATGTTAGGTGAGCACAGATGTGGAAAGAGGATAGGAAAGGAGCTACAGCCATGCATTAGCAATCTACAAAGCTACAAGTATATGAAAAATATAAAAGGCATCAGTGGACTCTGGGACACTGAACAGCCTAAAGAACATCTTTAAACTTCTAAGTTGATAACAGCCAATTTTTTTTTGTCAGATGTTCTCATTAAATAGGAGTTGCACTGCCAACTCTGATGAGCAGTGAGGAGGCAGGAAGCAGAGCTTGTGTAACAAGGAGCAGGAGCAGCACATGTTTTATATTCAGCCAACAGCAGTGTTGAATGACGCTGCTTGGAGCCACAGCCAGAACTTTTTGGCCAGGAAGACTAGTTAGCTGTGTGCCAACATCTGCAAAGGTAAAGGAAGAGGGAATGGAGGGGGCTCTAGGAGACCTGAGAGTTTGCAGATAAATATCTTGAGAAGGAAGAAGGTAAATGACTCCCTTTCAAAGAACTGTAACAAGTGTTCAGGCTCAGAGAAGTAATGTAAATAGAACAGTGGAACTCTTTTGCAGATGGAAAATTAACCTAGTATCTCTCACTTTGGATCAAACCACATCCTATTTTCAGGATCATTGAGCCTAGCCACATTAGACATGCATCTGGCCTATGGTACTCTTCTCAGCCCAGCAGTACCATAGCAGACACACAGTTTAGCTCACAGAAGTTGTTACATTACAGTTTTCCACCATTAGGGACTGAAAAAATTAGCACGAAAGGATAGCTCAAAATGTACAGATAGGCCTTAAATGCACAAAATCCCTTTAAGTCTCAAACAGCCTTGATCTTTAATCACTTAGATACTTTTAATCTCACGCTCAGCCTAGAAGATATCAGGCCGGCCAAACACAGACTAAGCAATTGCAAACTCTTTCTACATAAGAATTTACATCTTCCCAACTTTGATTTATTTTTGAGGATGAAAACAGTAATATCAGTAATATAAAACCAGTAATATAACAGTAATATCTCATTTTGCTTTCTTAATTTACTTTTTTTGACTCAATGCAAAGAACAAGTCCTTCAAATAGATTTAAAGCTTCCCATGACAATTCCTGAATCCTATGCACTGACTTACTGTGTACAGATACTGAACTAATATAACAGTGGCACAGTCAGGCTGGAAAATTAAGGTGGGGCTAGATTAAGACTCTTCATACACCTGAGACATAAGGGAAAAGTCTGGTTTTGTTTTCTTGGGATTTTTTAAATACAATCTTTATAATAGACAAATTGGAGTAGTTGGGGGGGGGTATTTTTTTCAGCTTATTCAGGTTGTTTGTTTGTTTTTTTTAAGAGATAAGCAGTTGTTGCAGGGAGAGCAGGAATACAGGGATTCAAGAATTTTTCAAGAAATACACTTGAAAGAAAGTGAGAGAGATTATGTCTCGAGACTGAGAAATGAGACTCTTTTTATGAGAATTTAGGGAAAGGTTTACCTTTTAGGAACCCCAGGAAGAGGAAAGTCAAGCACTTGGAAAGGTGAACTACATACAGACCTGGTATAATTTTAATATCATGTTTCTCTAATGTTATGGTTTGCTCCTGCTGTTAGAAGTATACAACAGTTTATCTTAAACAGACTGGCCTTCTTATTCCCACTCAGTCACAAATCTGCTTGTCCAAGAGAAGGACCACAGTTACCAGAAACACATTCGAGTCTGCTGGGTAAGCTCAACTGATTGACAGGCTGCAATTCTGTGAGAAAATTCAAATATATGGAAGAATGAGGACTTGTAAATGCCATGGGGGTACTTTTGGAGACCCAGAAGGGAACAGTTATGTCCTCTCTCCTTGAACTTACCAAACTTTTCATTCCCTGGAAGAGCAAACTGGTGGCAAAGTAGGTAGAAAGCACAGGAAAACTGATCCTTTGTCAGCAAGCTTCTTGTTACATGGAAGAAGACAAAGAAGATGAAGGAGAAGGCAAAGGAGAAGATGAAGGAGAAGAAGAAATAATGGGGAAAAGCATATTCAAACACTCAGATACTTAAATCCCTCCACCTCTTACCCTATAAACTGATATCAGATGTGATTGCTGTTTCTGTGAGTGAATCATGCTTGTACTTCTGAACTAACAACTTTTCCTGTCTCTTATCAAACAAGGCCCTCCACAATCTAGGACTGCAGCTTTTTGCCTGGTTGTTATTGTCCTAATATAAAACCTAATGTGTGCAAATTATAGAATTATAGGAAGGTTGGGCTCTAAAGGCCATCTAGTTCCAACCCCCCTGCCATGGGCAGGGACACCTTTCACTAGACTGGATTGCTCAAAGCCCCATCCAGCCTGGCCTTGAACACTTCCAGGGATGGGGCATCCACAGCTTCTCTGGCGATTGTTCCAGTGTCTCATCATTCTCACAATGAAGAATTTCTTCCCTATATCTAATCCACATGCTCTCACAGAAAGTTCCTCTCCAGCTTTCTTGCAGGCCCCCTTTAGGTACTGAAAGGCTGCTATAAGGTCTCCCCAAAGTTTCTTCTTCAGGCTGAACAGCCCCAACTCTCTCAGCCTGTTGTCATATGAGCAGTGCTTCAGCCCCCGATCCTTTATCTTCCTGGCCCTCCTCTGGGCCCAGTCCAGCATGTCCTCATCCTTCTTCTGTTGGGGACCCCAGAGCTGGATGCAGCACTCCAGGTGGGGTCTCACCAGAGCGGAGCAGAGGGTGAGAATCCCCTCCCTCACCCTGCTGGCCACTGCTTTGGATGCAGCCCAGGATGCATTTGGCTTTCTGGATTGCCAGTGCACATTGCTGGGTCATGCTGTGCTTCTTGTCTACCAACACATTAATTAATACCTCTAAGTCCTTCTCCTCAGGGCTGCCCTCAATCCATTCTCTGCCCAGCCTGCATCTGTGCTTGGGATTTCCCTGAGGCAGCTACAGGACCTTGTGCTTGGCCCTGTTGAACTTTGTAAGGTTTGTACAGGCTCAGCTCCCAAGCCTGTCCAGGTCCCTCTGGATGGCAGCAGTAAGTCACCACAGTCAGTTCCACAAAACGGACCTTAATGTCTCCATGCAGCTCCCTGCTTCTGCATTCAGTGACTCACAATTGAACATAATCATTCACAGAGTGTGCAAACACAGCCAATGCTATGCAAATTATGTGAAGTATTTATTTTCTCATATATTGCTGACAGCACCAGAGAGGCTGAGCACACAAACCAGTATTCCTACTGTGACTCAGTGACACTTGCTGTGTTTCTAGCAGTGGGTTTATCCTGGATTGCAAATGCTTAAAATTCAGTAATCTGCTCTGATGCTGCATGTGACAACATAACTTGCATAATTTCAGAGCAGTGTTAGGTCTAAATGATAACAGAAGCAAAAGGCAATAAAAGGTTACTTTTTTTCCACTATGCCTTTGATAAACACAAGCTAAAGCTCTGTTGAATAAAATGAAGCTAATGTTTTTGTGTTACAAAGCTGAATCACAATTGAAAAGGTTTCTACGGAAATGAAGGAAAGAGGCCAAAAGAAAATTGTGTTTTCTTTTTCCCTTCAAATGGACAAGCTTTGCAGTGGTTATATAATATTTAAGTTACTGAATACAGAACGTTACTCTGTTCAAGAATAAATGGTTCACATATGCAGAATGATTCAGCCAAATTTACATTCTGTGAATAAATGTTTATTTATGAAATTACACACGCAGCATAACCAAAATGAAGCAGGGACAGGCTATGACAGCTCTTCTAAGATATGTACAATACCAAATCTTTCACAGAGCTACTAAACTGGCATATACATATTCAATATGTAGCTGAAGTCACAAGATGCAAACTGACAGACAAGAAACAAATTTCTTACTACAGTGTTCCTGCTTCATCTTTTGCAGGCCATGGACAAACTAGGTGGACCTGCAGAGACATTATGCCAAAACAGGTTTTTTGAGACACTGGTGAGACAGCAGAAGAGTAAAGAAAGAAATAGGAAAAATGTTCAAGAGAGACACCTTCTAGCTCTGCATTTAGGGCAGCATTCTAATTCAGACCAGAAGGAAAAGCAATGATTAACAACTTTAATAAAGTCAATATAAGTGGAACCTACATAAAGAAACTTTCAAAAGCATGGCTTTCTAAGCTGCTGGAAAGGTTGAATAAGTTTCTCAGTGTGAAAGCTCCAAAAAAAATTTCTTCGAATTTGGCTTGAATGCGTATTTCTTTGAAACTTGAGGACAGAGCCACATAGGAAAAATACATGGACTGTACTGAAACTAACTGCACTTGAACTTTGCATTATATAATGCGTTAACTTACAATTTACCATGGTGGCCTCCTTAGGCCTCTTCATATAGTCAACATAACAGAGCTAATAAGAAGAGCTCTGCATTAAACAACTGAGAGGTATTATTCCTTGAGCACCTGTGGGGTTTTTTGATTTTGTTTCAATTTCCAGGTAAGAAAGCAGAGACTGAAGAAGCAATTTCTCTGAAGGTAAAGAAAAAGCTAACATATGGGACTTAGAACTTTGCTTATGGTGGAGCTTCATCCTGTTTCAGATGCCAATTCCCTCCTTACACATATATGCCTGTGAACCCATATCCTTTCCTGAAATTCCATTTTCCCACCTATGAAATGGTTATAATAACCACCCTAAAGAGATGCCTGTTTATTTCTGTTAATGGAAATATTTGTATGTCTGGATGATACCTAAGTGGGAAACAGAACTTGGGAGTCTTCATCCTCACACTTTTTCTTGTATTTCCTAAGCCTCCTAATTGAATACATCAGCAGCAGTATCAAAACTCATGGGTTCCCTAAAGCATTTACGAAAACATGTTAGAGTTTTAAAGAATCTGTAAGCCTTAAATTGCACAAAGGCACTCTGCACTCTCAAAATCAGAGCTCAGTATTACAGAAGGAAGACCAACATCAGAACACAAGAGACAAAGAATATATTTTAAAAGAGCTATAGTTGTTCCTTCCCTTTTGCAATTTTCCAAACAAACTGAGATAAAATAAGTACTGACACTGCTAAAGCACAATATTGCCTAAGTCCTTGACACTGCTTGCAAACAATAAGGTACTGAAAAATCTAGGCAAATGGTTATAATTTTAAAACCTATTTTCAAAGTTTTGGGACTCAGTGAGAGCTACAAAAAGGCAAGTTACAGCATATGCAGCTAAATTACTGTCAAGATAGGCACATGCACATTTATGTTTTGGTAGGAGCAGTAAAAGCATTCTTCATTGTGGATGTGGTTTCTAATACTTGGCATCTGTATGACTTAATAAAGGGTGGATGTGTTCTGCTGAAAATCTCCTGACAAATTTTTTGCTTGTCTATAAGCAAGAATGTAATAATTCTGCTTGAGTGCTCTGAAAGTTAGGACTATCTGAAAGAAGCAGCTTACTGACTTACAAAAATAATTATACTTTTAACTGACACCATCATCACCACCCTTGTTCTCATTATAAAAATCCTGTGTAAAGAGCAAGAGTCTGTTTAATTGACCATAATAGAAATTGCTGTAAGCTAAATAATTCTACCATGATCACACATGCTCTTGCATGTTATTTTGATTAGATGATGCCCATAGGCTGAATGCTTCAGTGGTAAAAAACACTGTAGATAAAGTTTATCTGGATAGACTTTAGGTATAGATAAAATTAATCTTTGTTTTTGGAGTAGCAAGAGAAAGGAAATAATTTTTATGGATGCCATACAGTTCCAATTTAGTGCATGATAAACATTTTTATGCAGAGATACAAAGATCTCAGAGTTGCCAGTGGAAGGAAAACAAGTTTTCCAAAGTGCTTTTGGAATCTTGCACATATTTAGTGAGTTTGGTCCATCTGACACTTTACAAGCTTGGATAGCCTTTGTGTAGATTTCTGTACATGTGAAATACTTCAGTTCTATTCCAACAGACTTCAGAGAAACTGGATCAGTCACCACAAAAGGGTGGGGTTTTCATTCTATTTCTCTAGACAGCATATGGCCAATTCATCTATTCCTAAAGGTTTGAATTTACAGTCAAATTTTTCACCTACAAGTCTTGACCCCTCTCATAGATAAAATATCGTAATTCCTGTTTTACAGCTGAGCCCCATATAAGGCAGAGAGAAGCAACTTCCTCGCAGTCCTATGGGGAGTCATCATGATGGGTCCCCAGGAATTTGTTCAAGCCTCTTGTCTTGGCCAAAACGATCAAGATCAAGTATTAATTATGTAAAGTACTAACAAGTCTCCTACCTGTGAACGGTTACAGGAAAGACAACCCCAGCAATGAAGGGCAGCTTGCAGAGGAATCAGCTAAACTAAACTAAAGAGAGCCTATATGAGGCATTGCATTACACAATTGCATCTGTATTTGCCATCAAATTCAGAATCATCAAAAGTCTGCAAAACTGAGTTGTTTTGCCACTGTAATACCTCAGACATTTCTGGGAAGTTCAGATTTTTCTAAGAAATACAATAGAGTACTTATCATTCACTGTAAAATTAGTGTGAACTCAGACAAGAACCTGCAACATTCGGCAATGCTTGTCTCTCTCAGGGCCTTAGACCCAAATAGTTAATGTTTTATACATATATTACAGCATTTGTCAAAAAATATGGAAAGTGTATCTCATATGCATGTAAGCAACAGTAAGCAATTAAGCTTAATTGATTTCAGCTCTTATAACTAGCAAATAATAAAACAGATACAGAACATAACATAAATAGAGCAGTGTGATAAGAAACCACAGCTCTCTCACCATGATTAGGAAAAAGTGCAGTCAATCACCATGACAGCCAAGAGGACAATGATTCCATTTCACGGCAGCCCTCTAGAATACCAAAACAAAACTTGTTTCTCATATGATTAAAACAAATTGTTGTTTCATTAAAAAACAGAAGTAAGCAAAGTGTTGCACAGAAACTTTGATAGGACTTGGACAGTGGTTCGTTTTGTTTTGTTTTTTTAATTTGGTCTTTCAGTGCTGGTCTCTTGCTCTGATTCTGAGCAGAGGCTTCATTCAGACAGAACAGGGACCAAGTCCTTACATAAAGTCACTCTTCCCCATCTTCGAAGTTTTCCCAGGGAAAAGTTTTGTTGAAATATAAATATTTCTGCGGTGCTTCTTGAATGACAGGAACACTTTTTGTTCAGCTGAAAATTCCCTCTCTCCAGGTCTAGCCTGCTAGGACACAGCTGGAGCGGCAGGGGTGCATCCCCATCCTCCTGCTGCTCCGTGCCCCTCCTCTGCCCCGCAGGACTTCGAGCCGTGAGGGTGCTAGGAGATTAGACGTATCCATGGGGAATAGCTACTCTAATAATCTCCTCCATCCCCCCGCCCCCATCATGAATTTGTCTAGACACGGAACAATTTTCCCCAGGGCAGATCATCCTCCTCGGCCCTTCCCCCCCCTGGGCCGGACTCAACGGCGAGGGTAAGGCGACGCGGGAGGCAGAGCCCGCGGCTCCCGGGCGCCTTTCCCCGGGACAAGGCCTCGGCTCATCGCGGGGGCTCTGGGAAGCGCCTGGACGAGTGCCCCGGGACATCGCTGTCCCCCTCCTCCCCCCGGCCCGGTGTCACCCCGCGCTCCCTGGCCCCGTTTCACCGCCCTGCGCAGGAGATGGTGCTCCCACCCCTCGGCTTTCCCGGGCGGCGCCTGTTTCGGTAGCAGGCGGGGCTGTTTGCGTAAATGCCTCTCCCACGTGTACGGAAAGGCGACTTTTCCCGTGTGACCAAATGTTTGTGTAAGAACAGGGGAAAGAACAAGTGAAACCCGCCTCGTTTGCACAGCCCCACGCTGTCCCCGTGTCTGTGCGGTGCTACGGGACAGGCAGAAAACTGCCTGCGTGGAAGTCTCTCTGAACCCCGCCGGTGACCTGGCCTTGCTGGGTGCCACCGGAGATTTGTGAGCCACTGACATGGCAATGACTTCTAGACCATCCAGGCCTTCCTCTGCGCCTCCTCTGCCCCGAAATGTTGTTGGTGGCAGCATAACGCATGTCGTGCTACCGCACCTCCAGAAGGGGAAGGTTTGTATCCAAAGGCAACAGTTAACTCCGAGCATCCTGTATCGGTGCTCCACAACCTCCTTTTCACCGCCCTTCACAGCCAAGTGCTGTTAATAAGCTGGCGAGCCCGCCTGCAGCAGATGCTAAGTGAAAATTAAGTCAGCATGCTTCGATTCCCTAAAAGCCATTGCAAAGTTTTCATGATGAGCTGCTAAGCTCCACTGAAACCGGAAAATTCTGAGGCTATTACAACATCAGAAGGGATGTTTGCAGACTCAGGTGCAGACACGTGTGAATTTGCCCTGCCTGTCTCTCCAGATGCGCGCTGCTCCAGAAGATGCTCAGATGTGTGAGCACGGGACTGGCGCCTGAGCCACCAGACCATAGCCATGCACCAAAATGGGCGCCAGCCTGAGCTGTCACCAGCCCCTGTGGCTTGCAGATTGGGTGGAGCTACCATCGCTACGCAGATACACCCCAAAAATATTGTAGCTCAGCTGTGGTTTTTAAAACATTGAAGGGGGGGAAAAAAAGCACATTTCAGTTAAACTACAGAACATTTTTTCTTTCAGTCACTGTAACAGCTGCAAGTGCTTGGGTGGAGGGTGGATGAGGAGCAACACTTCACCAAGTGACTGCACTTGTTTACACACCACAAGAACTCTACAGACTTCATTGGATCTATTCGTTTGGCACTCGTAACAAGAGGATGGGTACCCAAGTCCTAATCTTACAGATACCTGCAGGTATGTGAGCATGGATTACTGCTTTACCTCCTTTTTCCCCACGTTCAACTTTGCCTTTTTAACATCACTTTTGCTTGTCATGTAGCAAAAATGTTTGCTTACCATGAAACATAGTCATATTAAGAATACCTGTCATATTAAGAACTGTCAGGAAAGGTAACCTTTGTTATGCAGTGGTTCTAGGAATCAGGCCTTAAACCACAAATACAGCCAGAACTGAGTACACTTTAAAGGTAATTCTTGTCCTGCTTGGGCCATTGAGGGGTGGGGTAAGGAAAGGTTCAACATGGTCAGTATGAATTAGATGCCCTCAAGTGTTCCTTTAAGTGTTGGTTTGGTTTTTTCCCCCTTTTGAAAACCTCTCAGAGAACAAAGTTCTAAGGGAGAGGAAAAGGAAGACTAGAAAAAACACCACACTTTGTTTATGCAACCCTGACAATGGCATAAGTCCATGTGTGAAGAATGAGGGTAGAGGTATTCTACTCTCTTATTTTTTTTAAGGACAATACATCCTCTTGTTTTAGACAACAGCTTATACACATATGCAGGCTAGAGGAGCTGCCAGAAGACAGCATCTTTGGGAAACATGGTGCACAGGACAGCATGGGAACCAGGCTTTGCTGTTTCTAAGGATTCAGCACATCAGCTTTCTTGCAGATGGAATAATGAACTACTTTCTCTCTTCAATGCATAAATGGTAATCTCTGCTTCATCCCAAATGACATCTGTAAATAGACAATAATCCGTTTTATTGTCTAAGTGGGACCATCACTTTAAAATAAAAACAACTGAAGTAATTTGAAAATGTACAGTAGTCCCTAGATCTAGAAAACATGCCATCTGGACCGTAAGATTTCAAACAATACAGTTCAGAAAGCACATCTTGAAAGGCATAAGGTGTAAGAATCAATGGGGAAAGAAATTAAGAAGAGCAGGACATTCAGTATTTGTTTGCAGCTGAACATTTACTTCAAGGTTATTTCTTCAAACAATTTGCTAGCTAATAAGTATCAAAATTTCCCACTGTAGTGTCACCTTTGGAGAGAGTTTTCCACCTGCGTGCCCTGCCATTCCCACTCACAGAGCAGCTTGTAACATTCCAAGAACTTCTCACTTGCTCTCTATGCTTTTTTTTTTTTTTCTGTCTTCTCAGTCTGAATGTGCTCACCAGATGCAGTGACAGTTAAACAAAAGCACCATAAAAAAAATAGGCCAAAGAAAGATCTAGCTAAGTGCAGTACTTCCCAGTGGTTTATTTTCTAGTGGGTTATCCTTGCTGGAATGAGTATGTAACAAACTCTGCTAAGCAGTGGAAATTCCAGAGATATATTCATAGCAGAGATACCCAGCTCTATGCAATTCTGGGCAACTCTTGTGCAACAGTCAATCTAAGCATTCACTTGAATAAAGAACAACTAAATGCAGTTGGTGGGTTTTTATGTGTGTGTGTCTCATTTTGCTTGTCATTCATGGACGTTCATAGAAATAAATGTGTGTGCAAGAGAAAAATTGTGATGGCAAGGTTTTGTTGATGTTTGTGAGAAAGCAACAGAAACATTCACATATCATGCTGGAAATTAATTTTAAGCTCAAGAGTTATCCATCCAAGACCAAGCACCCATATTGTCTGGGAATGAACCTTTTTGCGGACTCAAGAAACAAACCTTCTTGGTTCTTGGGGGAAATTATTTGGAAACAATTCATAGTCTGGAAGATATGTACCCATCTGAACCATTTACCGAACCCTTGAGAATAACCAACTCATCCTTAACTGTATTCTTCATCGCTAATTTTGAGCAATGCTGGGGTTGGGTTGTGAAGAGTATCTGCCTGGAGGACTTCTGGCAGCAGATAATGCATGTGAAGAGAGGACGAAGCGGAAGGATGCCCCCAACCTTCCCATTCACTGAAAAATCTGAGTAGGGGCAGTATCACCAGCCATGCCCCCCCAAAAGGAAAGCCCCGAAGGTGTGGTCAGATCAGTTATGTGATGGGGGAAACAGACTGGAGACCACAAAAGAAAGAAAAGCTGAACTTCCAAGTGGAACAGGTAGGAGCTGTCATGTAACTTCTTTTCTGTGAGGTCTGTCACTTATCCAAGGCTCAGAAGTATCTCTGTTACACTCCCATGGATGTATTTAACAGCAGCTCTGCAGAACTGCCAAATCATATGATGAAACTACAGAAAACACAATCTAAGGGAATAAATCTCACATCACTTCTCTAGAATGGTTCTGTTTGAACACTTGTTTCACACTCTAAAGCCCCAGGATCTTGATATGCCGGGCAGGAACTGATACGCTGTGCATCTGTAAAATGCATGCCTTGAATCCCCTTATTCAAATGGTGGTGTTTCATTAGCAACAGCTTAAAAATTGATTTAAACATTATGTTCATTGCTCACAAACACTTCTCACAAAGCCTTCTGTTCCCATTGAGGCTAAAAAATTCCATTGTATGCGTAATCTTTTATGAGTGCATTCTTTGAATACTTTATTTCTTAGAACTGTAACAGTTCTGTTTATAAAAAGGAATGATACTGATAGCAATGTTAGGAACTTTCAGAAGGGACCACTTAGATCTTTAAATTTCCATATTAGTCCTGTTTCAAGAAAAATACAAAACAAAACAAAGAGCCTCAATTACATAGTTTAAATTCTTTAAGAAACAGCTTCACATGCCAGGCTAAGAGGATAGAAAATGCAATCTTTACCCCCTTGATCAGATCTTGCAGCCTTCTGAGGATGGCTTCACATAGGAGTTTTTAATTTGGCACTGGTTTAGCTACCAAATCAGGTTTTCATGTTGGACTGGGATATTTAGAGAAGATAGCAAGCTGTGGGGTAAGAAGAAGCACAGGGCTAACTGCCAAGTAGCACAGGGAGCAGGGGAGAAAAAAACCCAGGGATCCTGTGTATGTCAGCCAGGTTCTGTGTCCAAGGAGATAGATGGAAGGGTGTGCCCACTGTCCTCTTCTTAATATCCAGATACTTTTTAACATGAGTCGGTGCTACTGAAACAACTGCAGTGCAACACTTCAGGACAGGACCTTGGAGACTAATCTGACCACCTGAGTGCTGTTCAGAAACAATTCACTCTGAATCCCCTCACTTTGAGAACAATAGCTGTGGAAATCTAGCATGCAAGCAGTTGGTCTGAATTACAATTTCTTTTAATTTAGAAGAAACATTCTTCTTTTTAATGAACATCCTGCCTCTCAGTTTAATGAAGAACAGTGATAAATAGGACATTGCTTTAACTGTTACAGTTACCAAATAATCAATCTCAAGGAAGTATTCCCTCAGGGAATATTTCACTCTCTCACAATGCCACATGCTGGAAAAGGCAGTCTGCACTGCCATGGGTGACCCATTTTTGTGGGCTTCACTGTACTGCTGGTAAAGGCTGTAATCTTCTACAAATCTGCTGAGAAATGAGGACACATGGGAGGAAGGGGATAATGCTCTGCTCTATTCTTTCTGCAGAGGTAATTATGCAGTGACTGAAAAGTATTATATCACTGGACAGGTAGACAACTAACTTCAGCATTCAATAACTCAACAGGCAGGTTGAAGAAATAGATCTGACATTCTTCTTTACAAAAAATCTCTTCAGTGCCTTAGTGACTTACTTGTCAGAAGTAAGTGCAGATTTAAGAGTTCTCTTTCCACAGAGGCACTGCACTAGATTAGAAGTAAGGGCATTAAAAGTTTTCAGTGCTCAAAGCTTCTGTTGTTATGGATCAGCACTTCATGGCCAAATTAAGAGATTTCTCTTCTCTGCCTGATCTCCTTCTATAGCTTTTATTATTTTAATACTTTCTTCATGTTTGCTGAGACACTATTTTGAAGGAAAACAGCAAAATATGCTGCCACAGTGAAGCCTTGGAAAGAGTGTGCTGGACAAAAGTATCACC
>NW_008237619.1:11643004-11681399 GCF_000691975.1 Corvus brachyrhynchos | reverse complement strand
CAAAAGTATCCCCAGTACCATGAAACACAGCATTTGAAGAGCTTTGCTAAAGCTGCTGCATGGACAATACACGGCCCCCTTTTTGCCATAATGTCTAAGTCCCACCGAAGTGAATACATCTTCCATAACAGAAAAATAAGTCCCTTTGACCACTTGGTTCTCTTGATCTGTTTGAGATCCCTCCTTAATCCTCACTCTACTTTCTGTTTTCTTCCCACATCAAGCCAGCCAAAATACGTTTATTAATCATTGCACAGTTAAACACTGATATTTAATGAGATTCCCCCCTGCCTGATTTGAATGCAAGCAGTTACTCTAGAGATCCAGGTGGGACTGAATGCCTTAATTACCTCCTAATCCAATTTAGAAACACCCTGTCTGAATTAGCAGTTGTTGTATGATACATAGGAGTCTTGTGTTAGAGGAAACAACTGAACTGTAGCTCTAACATCAAGGCACAAACTTTTTTATCTAATCTTGGTCTTTGTGATGCCTATAGCTGAGAGAACCTTGCTTTTAATTTGCTGCTCTTCCTCTTGCCATTTTCCTGGTTCTCCTCTTATACTGTTTCTGTGGGAGGAAATCACTCCTTATTCAAAGCTTCTGTTAAGCTTGGTAGCAGCCCAGGTCTGCCCCATTTCCTCCCTTTCACTTTGAGTGCTAGTCGGAATATGAATGTTTAGTTTATTTGCAAAAGCACTTGTTTCTCTTTCCTCACATTAAACTAGTGCAAATAAAAAACATAGCAGAATATATAAAGTACTTAAAATACATGAAGTAGTCCTTTGGCCTCTAGGTGAGGCACAGGTAAGGCCTCAAATGCCATGCATGAATGACATATGAACTTGCTGGAAACAGTCTGGAAGAGAGCAACAAGAGCAAGTGGAGATCTACACAGCAGACCTATGAGGCAAAACCGAGTAAGCTGAAACTGTTTTTTTCAGTGAAGAGAAAACCAAAGTGAGGAGAAACAGCAATATTCCAAAATGTAAAAGGCTGTTGCAGAGTGAAGAGTTTTCCACTGATTTTTATGCTCATTGGAAATAGCATTGGTAGAGGGACAGGCTATTTGTTGAGGGAAGGGAAAGAAGCCATCTGGTTTAGTTGTTTTTCTGTGATTCCACGAGAATTTCTTTCAACCTTGGTGTGTTCTGTCCTTTTCACTACAGACTCTCTCTCACTACACTTAGTGCAGATTCTTTTATTCTGTAGTACCAGTTATCACCATTTTGAAGCATCTGTGTTGCTATACTCAGAGCAGTGAGCCAGCATTTTCCTGGATTACCTTTGATTTTACAGTAGTTAAACTTTTCCTTCCTGTTCAGACCTCTTCTCCACTCACTCCTTCCTTCCCAATATACTGGCTAGGAGTACTCTTCTGCAAATTGGAAGCCAAATTCCTGTTCAACGAGGGTGATTATTTGAAACACGTTGCTATCCTCACACACGAACCTTTGCATTTAATGTCTACACTATATTCTGCCTGGCGGCCAGCCTGCTGAGCCAGCACTCCTAGAGGTAGCCAGGTTACTGTGCACCATGAGCAACTGTCTTAGGATAGTGCCACACCTTGGAAAAGAAGGTTATTAACTCAGGTTCATCCCTATGGCAATGAAACCATCTGACTTTGAACTGGCTTGAAGAACTGCAAGAGTAAGCTCATTATGGCCCACAATATATCACAGAAAGGTTATCAGAGTTTCAGCACCTTTGCTTCCATTCTTGAGCCACTTCCCTGAATGCTTCTTTTAGAACTTGCAACCTAAGCAGTAAAAATTAATGTTCAGCACTTGCAGTGGCGTGGCACCTGTTACCTGGTGCTCTGAACTGTCACACATGCTGTACAGCGTCTCTGTGCACTGACAGAGCAAATGGTGGCACATAGGAGTCTCTATTAGGGCCACAGACTGATTATTTAGCAGAGCTAGGATTAAAACATACAATTCTCATCTTTACAGGACAGCTTGCACAAAAATGCCCAAAACCTCAATTCCTTAAGATTTCCAAAGAGTCACAAAATATATTTTGTAACTGCAGGTTTTATGGGAGAAGTTAAAATTTTACTTTTATCTTGCTTCTCTGGTTTGTTGTAGAGTTTTTTTTCCAGCCACTTGAAATTCAGGCAGCTATCAGCAATGTCTGAAATGTATTTTAGCAAACAGCTCTTTGCTGTTACTGGGGAGAAAAGCAACCAAGAAAACCAGACATATGATGTCCTTTTGGTGGTAAAGCCTGACTTTATGGTGACAAGGGTGAAAAGGTCTTTCAAGAAGGTGTTCTTTAGCTCAGACGTAATGAGAGGCATGAAAGGTCAGTGAACTGCCAAATACCAGCAGGTCAGGGAACACTGTAAGAAAAAATAAAAACTTGGTTTTAACCCAAGAATTTAATGTTCAAATTGTAATTTAATTTAGAAAGTGAAAATAAATGGGGGAGGAGGAGACAAAGCTCTATTTTGTATTAAATTTATTGAGTTATTTGGAGAGTGCTATCAAAGCAAAATTGCTGCAGTTTCCCAGAACACTGTAGCAACAACGAATGTTTGTATAGGAGAGAAAGCTAACACCAGCAACCCAGTTGGCTGAGAAGAGCAGAAATGACAGATCTACCACATTTTTACCCTTGGAAATCTCGTGCCACCCTTGCACAAGGCATTCCTACCCAGTGAATGTAATCAGGGAGCTGTAACTATTCTGTTATGGCTATTTCTGCATAACTCCCTCCTGTGGACACTCTATTCTGGAACAATTAGTAAGAGTAATTATTTTTAAATGAAGCCGGTTTTATTCCAGAGCACAATGTCCACATGAGGGAGTTACACTGAAATAAAGCTATTTCTGCTGTAGCAATGCTGATCAATTCTCTATGTAAACAAACCCTTTGACACTGATACTAAATTAATGCAGATATCTCTTGAGATTAAAGTTCTGTAGTCCAAGAGAATCAATCTTCCAAGCCTAAGTGTATGGTGTCAAAACAGTGACCCTCAAAGAACCCAGAAACACATGAATTCACTGGTTTATGCTTCATAACTCAAGTTTAGGTTGTGTGAAATATAACCAAAATAACTGTAGTATCAAGCAACTCTCACACACACACATTCACTTCGGAGTGTCTTTGCTACCCCAGGGTATGAGAAAGTTTGATGAGTGACAGGAGGAAAGGTCAACAAAGGATAGGTAAATGCTACATGAAGATGTATTAAAAGTTCAGTAGTTGCTACCCTGTGCTGTAGAGTTGCAAAGGCATAAATTCAATGCCATAACATGTTGCAGTCGTTTCTGATTGCCATAAAATCCTCAGTGTAATCTTGGAGGGAAGTATTGATCCTTTGTTCCTGTATTTCTGCTCATTCTGTAGAATGAGGATGGGGAGAAAGGAAGAACTGTCTCTTCTAGGGAAAACACATTTTCCTCCCAGCTCAGGATAGTACAGCAGCAGTTTCCTAATTCTTTTCATGGAAGCTTGCCCTACCATAAAAAGGACAAAGAGCAGGCTCCAAGACTGTAAATCCTATATGCAACAATGGCATGAAGGAGAGTTTCTCTGGAGCTCTTTTCATGCATTAGACTCCTCCTGAAGGCTTTGTGAGTCCAGAAAGGGAATAGCCTCTGGTTTTTCCTCAAAGGCAGGTCAGCTTTTCATTGTTCACAAACCTGAATCACACTGAAGTGACAGCATTTAGCTTATGAGGAAAATAACCTATTGATAATATTCTTCTTTAGGCATCACCCCACCCTATCAAAAAAAATTAAATAATTAAGAGCTATTTTTTTCTAAGCACATTCAAATGCATAAAGCCCTTTCTGGCAACTTTCCCACCAGATTTAACATCCTACCCACACCCACCTCAGGAGTACAGCTGTTCTAAAAGACTGTAAACTTTTTCTTTAAGAATGAAAAATTTACTTTCTTTCATTCTCAAAAGGGATTTGGTTACCAAAGCTGAACCTTATCAAATGGATTCGTAGCTAAGCAGAGAAGAAAAAATGTTTTCATTCTCTCCATAGCCACAAACTGCAGAAGTCTAGGAAAAGCTGAGGCCCTAAGAGATGAAACTGCAACACAGATGTTTTAGCCAAAGTACATACAGCTGTCTGCAGTTTTCCATTTATAAAATGAGTTTAAATGACAGTTGCAACAAACTCTCACATGCAGGTAAATGGCATTCGGTTTAAAATCACACAGAGTAAAGCATCCAATGTAGTGATATAAGAGATGCAGATTTCTTTTGTACAGATCCATTCCATCAAATTCCTGCAGTTTTTCCCTAGTTTGAAGAAAAGATAGAAACTTATCCTTAGTAACAGAGTGAGGGTATAAAGGATACTTCATTTACAGAAGCTGCAATAGTGTGCTGGTAAGTCTTACTGTTCTTCTCTCATACTGAAAAGACATGTTACAACCACAGGCACTGAGTGAAGCTCTCACTGCAGCCACATGGCCTCATAAGAGATCACCATAAACAGGTTGTGAAATCAAGAGATTTCTATGAAAACACTTGAAAAGTGTTCAAGGGCTGTACATATTAAATCAATCCTGATTTATTCAACAAAGCTGTCAAAATTATTTATACAGTGGAAGATACATACAAGACTATTTGCCAAGACTTTCATCCTTACATAACACAAACATATACACACACTTAAAAACACTACACAGAACTTGTCTACCCCAGTGGGTGCAGATTGACCCAACCTCATTCTGCTTGTACTCTGAAAAGGCGGGACAGAAGCCAGTCCCGGTCTCAAATCCATACACCCTTCAAACACTGTG
This sequence comes from Corvus brachyrhynchos, assembly GCF_000691975.1. Classification (NCBI taxonomy): domain Eukaryota; kingdom Metazoa; phylum Chordata; class Aves; order Passeriformes; family Corvidae; genus Corvus; species Corvus brachyrhynchos. Next base: position 11,676,623 of record NW_008237619.1, on the reverse strand, counting down.
CTCCGTCTACTGTAATTTTTTTGCCTCTCAAAAAACAAACAAGAAAACCAAAAACCTGTCTACCCCACACCCCCAAAAAATAAAGAATAGCCATCCCTCTGCCTCAACAACCTAAAACAATATAAAGAAAGTAATCTGACTTCTTCTGGTACTGCTGTTCAATAGACCACTTTCTACCCTGTCTCCCAGTAGAGGTGGCATAACAGTTGCAAAGAAAAATAGACCACCAGCTTATAGCCTGTTCTTATATGGGATCTTTGGCTTCTTTTCATTTGACTGTAAGTACAGAATTCCGGTTTTGGTCAGCATTGTTACGCATTTTAATGTATCTAACCTGAAGAATACTGACGGCATGCTTTGGATCATACAGAGAAAGCAGATCAGATGACATATTTCTAACATGCCTCACACACCTGCTCTTGGACTCAGACAGAAAATAAGTTTCTACAAGAGTCTTTGCTCACAGAGATTCTATTTGGCTTCATGTGAGGAAAGGAATGACAACAATCACAATATAAGGAGTGACAATTTCGTGATTGGCTATCTTAAGGCTAACCATAACTACAGTGAATCCTGGTGTAAGTCATTTTATGTCTCATCCCAAAATAAGTTCATTCATTTTGACGGTCCCACTTTGAGACATCTTAGTGTTTGTACCACCAAGAGAAGGAGCATGGATCCTCAAAGGGCAGGTACTCAGGGCTTTGGAATACAAGGCAATGTAAAATTGCTTGCTTTGACACTCAAATATAGGGATTGCCAGAATGCAAAAAAATCTGAAATTTTGAGAATGACAAGCATAAGGTGTTCACCACTGTTAATGCTAATTTTAACTGGAAATGTAACTATACAGTGTTTCTGAATAGAAGTCTGGAAAGCCTGGAACTGAACGTATTGAGCAGGTAGTGGTACAGTCTCTTCGGTGTGTTTTTCCAAACCAGTGAAATAGGGGCAACAATCTTCACATAATGAGTTTAAATTGTTTTAAATTGGAATTAAGATTTTGCCACATTCTCAAAAGATAATGCTACCTGTACAAATTACAGAAAATAATTTTAAATCCCCCAGCCCTTTATTTTATACTGTTCATAATGTGGCTCATAAAATCAAAGTTTATGTTAATTGGCAAATCAGTTCAGTTCCAGCTCAGCAGAAACAGTAGCAAAGACCTTCAGGAACTATAAACATGTTTGAAAGCTGCTTGAATAACTCACAGATTAAATGAATATGCTTTTACCCAAGAAAGAAAAAAATACACGAAGAGAACACCCTGATTACCTTCAGCTTGAGAATCCAGATGACTCTACATGGATATTCAGACTCTTTTAACCTCTGTAATGGTGAGTCCCTGTGTAAGAACATAAGGATGCTGAGGTAAAGTTGACTTCTTCCTGACTGGTACTTGGGTTACCTGGGACTTGGTAATCAAAGTTACTGACCTCAAAGTGTTTTAAATAGTTTGAATATCCTACAAGCAGTGCAATGAAAATCCAGATGTCATAGCGAAAGTAAAAAGATCAGAGTAGGGATTTCATCCCTTTGAGATGTCAGCCTAAGACTGCTCTTAGGTGGCAGCTGAAGAGATGGAAGTGTAGCTAATGATTTTAATTTCTCATTTTAAAATGTCCAAATCAAAATATCTCAAAACCACTCAGTTCCACCAAATAATAAAGCTTTGTGACCTCTGTGAGAAGCAAACTAAGGTGAAAAGAAGTAAACCCAAAGTGCCTTCTAAAACAACAGATTTGATTTGTTTGATAAATGGTTATGCTTTCTACGTCTCCAGAATGGCTTTCCATGTGTTTCCTTATATGGGCAGATATGATTTCCTCCAAAACTTCATTGCAATGAATATATCCTGCAAGTCAGAAGGAAGAGAAAAAAAAGCCTGCAGATCTTGAAATTTAGGACTCCCACAGCACAAAACAATTGCTATCTTAAATGTGAAGAAACACAGCAGAAAATTGTTCGGTCAAATACAAAATCACTTGCACTGGCAATGGAACCAAGGCAGAGCCAGTATATACCTATAAAAAAATCAAATTGCCCCAAACATGCACTGAAATGTCCTCCAGACTGAACGACAATATTCAATGCATATACTGTATTTTCCATTTCCCTATGCTGTTAAAAAAGATTAACGAATTAAATTGCGGGACAGTCCCTGAAGATAAACAGCAGTACAGATTACAGTGTTTTTAAACAGGAAATAGGAGCATGAACATCATAAAGCAAGGAGGCTCTCCTGACTCCTCTTACAGGCAGACAGTCTTGCCTTTGCCCATGTTCTCTGCATAAACAAAGGTGATCTGATATTTCTGAGTTCAGTTGATCTATTTAATAGAAAATGAAGACAGTTTGCCTTTCTAAAACATTTAACTGTCTAAATTTAAGGCCAAAGAAACCTCTTGGCCTGTGTCTGATGAGAGCTGCAGCCTTTATCTTGCCAGTTTGTTCTTGGTCTGTGCTTGTCAGAAATTAGTGGTTGTGTCTTAGACTTCCAGAGATAAGACACTCAGCTACCTTCTGCAGTGCAGAGTGAAATAATGGTATTATGGGTTTTTCATTGGTTTAGTAGTCAGGATTGAATTTTAAAACTTTTTAACAGTGGCAGAGAATATGTCAAAGGCAGAGGTTTGCTCTAATAAAGTATTTTTTAAAATGCAATCAAATTCTAAGATTATTGACTACAGTGTCCAGAATAGGAAGAAATACACTGTTCTCAGTACAAAGAGAAAACACTGCTAAGTAGAAATGCCAGAATCAAATCCTTTCCACTCCGAATGGAGATCAAAGAAAATGTCAGTCCTCTTTATTCAGCGTTTGAGGCTGGCTTGTATTCCTTTCAGACCCTGGTAGCATACTTCCCCCTTGGCAGGGGGTGCCTAGCAGGCAGACCTGGTATGGCTGCTGGCATGAGCAAATGGGCCCTTCAGAGTTTTGGAGGTCATGGCTTTCACACAGCAAGCTCACAAACAGTAAGAACTCCTGGGGTTATTGGTGAACTTCCCTGTGAAAACAGCACATTAGAGAACCCCTGAACAATTGAAAGCAGTCACTGAAGTTGTTGGGCTTTACCAGCCATCCCAAATTAATGGGAATCATTCTATTCCCATCTGCCATCATAGCAAGTTAGAACTTCCGGTGCGATACATAATTTCTAGGACAGATCTTTATCATAACAATTTGCAAGTAGGACTTTCTATCAGAGACTCCAGATACCCCCTGCAAATATGTTCAGTCCTCAACACTCAGCCCTGATACACAGGTGAAGCAACAGAGGCAGAAACAGCCAGGTTATAGCCTGTGTAAAGGAAAGACTTTAGTGAGTACTTTGAGGTGACTGTTAGTGGTAAGATAAGGATTCAGTCTCAAAAACTACTGCACTATGGACCTCCATAAAGGGCATCTGTGTGATCATCTATGATGCTACCGGATCAAGAGCTTAATTTTCAGAGGGTCCCACTACAATCTTTTCCCCACAGACACTGGAAGCTTAGGCTACCTTAACATTTGCCCAGTGATCCTATGAGAAGTATGTGCTTCAATTTTTACGGCACAAGACCTGACCTGCAGAAATGAAAGTTACAATGTTCGTTCAAGGGTCTGAAAGCCACTGAATGTTCCACTTGCACAGATTTCACAGTGACAAGGACACTCAGGTCTTGGCAACAGGTATTGTGCATGTAAAACTATTCCCAGCCATATGGATTTCAATTATAAATGTATTACTTATGAGTTTTTAATTCATTCTTCAAGAAGAAATGTTATCTTCACAAGAAAAATGAAAGAATGAATAGAAGGGAGTTTTGGGAATTGAAACAGAAGCTGCATGCAAAATCAAGCAGGAAAACAGAAGCCAGATATAGAATTTCCTTCTGGGATCATGAACCCTTCTCTAGAATTTGATCCAAGAATCCATATCACCTACATGTCAGTAGGGATCTGCAGATTTGCAGGGATATCAGTGAGAAGTTACACAAATAAAAGGATCTTGCAGGAACAGGCTGGAGGCTAGAAGAGCTCCCATGATACTCATATATCTAATTGAGAACAGCAGATTGGAAGGGACTCTTGGGTCATTGAGTTCAGTCCCTTGTTTTTGTAGGCAACCATGCCATATAATCTTTTTCATATGATGGCTCTGCTTATAATCAATTAGATTTTTTTTGGTTTGGGGGTTGGGCTTTTTTGGTGTTTTTGCTCTTGGTACTCTTAGGGGAGAGCTTCATAGAGTCTCATTTCTTTTAGAATTAGAAACCTTTTCAAATCCAGAATAATTGTACACAAATAGTTTATACCATCTGTTCTTGCGTCAGCATTTCCCCTGTTTAAACAGCACTTTTTCTAATGTAGTTATAGAATACAATCATATCCCTCTTTTTGTTTTGCCTGAACATGCTGGCTAAGCTTCCTTATTCTTCCTTCCAGGATACTTCCAATCCTGGACAATCTGAGCACATTTTTACACCTGCTACTTTTTAAATTAAGATTTCTTAAGCAACAGGATCTGGCTATACTGAGTATTCCTGATTGATGAAAACCATCAGCCATAATGTTTCCCAACAATGTTTTTGGAAATATCTTGAACTGAAGCAGCATGAAGCCCATTTCTGTCAGACATACTAAATGGAAATTTCACAAAAAGTCCCACTGCCTTCAGTGGGTGAGCCATGTCTGCTATTTGTCTTCCAATATCCAAACATCATTTTCCAGTAAAAATATAATTTTTTCCCAACTATTAAAATTTTGGATCACAACAAAAGCTAGCAATATGTATTTGCAAACATTTACGAAATGAAAAGCAGTAGTACTTGTACCAGCATTGGAACGAGATCTTTCTGAGAATGAATGTTAAGTTGACTGAATTCAAAAGCAACAACAGTATTTTCTAATCATTTGAGGAATAAATTATTTGACCAGCATTTGTAACAATATATACAGAATATTTATCACAAATAAGAATTTAAGATCTCCACTGTAGTTCACATGAAGGAATTCAGACTTATCTCACTGCTGGATGCTATAGTTGGCATGAATTCCAAATTTGCAACAGGGTGGAGTATTTGATCAAAAGATCCAGAAATTTTATGTGGGTAGCCAAAGTCAATCTGTTTGGCAAAACATACAGATGATGTTTCTCTCACATTGCTTTGGTATTTTGGAAAAGTTGCAATATCAAAGAAAAAAGTTTGTACTCAATGCACTGGAAGCAGTAAGTCATTAAAAAGGTGTTTTCTGAAGGAATAAGTAAGCATAGAAGACGTAGGATTTGAGGCTGCAAATAGTCTTTTTTAGTACACTCAAAGTACAAATTCTGGAAATTCAAAATTGTGCCTCCATCTGCTACACTGCCACTCTTTCAAAAGTGACAGCTGATACTTTGTACTGATTGATACAGCCTGAAGTGATACACACTTCTGATTCTGCTGAAAACTGTGCTCTTTGGAGTAGGTTCTAAACTAAGGTACCTCACTGCACTAATAACACAGGAAAAAGCTAGCAAGCATGCTTAGTATCTTCATATATTACATATATACTGGTTGAGAACAATGGAAGAATAATCCAGCTACAGGATGTTCTAATGATGGACTCTCATTTATGAGTACTTTTCTTTTTCAATGAGCAGCAACCTTCAGTGTTAGAACATGGAGTTAATTGATTTGTAACATTTTTATGGCTGGCTCATGCTTCCCGAGTAATGGCACTAATCATACTGTAAATCAGAACTGGTCCTATACTTACTAGATATGCTTGCAAAAATCTTTGAACACCTTTTAAAGACAGATTCTTAAGATGGAAGTCTCGCCACGTTTCCCTCTTGGACAGTCACTTTATTTAATCAATAGGCAGGATTAAAAACTTCACATTTTCTTCTAAAATCAAGCTGGTATTCGGTATTGGTGCAATTGCTAATGCTAACTAACATTTCTATCAGTCAGGAGGAGTCTCCATTTAACTGGAGTGACACTCTTGGTGCTGGAAAAGTGCTGAGGTAAATTAGCTGTCAGGATAAAATAGACGTGTGTTCAAGAAAAACGAGTTCTAATCTTACAACTATGCTTTCACTGCAATTATCATTATTGCAAGACATGAATTTACCAGTATTTCCAGCATGAAAAAGAAAGGATATGTAGACATACGATTATTGTCAAGTATCAGACAATTAACAAAATAGTATCAAGAAACCCATTTTCATGTAATTACTGAAAGTCATGTGGAACTCTCAGTATTTCTGCAACTAAGTCTATTCCTTCTCTAAGGTCTTTATACTAAAGTGTGGGTGAACTGGGAGGATTGGGAAAGTGACAGCCTATTGCCTTTGCCCTGGCTGTTGGTGTACCTCAGCACAGCTTTGATATAAAGCAAGGCAGCTCTAACCCCAGCTTTCAGGCACTGGGCAGGGAAAGCAGAACAAATAGTTTCAGCTTCAGCTTATCCAGGAACTCAAGAGGAATGAGTTATGCTGTCAGTGAAAACTGCTCAAGCCAAACAAATTTCATTTTTCATCTGTATTTGAATGCAGACATGCACAAACTTGGCATACACAAGGCACAGGAAGCGTATGTTATTTCATGAATTTATCGTCAGCAGTAGCAGTGAGATACTCCTAAAAGTAATTTGTGGGTACATTAAATGCACTCCAGCACTTGATCAGAACAGTAATGAAACGTAGAATGATATAAAATCAATCAGTGGTACCCTTCTGCCCCTCCTTGAAGTCTGATTTCAGTGGGATCAGAGTCAAGCCAGTCCATGGCATAGCTGAAATCTGTCGTAAGATTCAGATCTATCTGGACTACTGCTGCATTAGTCATGGATCTCTCTGGCCTCCCTTCTTTCCTCCTCTTCTGTGCCCACCCTGTCAGAGCTTGTGTTACTGTTCCAAAAGTGCTCCTGCTCTAAAAAATGACCTCTGAGGTCTGTTTGCTTTTCCACAGGCATGGCTCTTACTGCAGTCAAATCCTCCAAATCCAGTAGAACAGAACTGAATCTCTGAGAAGCCAAAGAATACTCCTGAAATTCCATGGTTCCCTGAAGCAAGCACCAGAGCCCAGCAAAGAAAAATTTCTCTCCCCAAAAGAACTGGCAAAGGAAGGGAGACCTAAATACCACAAATGGTCAGAAGACTCAAATCTGTACTACTTGTACTATGGGAAGGAGGAGGAGAAAGAGGAGCAAACTACTTCCTAGCATGACAGGATGATTAGAGGTATGCAGCAAGGCGAAGGGAGGGCTTGATGCTCAGATAGGTGAATAAGCTCTGATTAAAACACTTGGATGTACAGTCCAAGGAAGTCTGAGTGTGTCTGTCCACTTGTATGTACATCTGTCTGAAGTCACCTCAGTTTAGCACAGCTATCCAGTGGAAACTGTGCTGCACTGCAGCAATAAACAAACAAAGCCCCTGAGCGTTCCAGTGACTTGGGCCAACTGTGCCAGTCCCAACCCAGACATAAATAGGCTGATTTTGCATGGGAGGCGGTGCATCAATTTTGTACATTAACAGGTCATATCTCACACTTCACATGGCTGTAAGATAATGTTATTAATTTCTTTAGGGTGCTATGTTATTTGATTTAAGAAAAAATGCATTTTGATTCTATTTATATAATGTTTGCTTGCTGGTACACTGTGAAGCTTTAAGCAAAGAATCAAATTATTCTCACACCAAAAATAATGAACTAGGATGTCTTTTTTGATGACAATGATCTCTTGTTGCCAAATGCTTCACATTTGAAGTAATGGCTTAAATCTTGGCCATGCTTCCTAGGTAAGTCTTTTCTCATAACCCCTTCAAACAGTATTTTCAAGCAGTCCTTTTACCATATTAAAACTTCACATGTAGTTGTGAGACCATATGTTTGATTTTGAGTTATGGACAAACTAGAGCATAAACAGAGCCACAGAATTCAAGGTCTCATTCTCAACTTCTAAAACTCATTGTGTAGATGCATTTGAATACAGGGGTTTGGTTTGGCCCCCCTTTGATTTCTTCTTAAATCAATTGTCTTGTTTTATTTTAAAGGTACTTTGCTACTTTTATTTTTGTAGGCACAGGGTAAAGCAAAAAGGAAATCAAATACTGTCAGAAATAATGAGGGATGCAATTCAATGCTGTCATGAGGAAAAAAAAAGTTTCAGGCTTTCTCCTTCCTTTCATATTTAAACTGAAAATACCTTTTAGTTGGATAATTTGCCTACTGTCAGTGACCAGAAGCACCTGAGTACTGCATGCAATAAAATAATGAATGTAAAGCTGACTTCCATGCAAAATAACCAGCAAAACCCATATTCCACTTTAGCTCTTAAAACAGGACTTATGTAAAATTCAAAGGGTACATCAGTTTGTGGGAGTATTTCAATAGCTGTCTACTTCCTTTAAAAATCCAGGGGACAAAAAAATCAAAATACTATTTAATTCCTTTCCCATTTATACTTTAACCACCATATTACTTCAACTTCTGAGAGACAGCACACAGCCAAGCTGGAGTCTGCAACTGTAGGTAGCACCACTGCAGTAATAAAAGCATAGTGTATCATAGAAATATTAACCTGAGAGATCATTGTATCAGGAAGCTCACATACAGATCTAGGAACTCCTGATCAAGGCTGTACAGATACATTTTGCAGTTGCTGACAATTAAAAAGAAGTTACAGCACAACAATCTAAAACAAAGCATGTCTTCAATTTTTAGCAAATCAAAAGGGATGATGTGTTTAATTTATTTTTGTTGCATTTATTTTCACTTAATTTATTTTCAGAACAATGGTTTCAAAAACATACTTCCAAATATTTAGTGGGTTTCTTTTCCTATCTGAAAAGCTTTGTTTCAAAGCGTTTCAAATACAAAACTCCAGAAATAAAAGGCTATTTATTTTCACCAGAAAACCTTACCTATACTGGAATATATTAATGAAATGCTTGCTTTCACAGTTTCTGTGAGAAAGTTCTGACCAAGACATTTTTTCAGTTCTGTTTCATTTTCACTTACTCCTTTCTGTAGATGCACAGTATCAAAACGTCAATATTTAGGTCCACAAGCCATTCAAGAATGCCAAGATGAAAGGATTCCACTCTATAACTTGACGAGTCACTTGCCTCTCCCAAACTTCTATTTAATGGGGCAAATATTTGCTCTCTTGCATCACACACAGAGTTTGAATAGGCACTTTGGGTCTGCCGAGCCAGACTGAGAAGTGGAAACCTGTCAGAGAAGTTAGATAGAACCATAGGATAGAATCACAGAAACATTTACGTTGGAAAGACCCTTAAGATCATTGAGTCCAACTGTTAACCAGTACTGTGATGCCTTTGGCAGATTTCAAAAGCTCTGCTCCAAGAGAAAGCATACAATGATGGAGAAATTTTGAAAGACAACAAGAATTAGGTTCCTGTGTGTCACTTATGCATGTAAAGAAACTGCTTCATTCACACCATGCCCTGCTGCATTTCTAATACTGGGGTGAAACAGCTAATGGCACAACTCTATCTGTAACTGCAACGTCACAACAAAAATGAAATGTAGTCATACTCATTGTTACCACATGCCTTTTACTTTCTTGGACAGAACTGTCTAACACAAAAAAATTTATTAGTTTCAATTAGCTGCTGCATCTCTCCATGGCTACGAGCATTTAGCTGACTGTACACCACAGCTTTATCTTCAGCTTCACTCATCCAACAGACACTGGAGTGAAAAATACTGCTTACTTTTGCTCTAACTGGCATGACCCCTACCTTCAAAGTAGATATTTAAAAATGTTTTGTCCTCCCCCTTCAACGAAGAGACAATCCATTACAGTGTGGACTCTGTAAATGTTACTCAGCAAAACCAAGGTGATAGATTGCTTTATTTAGGTAGGATTTTTTAAATAATTAACTGGTTTTGGAGCACCAACACCACTGACTTTCACTGGGATTTAGACAAAAAGGCATTTGGGGGGAATTCCACGACTGCTTTTTTTTCTGCTATGCTACAGAGTAATTTTGAATCTTTTGGAGGAGGAAGGAGAAATGTGGGCATTCAAGAAAACAAACAAACAAACAAGAACAAAAGTCTCAGGAGATTTTTAAAGAAAGCAAGCTGCTTTTGGAATAGCTATTCTGAACAATTACTTATTTGAAAGTTTTTTAATACCATATTCAAAAGTTATCATTTAAATGTCTCCTTCCAGTTCTAAGAGAACAAAAGCCTGCATCACAACACCCACCAAAATAAGTCTGCCAGAGATGGCAGGGATTGCATGAGCTGCAGATATTTTCCCTTCCTGGCAAGGTGGTTGCACAATTCCAAGAATGTGTGCGGAGAGCATTTCTTCCAGTGTCTGCCTCCTTGCTGGAAGAAAACTCCCAATGCTCTACCCCGGCTGGTTCTCCTGCAGCATGGTGCTCCAGTGATGCCTTACAACTGCAGAAAGATCCCCAGGGAAGATGCTCAGATCTGTGAAATATATCATCATGCCTCCCTCAGTTTGTTATCTGTTTTCAGGGAAGTGACAGGCCCTGATCTACTTTATGAATCAATTAAAAGAAAAAAAAAATCAAAACCACCACACAATAAAAAACCTAACCAAAAAAACAACCAAACAAAAAAACCCTTCCAACAAACTTAGAAATGAATCCCACTACTATCACTTGTCTATGTTCTGTGAGGTTTTGAGGCATTTTTCAAGTTACTGTCATCATATGGCTGGCCTAGGCACAGAAAAAACAACCCCACTTCTGGCTTGTTTAATTTCTTTGTTAAAAAGGAAAAGATATTTATGCCCAAATGAGGACATTGCTGAATCCAAAGATAAAATCTGTAGGAAATTTAAATGGAAAGTAGCATGTGTCTATCAGAAAACGAATAATTTGTAATAAATTTTGTTGTCAGGAGCTCAGGCAAACACCCATATTATACATTTTAGTAGAACACTATTTAAACATGGAAGAAATTACTCTAAGCCACAATGTATGTGCACCCCTTCTTAAATAATGGATTCTCCCTTGTAATCAGCAGGTTTAAGTCCTCTCTACCCCATTCAAACTTTCATTAATCGAGTCTACTGATGGCTTATATAAGTGAGAAAAGTTGTGTGAGGGCCACATGGCTCATTTCCACATTTTACGCCTTACACATGCACCAGTCTGACACTGTACTGATGCTGCTGAACATTTACTTGTGCAGTTCCTCCAAACAGCCTGCTCTGACAGACAGCAGGCTTTGGCCATCTTCCCCTCCACAAGTGGGAAAGGGATACAGATGTCGTTCCTACAAAGCTACAAGGTCATATGAAATCTAAACCTGGAAGGCAAAGAGAATCCAAGCAATGAAATCTCGTGTCCACTTGGATCTCCAAAAAACAAAGTTTCTATGTCAGATTCAGCAACTGATCAAAAGAATGGGGTTTTTTCTGTTTTTAAGGTTAACATTGCTGATATACAGAGACTACACACAGTCCAGTGACATGCAACTTCATCCAGTATTTTGTGAAGAGAAATCTAAATGTTGGCTCTCTTCTTATTTCAATCAGTAGCTAACAACAAGTTCTTTCTTTTCTGTCTAACCAGATCCTTCCCTTCGTCCTTCCCCCAACTGCAAGAAAACAGTGGCTGGGACGTGGGTGTTTTATTTCATTCTGTAGCAAATCTCTAAAGGAGTGCAATCACTGTGCTCTTAGGTACTTAGATTAATAAATCTGTCAAGATTTTTAAATTCCCAGGGGATGGTTTTTTTCATATTACTATTTTTTTTGTACAAGGCAAAGAACAAAGAGGACTTCATCTAGCTTAAGGAACATAGGCGTTATTGTAAAAGAAAAAAACCCAAACATAAATCTCACCTTTGCCACTGGCACATGTCTGTACTGAGGATGCAACTATTGTGGAAGCTGATGAAATAAGCAACAGCTGCAACCTCTGCCCACAGAGGGCTTCGAATCTGACACTTGTGACAGACAGCCAGTGATCAAAATAATGGAATGAAAGGGTTACACCACCCTATATTGTTTACTGGACCAGCTGCTGTTCCCATGTAAGTAAACAGCAGTGGGGCCAGCAAGCCCTGAACTGTGCCACTTCCTTCCACCAGAGACCTTGGGAAGGGGTTCTGCTAATGGTGACGGGATGGAGCACTGCTAGAATATGGCTGGGAACAAGTCTGACATATCACTGAGCTCTTTCCATCTGGTATTTCCTTCATACTGGATGTATACATCTAGACAGAAGAAAAATCTATAGCAGCCATACAAAAATCAGAATCTGTTTTTAACACATAATTATTATTAACATAATAATATGTTTTTAACACATAATTATTAGTCCTAAGTGCTAAATCAACATCATTACATACAACTCCATTTTTATCACACAACAGATACCCTTTCAGAATTTTTTTTTTAAGAAACATTTTTTTTGCCTTAAGTTCTTGTGTTTGGTTTGTAGCCAGAGGAAATTATTTTGGGAAAGTGTAAGGCCACTTGGACAAGAGATCCCTGGGAAAGTGGACTGAAAGAAAAAAAAAAGGGGCTGTCACTCATCACTTCAGAAAAAAGATTGCTTTCCCTCACTCTTTTCTTGCTTACAAGCATATCTTCAAAATCTGTGTTAGAATAAAAATTCTACAAATTACCTTTTTTATTATGCAAGAATGCACAGGATTTTCTCTCATAAGAAAAAGCACAACTTTTGGAGATGATCAACAAACAACCCCTACTACAATTTATCCATCATGGAGAGTTTAACACCTACCTACCATGTCATTCCTGTATATATAATTTGGAATTAACATCACAGCTATTTTCACTCACAGAGGGTTTATTATGCATGGGAACAGCCTACATTAATATCCAGCTATCAAGACAACAGAAACCTCCCAGAGAAAAGCCCTCTTCCACATCCACTGCAATATTGCAATTCTATCACACAAGACAAAGAAATTCCACAATCTGTGCAACCCATTTTACAGAAAGGGGGCAAAAGAAATCACATCTCTGAAAAGTATTTTCATTTCCTCAGACTAACCACACATGCCTTCTATCACCTCTCTGCCCCTAGCACATGTAGCACAGAGTTTCAGCTACAGTCAACACAGTGTAATTCAAATTTACCTTGACTGAGCCAGATATCAGCTTTCAAGAACCATCTAAAGACTTAAGTGCCATTCAATCCTCTCCAGGTTTTTATAAACACTGGGCCTGGAAAATCTTCCTTTATGGGCTATTTTAGACCAAGAAGGAAAAGAATGCAGAGTATTTCTATTTCTTACCCAGAAGACACAGAGTGCCTAGTTAGTCTTTCTGCAAGAAGGGTCAGCTTGATGCCTTTGCTTGGTGGCATCTCTGGCATTCAGACACAAGGAAAAAGGTCATCTTTTCCCTCTAGCCATTTCCAACAATTTGTTGTGTTGGGGCTAGGAAATTGTAGCTCAGTGTAGACAAGGGCATCAGGCTCTCAGAGGTTTAAATAGAGATGGAATCTCTGACATGGAAGGGATTTCAGTGCAGGCAAGGAAGGATGAAGGCATAAGATCGATACAGGCATATGAACATCTTAATCTTTCTACAGTTTTTCCTGCACACGTGAAAAGGATAAAACAAATAACATTTCCAAGTGCCCTAAGGTGGTTCCCTAGTGACAGGCCTACCTCCTCCAACAGTCAAGGGTCTCACAGCCAAACTGGACAAGCTGGGAAACGCTGCCCTGTAATCCCCAGAACCCAGCAACTGGGACACGTGGTTATGCCCAGAGCAAGGCCCACTGAGAAGCCAGAGTAGACTCAGAGAAGTGTAAAACACTATTTATTTTGTAACTGTGCCACAACATTACATCATCCCCCTTATTAAAATCTTATATTGCCCTTAAATGTAATTTTCTTACATGCTCAGTAATGCTTTCTTACACTGCTTCAGGCTCAGCAGTGAGCATTCATATCTAGGTGTACCTGCACTGCAAATAGAAACTCTGCAAATACCCCCAGATGTACAGAAGTTCAAGTATTTCTCTCTCTTCTGAATACTCACTGGTTTAACTATATTTTCAGTGACATTTTCACTATTGTAATGATTCCATAAACACATTTTTAGGATTCTTGCCAGGGCTTTTCTTACACTAAGTGCTTACATGTGTATATTTTTGTGCATGCTTGTTTTTATAATAAACTTTCCAGTATACTATTCTTTCTGACTGCCTGATGGTCAGGAATGACTGTCCTGCACTGAGTTTTTTTTTCTCTACGAGGCTTTTCAGCAACACAAAAAATTATATCCAGATGAATTAATTGACTCAGCATTTGTTTTGTCAGCTTCTTCCCTACCTTAATCAGGCCTCTATACACATCACTGTGCACAAATATAAACTCCAGGTGTAAGTCAGAGTACATGTCACAGGCCACTTCACAAGCCTGCAATTATGGATGGAGCAGGTACCCTGCACTTTGCCTCCCAGACCAGAATACTTCACCCAGAGAGCAATGGATATTGGGTGAGGCCCACAAATTATTATCTGGAGAAAATGACAGCCAAGAAGGGTTACAGTAGTGGCCCATAAAACCATGACTGTTACAGGGAAATTATGATAGCTCTTCATTGTCTCTTCCACACAAGAATTATAGGGCAAACTTGTTGTTAAAATTCAAATCCTTTAGGTGGCTCTGGCAGCAATAAGAAAATAAGCATCAGTTTTAAGTGAACAAAAAATTGAATTGCAGATACAACTGGAAGTTCAAATATATTTGAAAATAACCTAAGTTTGAACAGGGGTTGAGATGGATTATCTAAAGAAATGTCTAAATTTATGGCATAAACAAAGGTGCAAAAAGTTTTAGTTTTTAAAAAAATGTTTCCCTTGCCAATGTTTGATTGGCAACAGACAAACCATGAGACAGTTCAATTAAACAAAAAATGTCCAACTTATCTTGTACTGCTAAGACATCTCCACAAGCAGTCACACACATGCACACAGTAACTCTGAACCACAGCAGTTTATAATTTACTTTATTCTACAAATTAAGAGAGTATTGGATGGTGACTCAGCAACAAATATAGGGTTTTGTAAAAATTTTTTATAATTGTTTACTTCTGATACTGGCTCTGATTCCCCATTTTATACCTGTATGCCTCATAATTAGGATATTAATGTGAAAAGCCTGGTTTTGCAGTACCCCACTCATCTACTGGAAGTCTTCATATTAGCTAAGACCCAGGACTTGCACACCAAGCCTGCTTTCTTCTCTTGCTAAAAGCAGCAATGTGCCATCACTGGAATCAAACTTATTATCTAGATGGTTAATAAGTTTCTCTCCTAACATCTATGTTATTAATTTACCAGGATACTAATCTGATTTGTTGGAGGGGTGAAATCACTTCAGGAAGAAGAAGGAAATGGAAAGGTAGGGGAAAGTGTCATTTAGAAATTGTAGCCTTTTTTTTTTTTCTTTTCATCCTAGTATTATGGGATTTATCTGATTTCTGTGATATTGAAAGATAATGTGAAGTGGCATAATGTTTCTATAATATATTAAAATATAATTTGGAAAAGACCTTCAGCACATATTTTCTTTTTCCAAGAACCACATTACTCTTTATTGACAGCTCTACCAACTGGCATAAACTGGAAACAAGGGGCAACTGGAAACATACAGAAACATATAGAAATAGATAGACACGGGAGACAGCAGAAAACAACCACACATTTTAAAATGAAATTAATGTGAGAAGAAATAATATGAAACATGAGGATTGAATACATGGGAAAACCTGGAAATATTAATGCTGAATGATTTAGAAGGAAAAAAAAATACTGAGAGTGGCTGGATAGTTCATAGGAATAACTTAGACCCTTTTAGTTCAGAATTGATCCCTGAACAGATCAGCATTCAAAATTATTTAAGTAACTTTTTATGTATGTTCCACTTTATAGACTGCACACAAAATTTTCATAACCACAATGGCCCTGAGTACATACTCCCCAAAGCATGCAATGTCATTTAGAGTGTTTGATACTGATTCTCACACTGGGTAGCTCCCAGTGCAACACAGAAGTCTCTAAAGTTGACTGTACAAATGTTCCAACACAAACAGACTAGTTGGGATCCTTCTGCAAACAAAGAATTTACATGACATCAAACTCTGCTTTTTGTTAATCCAAATTTTGACCTCTTGTTCATTTGCCTTTTCCTCTTTGTAATGTGGTTTTACGTACTTCTGAAGGCTTTTAGTGTCCCCCCTAAATTTTCTCTTTCAACCAAACTACTCAAGCTCTCCTACATTCCTCATAGGTAAGAAGTCACAGAGCTCTGATTATTCTTCTTGCTGTATTCTAAATCCTCTTCCCCTGTAGAATCATATCTTTAGAAGCTGGGTGCCTGAAGTGGGCCCTTGTCAGCTCTGTGGAGAATAGTTTCTTATGCAGAATGACACCTTTTTGCAGAAAGCATCATGTTTTAAAAGTACTGTGTGTTATGTGAACAAACAAATGCAAACAGAGAAAAGGTGGCACCCCAAATACTCAGATGGTAAAAGTCAGAATTGGTCTTTTTTGGTTTAAATAAACTAATTTTCTGTCTCTGGATATCCATAATCTTATGCTTTAATTTTGTTCCAGCTGTATTGGTAAGCACCAACTGAATGACAATGAATAATCAATCAACAAGAATGCACTGAACCATTTCACTGCTGCACACATATCAGTGCATGCTGGTTACATTGGAAGTTTTTGAGTAAAAATTAAAATACTCCACCTAAGGAACAGCAGGGTCATTAATAGTTGGGGAGGTAAATTAAGAGCTATAAGCCACCTCTGTAATGACTCACTATTTTGCATCAACCCAGTATAAGCACAGCTACATATATATATATATATATATATATATATATGCATGCATACATAAAAACCTCCACAATCCCCAATGCTAAATCAAATAATTACATAGAAACAACACTCAAAACCTATGTTCATTCTTATCAAAAGGTCACAGATTCTTTCCTCATATATAGTATAATTTATTCTCAGTTGTCTTAGGAATGTGGAAAATACTATGACATGAAATGTTATTTGGGAGCATTAAGAAAGTTAAATGTTTATATTCAGTAAACGCCCCGATCCTTCTTCTGTAGCCAGTGTGCACAGTGCATATATTTTAAAATGACAGATTTAAATATAACTGCATTCCCATTTTACTTACTAGCCAATCTACAGACTGTGACTGGTTCCCAACTCTCATTTTTAAGTAAATAAATTAATACATATGCTGGAAGTTCCTCTACCAGACAGTCACGCTTGGATTACACTGTTCCCTTGCCTAAAGATCCCAAGTTCAGTCAAAAAAGGAAAAAAAAAATCTCTTGAGGATCCTCCTATTTCCCTCTTCTCAGAAGTCTGGAAAAAAATATGCTGAAGGAACATGAGCTCAGATTTGTACATGAGGCCTTATTTTTTGATTGACAATGAATATTATATAGGTATGTTAATGTTACGGTTTTTTGGCAGAATTTCTACAGAACCTAAATATTATACAAAAATTCTGCCTGAAACACTTCTTCTTGAGCAAATATATTTGGACTGCGCAGTGCCTTTCCAAAATTTGCCCTTCTAGTATTTTTTAGGGAGTTTTTTTAATGTAAGAGATCAATAAATTTGTTAGCAAAGTTTACCAAAATTTTAGCAACTTCAACAATGGGACTATGACCCATCGTAGGGATCTTATTTACAAAAATAACCCCCAACAAAAAAGAGCACAAAGTTCTCCCTAATAAGAAAAGAAATTAATAAGACATCTCTGAAGTAAAGCCATATTTGAATCCTCAAGCTGCAATTTTGGAAAGTTGTAAACTCTTAAAAAAAAATTATGAAAAAAACCACAGGATCAGCAAATTTCTGGAGCGTTATCTGACGTTGGCTCTGTCTTGTCTCCCTCTGTGGATTATTCCATAGTCAGAAGCTTTGATCAAGTCCACCTCTTCGCTAGTTCTCATGAACTTCACCCTGAAATTTGCTGTTCCAGAATCATAAAGTTGGCCTACAGAGACACAGCTTGGAAAGACCTGATGGAAACTGGTCCTCATGAACTGAACACCATGAAAAAATAAATGAAATCACTTTTTGCTCTTACCACACTGTGGTTTTTGCTGTTACTGTACTAGTTCACCACCTGCAGTATAGAGGGAAGAAAAAAATAAAATGTTTTTTACTGGGCAGAGGAAGTGAGTTTAAGAATCAGAGTGTAAGCCAAAAAGTGGTAAGAAACTTTAAAACAATTTTAAGCAAATTGTGACAAACCTAGACTACATTAAAAAAAGAGTGCATTACATAGCCTCCAAGTTGCCTGCAACTTCATCCCAGTTCGATTTCTGTTGTTTACCATAATTAAAGAAACACTAAAAACTTTCCTTTGCTTCAGGCAACATGACTGTGTTTTCAAAATACATCCAAGTGTACCCTCAGTCAGTTCACAGACAACACCAAGTCAGTGAGTGTTGATCTGCTGGAGGGTAAGAAGGCTCTGCAGAGGGATTTGGATAGGCTGGATTGATTGGCTGAGACCAGTTGTATGGGGTTCAATAAGGTGAAGTTCCAGGTCCTGCACCTGGGTCAGAACAACCCCATGCTACAGACTGGGAGAAGGGTGGCTGGGAAGCTGCCCAGAGGAAAAGAACCTGGGGGTGCTGGTCAACAACAGCTGAACATGAGCCAGGGTGTGCTCAGGTGGCCAAGAAGGGCAATGGCATCCTGGCCTGGATCAGGAATAGTGTGGCCAGCAGGACCAGGGTAGTGATTGTCCCTCTGTGCTTGGCACTGGTGAGGCCACACCTCAAGTTCTGTGTCCAGTTCTGGGTCCCTAAATTCAGGAAGGATGCTGAGGTGCTGGAGCATATCCAGAGAAGGACAACAGAGCTGAGGAAGAGTCTGGAGAACAAGCCTTACGAGGAGTGGCTGAGGGAACTGGGGGTGTTTAGTCTGGAGAAAAGGAGGCTCAGCAGGACCTTATCACTCTCAACAACTGCCTGAAAGAAGGGTGTAGTGAGGTAGGGGTCGGTCTTTTCTCTCAGGTAACTAGTGATAGGATCAAAGGAAATGGCCTTAAATTGTGCCTTAAATGTGTTTAGATCGGTTATGAGGAAAAAAAATCTTCATGGAAAGGATTGTCATGCCCTGGAACAGGCTGCCCAGGGAAGAGGCTGAGTTGCCATCCGTGAAGGTACTTAAAAGATGTGCAGATGTGGCACCTGGGCACAGGGTTTAGTGGTGGGCTTGGCAGTGCTGGGGTACTGGTTGGACTTGATGACCTCAGAGGTCTTTTCAAACCTAAGCCATTCTGTGATTCTGTGTTCTTCCACCAGTTCGCCTTACCTTTGAGATGCCAACAGAAGAGCTCAGCACATGACTATGTCGTGATTTTCTTTCTTCTGTAATACTACGCAAACAAATTAATATGAAAATGTTCTTAAAGAAAAATTATGGAAAAAACCAGCTGATAGTTCCAAATCATTAACAAAGTACATATAACAATGTCCTCCTCATCCAAAACTACTCGTCATAACAGCCTGAGAAAGAATGCAGTCATAGTATTTCCTCCAGCACCAGAGAAGTAGAGAGAATCCTATGAGAAAGTTATTTCCAGCATCTCTGACTTCCACTGACTATCCAAACCAAAAAGTGAAAAAGGACTTACCCCAGAGTTTCTCTGGAATGGATATCTGGTTAGACAACATTTTATGAGGCAAAATTGTGATAAACCATGGCACAGACATGCAGGATAGCACATTTGTCAGCATTTTACACCAAATTTCTCTTCCCTGAGTGGTTCTTTGTTCAGAGCTACCTCAGCTTTGCTGCATGGTAAGAATATGCAGAGTTGTCAAGCAGCAGCTGACTTGCCAAACAAACTACTTCCTTCTACAGTCAACTGTGTACATCCAGTTCATATCTGAAGATCTCTGGGAGGAATTACTCTGGAACTGTTGCTGGGAAGCCTAATGGAGCTACAGAGAACTGACTCCGTCAATTTAGAAAAACAGAAAAAACCACAACACACGAAAACCCAACCAAAAATATACAAATAAAAAGCTTCTTTAATTCACATAAACTTCATCTGATGTCTATGGGACAAAATGATTTTGGCTTAGAGCTTATTCAAATGTTAACAGTAACATACAAACATTTAACTGCTTGAAAAGAAGTAACACTTGTTCACTCCATCCAGTCCAACATAAATAGAAATAAATGCTTTAGGATATGAAGGGCCTTTGCATTTGGATGGAGTAGAAAGGCTTTCACACAACACACTATGCTGAGAGCTAAAGCTTCAGTAGTTCAGCCTGCCTTTTCTTGTTGCAAGTGTATGAATGACAGATGCTAGAAGAGTCCTTGTACTTTGGTAAAATAAACAACCCTGAACTGAGCATTCACAGAAATAAAACAATGTCAAGTTATCTACACTTTAAAAAATTTATAACACTGAGTTCTGACATGGAGATGGGACTACAAGCAGTTTGATAAAGAGTCTTAAAGTATTCTAGTGCAAAGAGACACATTGTTAGAATAGCATAAGTCTATGTATCTCCCATAGGAGAATGTAGGGTCTGTACTAGATGCATTACTCTCCCTCTCTGGCAGTGGAAGCACACTGCTATTAAAAAGATAAGATAATTATGGATGCCTCACCCCCCGACATTAATATAATTGGTCCGCAGTAGGAGAAAAATTCTGTGAAAGAACATGAAATGTTCTTTCCTCTTACCAAAGTTCCTCTTAATATCTAGGCAAAAGGGGGATTGGAGATGAGGAAAACTGGAAAATCCTTTCTGCAGGTTCATTGCTTGGTTGCCACTGAAGTCTCTCGAAGAGACGAACACAAGTGAAAAACAAGCTTACTAGCACCATCTTAAATGCAAAAGGTCTTGGTTAAGCAAGTGGTGAACTTATTGTCCTGTCATTGGTCTAACATTACTGAAGGCATTAATTAAGGCTACCTAAAGCTTTGGATAGATTAAATAAAAATAGTAAATACTGATCTGACTCCACCTACATGAACAGTATGAGAATGTATTCATTATGCAAAATGAGACAAGTTTATAAAACCAAAGAAATTGTTATGAACTTAAAGAGTTGTCTGAATTTCTACAGTTAGGAAAAGGCCTTTGTCCAGAATATAATACATAGAAATGACCATTTTCTATTAATTGTTTCAAGGTAATGTTTTGAATGTTCACAAGAAAAGAGGGGTTTTTTCCAGATGAAATGCCATGGCAAAAGACGAGATCAAAGTATCAATTTGGGAATACATGTAGAAATGCTGATGTGTCATGAAGCATTCATTTTTTATTCCTTTTCTCCTCCTGGTGAACATGGTGGCAAGCAAATTTCTTACTCAGTAATAAACCAACACTTCGAAAAATCTTAAGAGTGCTGAAATTTATGTGGGTGTTGTATCTGTTCACCAGCAATGTCAGAGGAACTTTTCATCCATATCAGAACTTCTTTTCATGTAGCTGCTGCCCAGCAGCAATGATTTCAGTGGCTTCCTGTGAAAGATCAGAGACACAAGCTGGACAGAGCACTCATGTCTTCATCATCTTGCTAATATGAACTCAGAGGACTTGTTTCCAGAGCTGACTGCTCTTTTAGAAGTTCACTAAAGTACTTCGTTCTTAAATAAAAGGGGGGGTGGGAGGGAAGGAAGAAAACTAAAGTAGGGGAAAAAAACCCTGTGTTAGTCCTTCACTTACATGAACTTAGCCTATGGATCTTGGGAACAAGTTAACATTGTTTAATGTCTCTAAAAGAGAGCAATGGAAACACTGAACCAAAATCAGTAACTTGCAACTTAACTGATTGCAACTTAATATATAATAAAAATAACGGAACTGGTGAAAGATTTGCAAATGTCATTGAGCTGACAGGCTCTCTGCTAAGCACTCCAAAGGCCATGCTCTGATCTATTACAGCAAAGGAAGAAGACTGAAATAGAATGAAGGATTGAAAAGCAACTCTACCAGAATCTGTGAGCATTGCCAACCATGTCTCTGCTCAAGCTCCTATTTTTCCACAGGACAACTGAGAGCAGAAGCTGGCCGGCTTCCTTCACACCACACTCTCAGGAGTTAGAATAAAAAGTACTGTGTCTCCCCCAACACTAAAATTTGATGCAATTTGAAGAAAATTAGGGCTGTTGCTATAAGATCTATTTTTGCCAGTGACTAAATATGCAATGAAACTATGTTTTTCCCAGTCCTGAAGAAAAAAATGGTTATGATGTTTGGAATTAAATTGCTATGGTTTAGTGATTTTCTCATATTAGGCAGTTTGAGCATTAATGAATATGAAAAATTTAATTCTGTCTCTATACGGCTTTTTTTTTTGTGCAGAAGGGAAAATAATTTATTAATGATGTAACTAGGATATCAAAATAGTGTATTATTTCAAAATTCAGTAATTGTGTAGTCACAAAGTGAGCAATATCTGTGAGATAAGGCATAAGACCCATGTGGTAGAGATGGATTAGAAAACATGAACATTTTTATTCAAGTTCTGCTTGACTCCCTTTTTAACTTCAGTGTCACTGAGCCAAGTATTTCCTTTGATCATAAATATATTTTCCCAAGGATGCTATATTTCATTTGAAACAGGGCACAAATTATCTTTCTAAAATAATAAAAAAACCCAAACCCTATACAATCTTTTGGCAGAAAGTTTTAAAAGAACATATATTACAGACAAAATGTGTGCCACTTGGCTTCATTAAATAAAATTTCAGGAAGCTTATTTAAAAGAAAAATACTCAAAATGCACACACAGGATGCATAACACTGCCACCAAGCACATTCTGGTGGAACTGAAGACAAGTCTTATTTAATCCCCAATCATGTGTTAAAGGTTATGACTTCCGTGTTTTATCTTGTTACTTCTCAGGAATGGACAAACCCTAGATTTGAATACAGGGACAATTTATGCTTTGCTCATCCTCTGGGCCAGTGTCCCAGTCTCTGAACTGACACACATCTAATCTGAACTCTTGTACAATATCACCTGAGTGGAAACTTGCTCAGTGTCTTTGTACAGCAGCATAATTAGGAATCTTAGAAGATCTTTAATTGAATCAATCCCTGCTTGAAGAAGGGTCAGTCATGAAGCCACACCAGGCTGCTCAAGGTTTATCCACTTGGCTCTTGAAAGCCTCCAAAGATGGAGCCTGCACAGCTTCACCAACAACCAGTTCCACTGTCTGATTGCTTTTAAAGGGAAGAAGCTTTTCCTTGTATCCAGACACACCCTCCTTTCTTTCATCTTAGGCCTGCTGTCAATTGTCCTTCCACCACCATGAAGAGCCTGTCTCCACCTTCTTAATAACCTCCCCATGGGTACTGGAGGCTGCTGCTTGACAGACCCCCAAACCCAAGTGTTGCCAGGCTGGATGAGCCCCATTCCTGCAGCCTTGCTTCCAAGAGCACGTGCAGCAGCCCCGGAGATGACGTCAGTGGCCCCCCACTTACCCTGACCCAGTTCACTGGCATCTTCCTTGCACCAGGAGGATCAACACTGGACCTGATCTTCTAAAAATGGCCTAGTAAGTGCTGAGTAGAGGGGGATAATCGCTTTCCCAAGCTACCAGCTGTGCTCCTGTTATTACAGTCCAAGATAATGTTGTCCTTCTTCGCTGCCACAAACTGGCTCACATTCAGTTTGCTGTCTAGCAAGACTCTCCCAGTTTTAGCAGAATTGCTTCCCCAGTCAGTGAGCTCACAGCTTTTCTGTGTTCAATTTGGCCAATGCTGTATCATACACCTTCCAGAAAAACTGCCAGTCTTTAAGTTAACGCTGCAAAGAATTGCTCCATTAAAAAAATATGCTATCTTTATTTTCCGTTTTGGTATGGCAAGCATCAACATCAGCTAGAGAATCCCAGTGGAAATTCCAGAGCTGACACACAGACAAAGGAATTTAGTAAATATAGGAGATAAATGATGCATTCGTAGGCTGGATTGATTGAACTGATACTAACAGCTTTGGGCTGTATTCCCTTTTCACTGGTGGACATAACAGAAGACATCCAAAATGGCATTAGTTACAGCTACAGTATGGTCTGTATCAATTCTTTTCTCTTTCTTTTTTCAATTCTGCCTCTATCAGATTATGTGCTAAAGAATGAACCTTGTAATACTAGAGTAAACACTGTTTGAGGTAGACATGTGCTTCCTCCACACGCAGCCAGGCCCTGGGTGTATGCTCATCTACAATGCAAGATCTGCATTTTCAGAATGTATCCTGATTCTGTATCCTACACTGGATGGCATACAGTGGTTTTGTAGCCAGACCATCCAACGGGCACTCATCTACAGATAAAAATCTGAAAGGCAATATCAGACAGATTCTCAGTATCATGCAGAGAAAACTTTTGAGAACTGTTCACTCTCTCCCATTACTGTCTCCTCTAAGTATATGAATCTACTATTAAAATAAAAACCACCAGCCAACAATACTCTATAAAAACTGCAATACTGTCACATTTAATTCTTTAAAAGGCAAACTTGCTGGAAAGACTTTGAATAAAACTTACAATGATGGGAAGCATGACAGAGGACAGAACGTTGCCTGAAACCACAGGTTAATAAAATACACCACTGGTGAAATGGAGACATTGTGTGTGTCTGTGGTCCTACAGTCCCACAGTCAAATAAGATGCAAAGAAGAATATATTTACATGAGGGTTGCATAGGGTAACAGAAATTTAGGCTGTTCAGAAAAAATGTTTTTATATTAACAACCATCAAAACAAAACTCTGAAATGTTTTCCTCTTCCCTGAATCACAAATTTTTTACATTTACAGCTGAAATTTGGAAGTTTTAACTTTTACCTCACAAGTTGCTATTGCCTATGTTATCTCACTTTATATTAGGAGGTCTCCTAATACTTTTTTGGGTTGTGTTTAAAAACAACGTTGACACCTTGATCTTGATAGCTTATCTTCTGCCATCACCATGTTATCCAACTGTTTGGGGACCCTCCTCCTCTGATAATATTGTCAAGCAGCAAGTAGCCACCTACCCGAGCTACTGCTGTGATGCTACATAAATGGCCATTTATTTCCAAAGGTTCAACCTCCCAATCTACCCATGGTGATTCTTTCCACTGCCAACACACTAGGCCACATTATTTCAGCTCTGTCACATTCAGGGCAAACTGAGAGTAATCAATTCCTTTATGGAACAAATGCAGGAATTTTGGCTCATCTCCTTTTAAAAGACCTAGAGTGAAATGCATGTCAGTTGTACAGCTATAGTTTTAACCCGTCTCTTAAGGATGATATTAACAATTGCTCTTTGCCATACATTTTGTATGCCAGAACTAATTTTACTTCATAGAAGACTCTATTACTAAACAAATTTATTAGAAGACACATTGAAAAGAAAATGTGCAGTGTTCTCAAAAGTGTGATAAAACCATCTAACCAAGTTTGAGTACTTCATTAATTCCCTTTCTAACAGTTCTGTTCTACACTATGGGTATAGCCCTACCATCAAGTAAAGCAAGTACCTGATACAGATTTTGGAAAGGACAGGCCACCTCAAACAATTCTTTGAAGCTCATGGCAAACCAATCCAGATATACTGAAGCAAGAATGAAGCAAGAGGGCTAGAGCACTGAAGGATCTTCTTGAAAAAGTATTTATTTTTAAAAGGCAGCTGGAAACTGAATGTTTGGACATCACTCCTGGTCATAGGAACATGACAACCTTTCTTGCCATGTGTCCACATTGAATTTACTGTCCAGCCTTGCAGTGTGCCCTGAAATCTAGTTGATCATATGATGACCTAATTCAAATTTCTCACGGATATTTTGGTGAAGTTTCATCTACTACAAGTCTCATTACAGAAGATAAGTGTTGCAGGGACCAGAAACCCACAGGCCCTGGGACAGGGCAACCATGGCTGTGTATACAGACTGGGGAACAAGAAGCTGGAAAGCAGCCCTGTGGAAAGGGATCCCTGGGGTCCTGGTCAATGGAAAGCTGAACCTGAGTCAGCAGTGCCCTGGCAGCCAGGAGGGCCAACCCTGTCCTGGGGGGCATCAGGCACAGCATCGCCAGCCGGGCAAGGGAGGGGATTGTCCTGCTCTGCTCTGCACTGGGGCGGCCTCACCTCGAGTGCTGGGGGCAGCTTTGGGTGCCACAATATCAGAAGGATATAAAGCTGTTAGAGAGCTTCCAGAGGAGGGTAATGAAGCGGTGAAGGGCCTTGAGGGGAAGCCGTATGAGGAGCAGCTGAGGTCACTTGGTCTGTTCAGCCTGGAGAAGACCGAGGGGAGTTTTCTCACGACGGCAAGTGCAGGGGAAGGAACTGGTCTCTTCTCTGTGGTGACCAGTGACAGGGCCTGAGGGAACAGCCTGAAGTTGTGTCAGGGGAGGTTCCGGTTGGGTATTAGGAAAAGGTTCTTCACCCAGAGGGTTGTTGGGCACTGGAACAGGCTCCGCAAGGAGTGGTCACAGCACCAAGCCTGCCAGAGCTAAAGGAGTGTGTGGACAATGCTCTCAGGTACATGGTGTGACTCTTGGGAGTGTGGGGCCAGGAGTAGGTCTTTGATGATCCTTGTGTGTCCCTTCCAACTCAGAGAATTAATATTAATAATTCTATGAAGTCTCTGCATAATGTTGTAACCTCATCAGGTAATCCTCCATATAATTGCATCATGATGGTGCTTTAATAATCATTAATATAGGTCTAATACTTTCTATCCACGTTACGTGTTGGTAGGTCTATTAAACACTTGTAAAGTGCTTTAAGAGTTCCCAAAGGAAGGAGATAAGGAAAACTTCTTTAATTATCTCTTCTAGAAGTATTAAAAGGTAAGGCTATCCTTGAGTCTGCAGTACAGTACGACACGTGATCAGTGCACACAACCCATGGAGTAGGGAAGAGTACTGACTCACTTCTGAGAATTGAAGTGGTGCTTAGCACCTGCAGCTTATGGTCAGGAGTTAAAAAAACAAACAAGAATATATCAACATACAGCTAGTCCTTTACATTTAAACTTTTCTTCCCAAGAAAATAAAAAAGAGAACTTGATCTCTTGAAGGTATGGAGTTTATAGAAGTATGCACTGATTTTTAGAAGGGGCCTACAGAAAGCTGAGCAATTTTGAGAGAGCAGAGCAGTTTAATCATCACATAAGGACATGGGTACCTATTTACTCTCTAATTTCTGAAAATTCTCAACCTAGATTTGTCCAAGTACAAAATCATCTGATTATTTAGATGCTAGCTGAGTAGAATTCCGCTTTATGTACATCATTTAGTCAGTTGAACCACTACCAGGTGCCATAACTGAACTAATTACATAAGCTTATTGCAGTGAGTGGTACCCTTTCTTTCCCTATTCCCATGTTTTAATTACTTCTTGTAGCCTTCCTAAAAGCATGCTGTAATCTCTTCACAGCAGAAACTCATTCCTTAATGAGAACTGTAAAAATACTTTGAGTGCTGCAGAAATAACAAAATAACATGAATTCTTTTCCCAATTAGTTGCAATAATGTAGAAAATGCCCTAGCGAACAGCAAATCAATACCTGTGAGAAATACTAGCAATTTAACCAATCCTTTTCAGCTTGATGATTCCAAATCGCAGAGGCTACATCACCACGGTTATGCAGCTTCTTTTGTTACATAACACTGTCATCCAAGTTGATGGGTGCTTGACTTGTAAGCCTTTTTCTAAAAAGACAGGACCAAATCAAGTCGTATGTAACTAAGAATATTCTGATCAACTCACTCAGTACTGCTTTTTTTAATTAAAAAAAAAAAAGTATAACTCCTTAACCAGTTATCAGTTTGGCCCTTTTGTGAAAGATGCAGTAGATACCATATCTCATCTCCACAAGCTCTGCAACAAACTCAGTTATCTCAACTCTGTAACTAAGATACTCATTCATTTTTCTGCCTGGTCCTTCCCAGATTTTAAGTCAGGATGCACTTCTAGAATCTCCCTTAATTGCACACTACTGCTCCCCCCTTCCTGTTCTATCTTTCCAGCTTTCTCCACTCACTACATGTTCCAATATGACACAGGATTTACTCGTGTATTATGGAAAATAATGCAGGCCCAGATGCCTCATGCAGAAAGATGTGGAAATAGAGAATTAGTGTATTTGAGATGGGTACAACTGTTGCACCTGCAGGAGCCAGTGTCTGGAATTTGTGCCATCAACTCTTCTGAGTGGAAAGCAATGAATGAGTTAAACTGAACAATGAATGATTTTACACAGAAACCACCAGGAATGCATATTCCTACTGGTTTGTCTTTTTGGCTACATTTGCCTTTTGAGAATACCAGTTGGGAAAATTGTTTAGAACTCAAACACAGTGAACAATAAAACTGCTCTGAACTAAACTGCTAGAAAGTCAGTGTGTAGATGGAACATGTTACAGCTGTGTCAAGAAAAAGCTGTGTGGCTCAGCAAAAAAGAAACTTAGGAGGGTTCCGGAGCTGAGATGCAGTAGACATTTGGAATATAAAGGAAGTTCAATCCCTGAGAAAACAGACAACTTCAAAGATCAAGGGGCTGATTCTTCATAGCTATGCCTTTTAACACTGACCTTTCTGATAAAGACTTTGCATTAGTATCTCACTGCTACAAAAATCCTTCCAAAGGACAAAGTGAGACCTAGTAGCATTGTAACTACAACTGGAATAATTCAGAGATTCAGAATTAGAAAAATAAATACAGTAGAAAATCTTTAGCTAACTACAGATTTACAGAAAAAAAACAACCCAACCAGCAAATAAATCCAACACTATTTCTCATGTAAATGCCATCCAGCTTGCTTTTCCTCCCTCTGTCTGTCCCCAAAGAGCAAAAACCTACTCTACAATGCCTTCTGAAGGCTGTCTGCCTGCTATCCTCACTGCCCACCTACCGTAGGGAGCAGCTCCTCCCACCTGCACATAAAAGCCAAGTGCATGCTACCAGCAGCAGATCAGAGCACTTTCTCAGTCCTCCACTGTTTTGAGCCAGTGATCTTCTCTCCTTGGATCTTGTGTACTCAAGGTAAGATTACTGCTACTTCAGGTTTCTGTTCTAACCAGCTATTGTGAGGAAGTCTTAATGTGAACTCTAGCACTGCCTTGCTGGGTGGTGCTGGCTCCCCCCCGCCTTTTTTTTTTTTTCAGATGTAGTGTCATCTGACATTTAAGTTAGTAACAGTCTGTTGTTTTAGCAATGAAATAAAAACAGATCTCACTGGGAAACACTGTGGCTGGGAAAAGGTCTTCTCTCCCTTTCTGATTGATTTTGAAGAGATTAGTATATCCAGACCAATTATAACAATTTATTATCCCTCTTAATAGTCTCCTTCTCAGTCCAGTCAAAGTTATCAAAAAAATATCACTGTAAAGCTTCCTTAAATTCTGTTTGAGAAAAAGACAATGCTTAGTGCTAATTTAAGGAAGGAGCTGGGTTTTATTGCTAATACCATTTACTAGCCAGGTTGAGACAATCATGGGACTGAAGTGCATCTTCACAGGTTTCATTGCCTTTAAAAAAAGTGTGATGGAACTTAAGCCCTCACAGAAGCACAGTAATAAGACTGATGGAATTCATTATCTGGTACCAAATATGCTTAAAGTACGTATTTTACAAGCAAAGTTCTGTTCACACAGACCTTGTGTCTCTATGAAACTTTTAGATCAGCTTGTTTATATTTTATCTACAGTTTTCCTAGATAGGCATTTCTAGCATTAGAGGAAGGAATAGTTAAGTGCCTCAGAGACAGCTACTGAACAGTTAAAACATTTAAAAGTGGTTTCAAAACTGTATTAGCATTCCCATCTGTGCATCTATCCATCCTCACAGAGATGAATCTATTACTGACCAGTAGCAGTTTCTTACGTTGTGTGAGTCAGTGCACTTTTAACACACAGTCAGTCACCTGTTTAAAGAAATTCCACCACAGAAATCCTAATCCTAGAATGCCTCTCTCCAGTGCTCAGAGAGGAAGGAAAGCATGAGCTACCAAAAGCAAGCAGTTAACACTGTAAATACATAATACATTCTTCAGTTAAATAGTGATATTCTCTTCTTAATGTCTAATTGCCTTTTTTGGTCTTTAAAAATACAAAGTCTTCTCTAAAAAAGAATTACGTCCACATCTAACTGTACTCAAATTAGCTGCAATATTTTAAGCTATAGCACTGTATAACAGCAGAACTCCGCTCAAAGTAGCCTTTTCTGCATACTGTATCTAAGATTTTTTTCTGTGTTTTATATGCTATCTATTCTAACTAGTGGGGAAAGGAAAACATTGCCTTCAGCTACTTGCCTACAAGATTACATAAGTATCTTTAAAAAAACCCAAACAACAAAAATCCAAAACCCAAATAAATTGAACTATTCAAAAAACAAAGTACAGTGCTTTCTATAGCAAACTTACAGTCAAGCTGTTTTTACATCCAGGTAGTTCATATCAATTGCCCATGGAAGACAGGAATAGAGCCCAATGGTTTTCCTCATAACTGGCACTAACTCTGACCTAAAAAATTTTATTTCTTAGTTAACATCTGATTTTTACAGCAAACCTCCCCTTTCCAAAAACACCCGTTCCAAAACACAGATATGTGATTATAAGTTCAATGCATACAGAATTTAGGTCTACAGTGCGGCAGTAAAATCTCATTTGTTCACATAGAATTTTACTCTGTCGGATAAATCAAGAATTTTAATAGAAAAGATTTCGTGGGAAAAAAAATAAATAATGCATTTGCCACAGGAAATGTGTATATAACAAAATACCTTTTATTAAAGCCTGCTGTGAAACGTAATGTTTTGGCATTTGAAAAATGGATTGCAGGACGTATTAAGAAAACTCTATTCAAAGGAATTAATCTAATTTAGAGCAGAATCTCCTCTGAGCAATTTCTCTCTTAGGCTGAGTAGATAATTCAGCTTAGCATCACTTTGCAGCAGGGGATGAAGGGAAACTGCACCCAGCAGGTCTCCAAGAGAACTCAGATGACAAGGAAGGCATTTATTGAGCTCTGTGCTGATCTGAAACTCCTTTTTACAAGATCAAAGCACACTGATATTAAAATAAAAATACTGCAATTTAAAAGTAATGCTGCAGCCTGAATTAAAGGAAGAAAAGGGGACTCACTGGGAGAACAAGGAATTCAGAATTTTTGAGTAATGATCATAACATTTAAGAATTATAAAGATAAAGAGACTATATTAATTTTTTCAGCCACAGACCAGTTAAGTGTTAAGCAGGGATGCTAAGCCACTTTTCCTGGCAGTTATGCTTAGGTTTTTTAGGTGTTTATTTAGGGCAGTAATATCTACTTAAGCCACTAGTGTAACTCCCAGTGCTGTCTAAAGTGCTAGACTAGATACATAGAAACAGAGGATAAACATATCGCTGTCTGCTTATCTATGCATAGTTCTGCCACTACCACTGCTTGTGAGAAATTCTTACCTACAGGAATTTGTTTTCACACCTCTCTGTAGGGTGAGATTATGCTCTCTCCTGGCCATGCTGTCACTAAATATATAAAATATTTTACTCATGGTCACAGTGAAAATTCATGGTAGTGTCAGATTTAGCTCCTCTGGTTTCCAGGCCAGCACTTTAATCCCATACTTCATTTTGTATTCAGCCTTATGAAGTCCACCCCTTTGTAGCTGCTCTGTCTTTGCATGACTTTTTAGGGCTGAACATTCCAGTGACAAATCTTGAGAAAGGGCATTTACTCCTAACACTTTCAAACTTCTGAGACCCTTTACAAACACCTTAACAGGATTTACAAATAAATTGTTCTTGGATGGAGTAAATAAACAATTGAACAAATAAACAAATGCTCATCTCTTTCTTACACTCTGTGGTTAAAGGAGACCAACCCACTCTTGGCAGGCTGAGGAAGCAGAGATCCACTGCTATGGACCAGAAATTATGGGCAACATCTGACTGATCTGATTTTTGTAAGCTGTGGGTTCTTTCCTTCTACAGGGAGATAATTCTTAATTTTCACTGCTGTCATATTTCTAAAAGAGCAATGGTTCAGTGGAGGTGGTGTAGTGAGGAACAAGACAAGACAAAAACATTAGGGGTGGTTTGTTCTTCCTGTTAAAAAAACAGCAAACAGCTGTACTTAACTGTACAAAGGTTTCTTATTTTTGCCACTTACACTTTCTAGAGTTTTGTGTAAGTGTTGTTGCCTTTTTTGTGGCTTTCCCTCTGCAAACAGAAATCCCAGCGAAAGTTGTGGAGCTGTATATGTTCAAAAAGATAACGATGAGTCCTGGTTCTGAAGCCTTTTGTGGGTCTTGAGCAATAAGTGTGCCTATTCTCTGTACTTACCAGTAAACAACTATGCTTGCTCTCCCTGCACTCCTGAAATGTTGGATGTGTTTCTGTAATTGTCTTGATGTGTAATGAATTTAATGTCTCATAATTGCACTGCAGGGAATTAATACCACTATTCAGTCTTGGGACATTTTTAGGTGATTAGAACTTCATGCAAGTCCATATTTTATAGCAAAAGCAAGATCAATATAAGTTTGTTGCTTCCTGAATGGCAGGTAAAACTGTTGAGGGGTGACATTAAATGGACCCTTTTCAAAAGGAGTGAGAATCAGTGCCCTCTCTTGGTTTGAAAAAAACACAGAAAGCAGCCCTATGAGAGTGTTTATCAGTTCCCTCTGCTGGCTACAAAGCCCAGGCCAGATGAGCAGCTGTGTTTGCGGAGGCGAAGGTCTGAGGTTCTATTCCCAGTGCGGGGAGCCTGTGGTTAACTGATGACTGTGGTGTCTGTGCACGTCTGTGGACATCATTCGTAATGGGGTCTCATCAACAACCACACTGAGTTCAACATGAGGGCAGTCAAAAATAATACGGACTTCCTGGTAGGTAAGAAACTTCCCACTTTGGATTTGAGAAGCATGCTAGCAGCTATGCCATTCATAATTCTACACAGTTAGAGATTTGTTCTGTTCTGCATCATATGCACACCTTGCTGTTTCCACCTCTTCAGGAAAAGTGTGTGTGTGTGTTCATTGCACTCAGTTTAGAGATATCTGGGCAGTTAGTGCAAATATTCTTGGCAATCCTGAAGTGTAACACTTCAGAATGTCAGCTTCTGTGAACTTCACATTTGCAAGTAAGAAGTAAAGAGTACCAAAAAGAACACTCCAACCTTCAAAAAAAAACCAAAGCAAAACGAACAGAAAACCCCACCACAGAACAAGTTAGAAAAGGAACGTCTTTTTCTATTCATTTCCATTCGTGTAGGAAAAGGCCTATGTAACCTGGTTATACAACTGGAGAAACAGGTCATACAATTTATGCAGTCACTTTGAAATAAAGCTGAGATGAAAAAAAAAACCGTACTGCAAACTTAAGAAAGAGTTTTTGTTTTAAATAAATATCCACAGCACTAAAAATCACAAACTCCTGGATCAGCTATGCCAGTTTACTTCAGCTCCTAGGAATCTATCATGGCAACATATAGGATACATAAAACCTACCCCATTAAAGGGAGAATGAGTCAAAACTAACAGCTTGACATAGTAGATATCAAAGGTATATTAAAAGCCAGAACTTTGAAACATCTGCACCACATGTTTCCTGCTAACTAAAAAAGCAACCACTCTTT
>NW_008237619.1:11562775-11642958 GCF_000691975.1 Corvus brachyrhynchos | reverse complement strand
TGCAGCATTCTTCACTCTGAAAGTAAGAAGTTGACAGTAGCACACTGTGGATTTGCATAGGGAACTTCAAGCAAAGCATTTGACCATTTTTGCAACTGAAAATTCTGGAGAGCTGAACAAGTTTCTAACAAAACCCACTCTTAATTATATGAAGCAACAACACATGTATGTAATACATACTCTCTGAAATGGAGGTGCTTACTTTGCCTCTCTCTTACTTGACATAGTTTTCAAAGGGACAGAATGGAAGGTGGCACAACCCCAGGGACACACAAACCAAAGATAATCAGTTTACCACTAAAGAAATCTAGCTGTCAAGTCTGCTTATGCCAGCATATAACTCACCTCTGTTCTGCCCTTCCGTTCTTCCCACCACACACAGAGTTCCAGTGAATGCATAGTATCAGAAAAAGAGTCTTTATGTAGCTTGGAGACCAGAAATTCTCTTTCAGCTTGCCTTAAAGAAAAGCAGCAACAACAAAAAAAAAACAAAAAACAACAACAACAACAACAAAAAAAACCACACCAAAAAACCAAGGGTTCGGGTATTTCCCAGTATTTCTTTTTAAATGAAGTAGGTGATCTTAGTTGAACTCTCAGTTGGATGGATATTAATGCAAAACACACAGCTGGGACACTTGTTGGCAAATCTCAGCAAAAAGTCAAGAGGTAGCTGCTTTAGGTCAAAGCTGAGCAATAAAAGCAGGCGTGTGAGGAAAGTTTATGTTGCCAGCACTGATAGATCTGTCACCTTCACTATAGATAAAAAGCAAATAAGCGAAGAGTAGTTAAGGAAGTGTATCTCACAAGCACTAACATTCACACAAAACATATTTTAGAAAATGAAAGGGAAAAAAAGACAGTGTTCAGTACTTATTTCCTTTCAGTCAGTGGCTTGAATTGAATTTACCGTAGTAGCACATCACATTGTTTGCTGCAGAAAAATGCAAAGCTTAGGCCTTTAGGAGTAAGTCTCTTGTGCTTTACTGGTTCCAAAAATGTCAGTGCTTGTCAAAGTGTTTTTGAAATAAAACCAAAACCACGTTAATAAAATGAACTTTCCAAGACAATGCTGGCCAAAACTGATTCTTAGATTTCTTTTCAGTAATAAACTGCCTCTGTGGTTGCTGAATTGATAGGGAGAAGGATTTAAAGGATCAAAGCCAAGTTCTGGTTAACTCAGGGTAAAAAAAAGAACAGAACATTGAAACAGAACACAAGCCCTCCAATGAATGGACAGACTTTTGCTGAAGGTGGGCAGAGCTTAGCAAAATCCAGATGTGCTTTCAAAAAAGGCTGTAATCATTATTAGGCTCTAATTGAAGATTTTCCAGGACTGCAGTATTTGTTGTGGGTACACCTTGTGACATGCTGCCGTAGGTTGCTGGACAAGCCTCAGTACTTTAATGTGCAATTCACCGGGTGAGCATTAGTTCAGAAGAGCTACCCTGCCTATTTATTAAGTAGCAATTCCCTAAGTGAATTAACCACTGGAAGGATTCTGTCCCATCTTATCCCAGCCTTATGGATGAATAGCTCAAAAAATACACTGCAGTGAAGGCTGAAGGCATTCATGACGAACTGAGCTCCTGCTGTGCACACAAGCTGCATGCAAAGCCAGGCAGTGAGATCTCCAGACTGTCTTGTTCTATGTTCATATAGGTGCAAAGGCAGCAGCAGTTTCTGTCTTCCACAGAAGAAAGTGGTGCCATAGTTGGACATTCTCTCTCTGTAACAGGAATTCCTGCTCTCCTCCAGTTCAGCCACCCTACCTAAATTTAGGAGTTCTATGCAGTCCAGTCCAAGCTGCCACTGCAAGGATGTTTTTCTTTTTTTTAGTTTTTATGCTTAGGAACTCCTGCAGACTAGACTATTATTATTTTTCAGTATCTGAGCATAACTTATTACATAAGGAAACATGGAAAACATTTTAGGATTGTTCCCTAAGCTTGCATTACTAGTCTCAGTTAAAAACATTGTTCATACAGAAAACTCTATGTGTAACATTCAGTCCTCGTACCTGATTAAAGAGTAATTTGCAGGAGTGGTTTTTTTTTTTACATTTATGCACTGGTATAGAATTATCAGATGGCTTTTAAATTGTAGGTTAAAGGAAATCCATTTGTCTCAGCTATGTTTTGTAATGTCACCTTCATTCCATTTTCATTTTAGATTGCTCTTAAGCAACTAGCTGCAAATACTCAGCGTCTAAAATCCAAGCAGTGGTGGCTAGTTCTGGCATGTGATTCTTTTGGATTATTTCTGTTCCACAGTCAGGACAAGACAGCTCTCCAATTCAAATTTCAAGCACAAAAACTGCCTTTCACTGAGTTTAGAATTCACTTACAATGAATATTTCATATTATTCTTCGAAATACCCTATTTTCAACATCACATCTCTCACTCCTATGCTAAACACTGTCAAGAACTCAATACAGAAGGACTGACAGGCAAAATAAATTCAATCTGTGACTGCTCAAAGACATTTTCTCTGCTACATGTGCTTCGAACTATTAACTGCTTATCTCATGAAAACAAGTATCTCAAAAATAAGCAAACAGAAACCTATTATATTTTCAATGCTCCATTTGTCAAGCTCGTTTCAAGAGCTGGAATTTTAGCTTGATGTACATTCACAACATACACACAGCCTTATCCTTCAAAATAATGACTGCATCTGAGACCGAGAGCTGCTCCTGCAATTCTCCCCAAACCTGAAGCTGACTGAGGAAGTAACATGGGACTTTGTGGGGGCACTCAGCATGACAGACCTCAGCTCAGGGTGCAACCCTTCCTTCCTGGCTTCTCCTTCTCTGCCACCAGAGATGATGAGAAATATTTTTGCCCTCTCAACTGCTTCTAAGTTGAGGCTTCGGGAAAACACAAAATGTTGTACCTAATGCCCAAAAGCTTTCGAGATAGCAGGGGCTTGTGTCTGCATTCTGTAAATTCTGCATTCTTTGTGTCCACTATCAGTGGGCATCCTTCTTCCCAAGCTTTGTTAACCTCCCCCCAGCTCTAAGATCACAGAAGCATGTCAAGGCCTAAACCTAAACATCAAGGCCTAAACCTTAACAAGGCCAACAATTCTACCAATTGTTGGTAATTAGATTTCTATCCCCTGGACATCACTTAGAGCTTACTTCTTAGCTGCTCTCTGTTTCGTGGATTAAATCTCCCTTCTTGTTGATCAAGCTTGAAAGTATACAAAGATCAAACATTAAAGAGCATCCTTTCTTGGGAAAATATTACATATTCCACGTTTTGCAACAAGCGGATTGCATTTAGCGACAATGGAGTTGTAATGGCGTTGTAGTGTACTCTAAAACAAAGCCAAACCGCAGGGCACCCTGAGGGCTCCACCCTGCTCCACGGCCATTACCTGCCAGTAACACGGTCCTGAGGAAAGCTGCCATGGCCCAGCGGCGTGGTGACAGCTCCTCCTCACCAGGCTGTGGTGACATCTCACCCTCACCAGGCTGTGGTGACATCTTGCCCTCACCAGGCTGTGGCGAGGGAAGTGCCAGCCCAAGCATGGCCCCGGCTCGGGGCCCCTCGTCAGTCAGGCTGGGCCCCCCTCGCCTCATGTGGTGGTTGTGGTTCCCTCACATTCTGATGTCAGAGCCGTTTCTGCACGGGGCAGTCAGAAAATTCATTTACAACCTGCGCCTCCCATTCCCAAAGGAGAGGCAAGGGTTGAGGAGAGCAGAAACTCCCCACAGCCCAGTCAGCTGAGGAGCATTTACGGAAACACAATGCATTTGAGGTTTCTTGGGTTTCAGAGATATAGCCTGGGGGCTCTGCTTCTGCGTGCCAGCCCTCGGTGCCCCTTGGAGAAGGATCTGGGCAGCATTAGCTCGCACAGATGCCGACAGTGCTGGAAGGCCAAAAATGAGGGAGGCTGAAGGGGGGGGGGCTCCACTCTCAGCTGGAAAGAAAATGTCACATCATGTGAGGGGCGGCTGCTCAGAACGAGAAGGAAGGCTGCTCCAGCACACACTACAGGAGGTTCAGGACCTTTCAGATTTCCACATCTGGAGGCAAAACTGAAGCCACTGTGAGTTTTAAAAAAGGAGAAAGGAGGAAAAAAAGGAGAAAGGAGAAAGGGGAGGAAAAAAGGTCCATTTTGAAGTTAATGTTCTTGGGTCTTAAAATCCAAAAACCCACCTGCAAAAGATACAACTGTATGTGGTTATCTAGTATAGGAAGAGTAACCAGTCCCGTAGAGTTAAAATTCTAAACCCTCAAAACTCCCCCCAGAAATACCAAATACTTGGGTGGGATGTGAGGAAAGAAATATCATGTGAGGAAAGAAAATTATAAAACTACTGTACTCAACAGGCAGGGAGTTCAGAGGGCAAACAGCTGAACGGAACAGCTTCATCATTTCTTAACAATGTATTCTCCTGGCCCCACTTTGTTCAGCACAAGGGTTTTTAAGGCTGAGTCCTTTTGATCTGTATGTTACACCCCCTAGCATGGTGAAGCCCTGAATCGTGATCAAGGGCTTGAGACACAGAGCGGCAGCTCCTGAACTTGAAGGCTTGTAAATTATACACAGAGCAAAGCTGACTCCTGGACTCTTGCTCCAGTCACTTTAACACACTCCTGTTTATGCAGATGATTGGTATGTCTGGAAAGATACTATGCTACAAATGCTTCACCTCCCTCTTCTGGCTGCAGAAGCATCCAAGAACCTCACACACAGCAGGTTAATAAATTTATCCTTACAAGAACCCTGGCAACATCACTCTCATTTTAGAGGAAATTGAGGCACAGAGAAAGTTGCTAGTGTAGCATTTCCAGAGATTGCTCCTGGCCAGATTCTCAAGTGTCTTCCCATCATCATGGGAGCGAGATGGAGAGTTTGATTCCCATCCGGGCACCTCAATGAGAACCAGATTCTCATGAGTGATCAGCACCCAGTAGCTCTCACAGTGACACTTGCAGCCAGATTTTCTAAGAATTTCCTTTGATCATCTAGGCCACTGCCTCGGTGGAGGCAGAAAGCTTTTGAAAAATCTGATCCCATTTGTGGGTGCTGAGCACTTCTCAAAATTCTTGCTTAAGTGACCTGGCCAAGGATGCAGACTAAAATCTGAGCAGAACCCACTTTGCCTAATCCCTAGGCCAGTGATTTAACCACAAGTGTATTCTTCCATCTTCAGCAGAGAAAGAATAGACACTAGTTGGGGCAGCAATCAAAATGCCAAACAGCCGCCAGTATCCATGCCTGCCAAGAAAAATGCCCGGATACTTGTGGGCAAACCAGACAGCCACATTTTGGTACTTTCCTGAGAAAGAATTATTTCTAGTAGCAGTGCCAGAGTCTGGCAACCTGATTTATGCTCTTTCCAGATGTATCTCTTTCTTTCTGGGCTAAAACTTTTGTGAACATGCCCCCAAAACAGGCACACCCTCCCCACTCTTCAGAAAAACAGCAGCTATCCAAACACTGTCCTGTCTCCATTATTCGTAGAGAGCCAGGCACGCTTGGGCAAGACAACACTATTCTGTGTAACGATTAAGAAGCAGCGGTCATGTCAGTGAAGATTCTTGTTTTCATTGAATATTTCATTCATTTTTGAACATAAGCAACCACTTAGCCGCAGTTGTGCTAGATGCAGAGGAGGAAACACATGCTATTCTTGGCCGGACTTTACCTCAGTGGGAAGCAGCAGCGTCCTTAAAGCAGCCTCTGTACACGGCATGATTTAACTACATTTATGATTGTCCTGAACCTCAGGCAAGGACCTGAGTACCTGAAAGTGTAAATGTGTGCAAAACCCCCAAGCCCCAGCCTGGATCCTCTATTTTATGCTCTGTTTGTGTGAGGTCCATTTGCAAATGGCAGTTTCCAAAGCCATGAGCTAAAGGCTAACTTAAAAATTCTTCTTCAAACTGACTATATTCATTCAGCTGCCAGTTGAGATGCTGCTCTCTGTGTCACTCAGCAGCAGCTTGTCAGACTGTCTGTCACAGGACTGCATGTCAGAATCCAGCTTTCATTAAGTGCTCTCTGTTTCACCTCTGTCCCCAGCTTTCAGACCACCTCCCAAGTAAGTATCTGACCAGTTTGGCAATACAAAGATAAGGCACGCAGTCACTAGTGTGTTTTAAGGAAGCATAGATATTGCATGGTAACTATTGAATGAAAATGTTTACAGAAAAATAGTTTTGTAAAACAGCTCAGACTAAGCTGTTGCTGAATGTTGAGCTCAAGCTGTATAAGCCAAAAAACGCAGCTGTATCTTTTCTAGCTACAGCTAAAACCAGCAAAGTGTACTGGAAAAACCTTTGGGGGGAAGGGAGATACTCTCCTGACAGAGGATTACATCTAGAAGCAAGTGTGAACATTTTTCTGCTCTGTTGGTTCTATACCTGCAATAGCACACAACACAAGTGATGACTGTGGTTGTACTTTGATTGGTGAATGGCTGCTTCTTTTTCGGACATCTGCTGCAGCAATTATTGTAACAACAAATCTTGACAGAAGCTGGACTTCAGAGCACTGCCGCAGTCTAATAATACAGCCACAGCTTTACAAACAGAACAAATGAGGCAGGAAGGGATGAGCTCCTGAAGCACATTTATGCAGGCAGTTAACCGCACATACTTTGATGTACCTTGTGACCTAAAATGTTAGAGGGACTATCAGTGGAGGAACTTGGATTATGATTAGTTATTTTGTGGGCCTTATGGTTGTGTTAGTAAATTTCTCACTACAACTTTTCACTTTTTCCATCTTGCAGATTTTTGTTTATTTTAAATTCTCTTGTTCTGTCCAAGAGAAACCAAGGCATTTCAGTGTAAAAGCTAGGGTCAACTGAGGGCCCAGGTCAAGAAGTCTGTCTTGGGTGTCACCTCCTGTAAATTCAAAATCTAGCAACAGTTCAAAGAAAGATCTTCGTTCAGAGAGCATTGAGGTAATCATGACACAGCTTGCTGGTAAAGGACTGGGAGATGCGACGCTGGAGCAGAGGTACCAGAAAGGGCCCATGAAAGAGGCTGGGAGGTTTGACAGTCCAGCCTGATGTGCCTTTGGAGCAACAGCAAACAGGCATTCCAGTGGTGACAGGAAGGGTGCTGACAGTAATCAAGGTTGATATGCAGAAGATGGACTCTTCCGTGCAACTGGCTTACTCTAGAGTCCAGGTCTTGGGACAGTGGGGCTGTTCCATTTTCCTTTTAGAGCTAGATATATCAGCACTGACTTTTTCTCCTGGTCTTAAATGTAATTTGTGGCTTATGTCTTTTGTATTAACAAGGTAGCACAGGGACTTAAAGGTAGGATAATCAACTACAGATAACTGGTCTCATTGACTGTGTTTCTGTCAAAATTTGTCAAGAAATGCACTCCAAGAAATGGGAGACATTTCCTTTTACGACCAATGTATGCATTTCCACTAGGAAGCTGTAGCTTTGAATTGACATTTTCTGAGAAAATGTTTTGCTTAGAAATTCCTGCTTATTCCTTTGGGAAATAATTGGAATTACTTATTAAATATAATCACTTAGAATTGGAAGAAAATCCACTGTCAGGAGAGAACAGTCAGCATTTCCCAAATTATTATTCTTTCTGTGCTGTGCAAACGATCACTTGAAATCACTGCCTGACACAGGTCTTGTAAGAACCTGAGTCCCATTTTTAACCCAGACAAGTGTTAGAGAAAACTGTACTTCTGGAAACTGCACAAGGCAGCCTTCCTAAACTGGGTAGTTTTCCAGCTTTTACAGATCCACCCATGACAAAGCAAAAACCCTCCTGACTGAATTTACACAGCTAAATAAATAACTTTCTAAGTGTTTAAATATCATTGTGAAAGTAAAAAGATGAAATGTGCTGTATATCATCTCTACAAAAGCAGAAGTAGTTATATTATAAATAAACAGAGTTTGCTTGGTATTAGGGACATAGGAAATTCCATTCAAGAACAGACAAATGGCACATCTTGTCTGGTATCCTGCATCTGGCACAGGCCTATAACAGATGCTTAAAATACTTGGCTCCCTTGGTCCCTCAATCTCCCCTGTTGCACCTGCCACCACTGTTATAAATCACAGTTTTCCTAACCTCTGGTGAAAGTCCCTTCCCTGCTCACTTGCGTAACGCGGGAGGTGGAAGCGAGGGCCAAGGGAATACATATTTGCCCTGTGTGATCCTTACCACACTGCTTGGTACTGAGTTTGCCCAAACTGTGGTTCTGACTGCTGCAGCACATGTAAGGCATTGCTGCCTGTGTTGCCCATGTAGCCAAACAAAGCAGCACAGGTGAGGACTGTGCTTGGCTCCAGGGAAAGGGGGGAGTGAACCCCTTCTCACCCTTGTTTGCACACAGGAGCACAGCTACCACTGGCCTGTTACCAATCAGCTGCTCTCTTTCTGTCAAGGCACTGCCTCCTAATTGCACCCTACTGCTCAATGACATTTATATTCTGGTGTTGCTTTCTTAGTGACTGTGAAAGTTTTAACACATGATGACTGAAAATTAAATGAGTTTATTGTCTCTCAGAGTTCACCTTTGTCCTTATTCCGAAGGTTATCAAAACATGGTTCATCTACCCAGCGGGCCACTTAATGCAGGTTCCCCTCTTTAGCTGGCTGGTGCTTCTGGCCATTGTCACCAGTGTGATATGCCTGCATCCAACAGAACTGACTGTGACTTCTCCCTTATTAGAAATGTTACTTGCCACAGACGATCTCCTTCATGACCAACATTAAATTCAATGTTACAGTTTGTTAAAGGCCTCTAAAATGGACAAATGAAAAACCAAAACATTGCCATTTTGAAAGTTAAAGTTTAAACCCCCCTTTCTATTAATTGCATTAAAGCCTCCCCGTATTCCCCTGTGAAATATAGTAGTATTTTTAAAAGGCTAAAGAGAACTTATGACTATAGGTAAAGCAACCAGCCAGGCAAAAAAAAAAAATTGCATTTGAAGGAAAAAAATTGTGTTCCTCAATTTGAGCATGTTGTCTCTACAGTTGCTAAACACTGCTTTTAGAGACTGACCTAATAAACCTTTATATATTAATAAAGGAAAACTGAATCCTGATGGGTGTGCATAGGCTGTTGGATACAGTTTGATATGTCAGCTTTTTCCATGCTCAAGGATTTTCAGATTTTGGTTCCATCCTACTGAATATAACTGAATATAACATTCAGTGTCAAAGGTCTGAATCTAGAGCAGACCTTTGACCTAGCTACCCCAAATTTTGTATCTACAAAGGACAAGACTGGGCCACATCAATCTGCTTGAAAGAGTGAACACATTAAAGCTGCCACAGTACCTAGAAGTTTGCATCCTTTAACATATTCCAAATCGATATTACATTCAATGAGGCTCAGTATTAACAGGAGCTCTGTGACTTTCTGTACTTCTTTCCTGTTTCACAAAAGCAATGACTTTCAGAATATTCATTTCAGTCAGGAACAGTCGTAGAGGTTTTTCAAGGCAGACAAATGAGTCAGCCACTTGTTCCAAATAAATGGAAATGGTTTTCCAAGTTTCCTAGACAGCTTTAAAAACTACATACAGCAATTCAGCTGCTTAGTCTATTATGTTCTACATCTCACATTTAAGAGGGCATAAAATCACGTGCTTTTTATTCCAGATATAAGTTGTTTTGTCCACAGCAGTCCATAGCCATCTCATTTTGTCTCTGCTGTTAACATGTATGCTGGCCACCTTACTTGTGCCATTCCCAAGAACACAAGTAGCACTCTTCAGAGTAAAGAGCAACTGCTGAGGTTCCCAGACTGCCATGGATGTCCTAAATAATAGTGAACCAAATTTCTTAATGTCTGTGATTGCATTTGCCCAGTTGTTTAAGGAGGATGTTAATATTTTGCTTTCTGAGGAGAAATGTTGTAAACCTCAATTAATATATCCATTACAAAAAGGGCATGAATTACAACTTTAACTGTGCAGTAAAACAGAACATCTGCGTGAATAAATAATTATAAGGAGATATATAAAACTATAAAAATAACTTCTTTACTGCAAACCTTGCCTTAACAAGAAACATAACTCCTTCCTCCCTCAAGAAATCTGAATACACTGACTCATGTCTTTGTTTAAGTGTCATGGTAAATTTGTTCTTTTATAACATGTAGTAGTTTAGCTTTGAACTTCTGAGTTTTGGAAAAGGCAGAGCGGAAAAATGTTTTCATGGGAGAGGAGTGTGCATTCCAGAGCTGTCGACTGTTACTCGTTTATGAGGCAGGGGAAAAACTACTTTGGTTTTAGGCTTTGGTTGATGCAATTTGTTGTCTGGTATTTTATGATAAACCAGAGTTTACATGGTACCTTGAAGTATTTCAGTTTTCTCTCTCATCTTTCTGGCTTTTGCTTGTTCAAAATTCTGACCAAGCTTGAAACTGACTGCTCTTGAGAAGAGAAAAATCAGCTGTGTACAACTAGAAATAATGATCCTTTGTAATATACAAAGTAGTCCAGTGAGAAAATAACAAATAGTTTTCTGTGAATTACAGAGCTGCACCAAAGCATAGTGGAGGAATGCAGACAATACTACTCATAAAAATAGTACAAACCAAAATGTGAGCCTTTCATGGTGTCTTTGTAACCTGAGCAACAGTTTTAAACGCAATTTTCCTGGGCTGTTTCATGTTTATTTCATGTATTAACGTCTCCTTACATCAAAAAATATTAAAATAGAAAAATAAAATAAACTCTCTGTAGCTTATTTATTCAAGTAAAGTATAAAGTATCTTTTTGCTCTCCTGCCTTTTTGAAGGCTATTAACATACATTCTTACTTCTTTCTCTTTCTAGAAAAGAAAATGCAGATTGTCAGAATCCTTCAAATTTGATACTCGGCATTG
The DNA here is from genome assembly GCF_000691975.1 of Corvus brachyrhynchos. Taxonomy (NCBI): domain Eukaryota; kingdom Metazoa; phylum Chordata; class Aves; order Passeriformes; family Corvidae; genus Corvus; species Corvus brachyrhynchos. The sequence continues at coordinate 11,632,112 of NW_008237619.1, read as the reverse complement.
TTACGATCTCTTCATTACTGGATGTTGAGCCTGGATATCAGAATTGGTATAGTGAAGTACTCTCCTATTAAATTGAGGTAATTTTCTGCCATAATTAATGAAGAAGTCTAATGCTGAAACAATGCAATTAATACGTCCCGAGAAAAAATATTGCCATTGGAAAGGATCTATCTTGTCAAAAATCTTCACAGACAAAGGGTAGAAACTACATGAGAATGCTAACCCCTAGCTAGAGATTAGAACTTCTCCATTCACAAAGGCAGAAGATGTCAGGGTATTATTCTGAGAGAGGGAGGCTTTGCCGAGGACATCAACTTCTTTTTGGACACAAACTGAGATCAGTTTCTGCTTAGTGGGACGGGCTTCCCTACAGTGGCCTACTTCATAAACATGGCTCACTCAGCAGGAAAACAGCCTTTCTGAAAGCCCACCAGTCACTGGTGAACCGTGTCACGTCTTCCCTCAAGAAAGGGACTGCACACAGCACAGGGCTGATGCAGGCACAGTGTGTTACAGGAACGTGTAGCTTAGGATGCAGACAGGAAAGCACTCAGCTGCAGAATTAAGTCAAAAAATACAAACTAAGCAGGTGGCTCTGAGGCTCACCCAGAAGAATGCAGAGATGTAATTAACTTCAGAACTAAGTTATGCAAAAAAGATTTTCAGAAAGTATCTCTTCCTTTCCTGGCATATCAATAATCAATCAGTTTTCTGTCCATTGCCCTAATAGCATTGCACAACATTCATGGTATATTAACATGAATCCTAAAGATTTAAATGGGTTGTCATAAAATCACCACTTCAGATAAAAAGAAACAAAATGCAGAGATAGGAGCACAGGAAGATCAGCTAGAGGATAGATATATTCTTATAAATATATCCAACAAAGCTGCCACAGGCTCCACATTTGCTTTCAAAGTAATGAAATTCCATTACAAAACAGTAACCAACACAGAGGTCATTTAAAGCCTGCCTGTTAAACAAATGATACTCCAATATTATTTTTTTTCCCAAGGCTTCATATTTCTTACATATTTTCAGCAATTTTTGTCCTATCCATCTCCTAAGCCAGCACTTTGGACCACTGAGAAGTTGTTTGCCTAAAGCAAGAACTCTGACTTCAGTAACTTTCTGTTATTAATATTCCTTAAGTTACATTCCAGCTTCCAATCAAGGTTTGCTGCAACAGTTTCTCTTTTGATGTGAGTCCACTGTACAGTACCTTGGATCTCACCTAGAATGCACACCATGTCATGTGGACAGTAAGAAACAATATAGCTCAACTTTCCCAAAGTAGGTTGAGTCAGGAGTTTTAAGGATAATAAAAACCATATTTTTACCAGCGAGCAGAGCCAGTAAGTCATTGAAGCTATACAAATATATTCATATCCATATCCACATTGCACTTCATAAGAAAAACAATCTCACACCCAGGAACACAAAAATTCAGAACACTGAATAATTGTGGAACCAAAAAATGGAAGAATACAGTGGCTTTGCATGAGAAGTGCATCATAAAGGGATTCCAGTAAAACAAGGTGAATCTTCAGACTTTGTATAAACTTTTTTTATGCCTTTCTTAGCAGCCATTGGAGAACTTGAGGGATTTTGCATAGAGCAGTATTAATTACAGAAGTATTTATTACTTGTATTCTTCAGGTGACACTTACTTACGTATGAATTGATATACAAATACATGCAAGTATGAAAGTGCATATATGTTTTCAGCAAAGTCTGTCGCTAAATATTTAGGACCACCTGACAGTCTTTGGTAATGTCAATAGATAGGTGCCAGTCAATTTGATATTTTATGTCAGCAGGTTATTCTGCATGTGAGAATACATCTGTGTAAAGGCAAGAGTATATTTCTTATAGATGTTATTTATGTGCGAGTCTTTACAGGACTTGCGTCTAGACCAAATCTGAATTTAGGCTGCTGTCACTGACAGCAAAATATACATCTTTGTTCAGTTTCTTCCATGTTTATTTTTATTTTAAATACTGGCTTTCTTTTTACTGCTAACTACAAAGGCTGATTTATCAATATAAGTGGAAGTTACCTGAACAGCAGCCAACATAGAACAGAGTCAATAGCAACAATTCATGGCCTTCTTCAGATTGTTGTGGTTTTTTTAATGCTCAGAGCCCATAGAGGCAAGAAACTATTTCCCATACTGTGAGATGGAAATATTGCTCACCCCTTTGCAGAATACAAAGAAGAGAAATGAAATTTAAGTGATTTGGTCAAAACTAAACACTTTCCTCATCACAGAAAGGCAGTACTGCCCAATTCAGCCAAATTGTGGCTACCTGAAAAAGGGAAGAATTTGATCACCTATGCCTGAAATCACACATTTTTAAATTGTTCTAACCACAGTGTAGGCACAGCTTAACAGAATGATTTCACCATGCAGAGTTATTTCCCACGTTCCTTTGTTACTCCAGTAATGTGAAAAAATTCAGGAACTGGAAAGTCATATGATCCATAGAAAAGAGAATATTGTGGTTTCTAAGAAAAATATTTATTACCAAGCAAGCTATTTTGATTTATTAAATGATAGCTTCCCATCATAGTGTTTTTTGATACAGTGCTTGAAACCACAATGATTTTACAAAGCCAGCACCTTATTTGTTTAAAGGCACTCACTTGTGTTTTTCTTAATAGAGGTATCAGTTCATGACAATGCCAAGTTCATAGAAGCTGGTCCAGGAATAAATTCTTGAAAAATTATTTTTTTCCTAGAGTGTCCATTAAGCCAGGGCAGGCACTGTGTCCCACTGCTGGTCTTCTAACACTAGATTTATAGGATGTTATAATTAACAACAGGTGATGGGCAGCACTACATGCACAGCAAGCAAAGTGAAAAGACTGGCAGCTCAAGAGCCACTTGTGAATCATCAAAGCTTTTCCCTGGATAAACTCAGTAGTAAACCTGATAGGCTTTCTGGCAATTTTTGGGGTTGGGTTCTTTCTGTTTGGTTTGGTTTGGTTTGTTTGCTTGGGTTGTTCTTTTATTCCACCACCACCCTTGATCCTTTTTCATACCAAAGATTAGGGACCATCTGTCTGTTTTTACAGTTGTGTAGCTTTTCCACTTCTGTGTTTACTATCTATAAAATGAGACAAACTATGCTTCCCTACTCACAGAGGACTTGTTGGAGGATTACAAACAAGCCTACAGAAAATTTTGAAACTATGCAGATTTCTAAGAGACACTTGTGTCTGTATTATTCCAGCTCTCTCAAACTTGCATTCTATACAAGTAACAGAAAGAAAAAAAGGTTCAAAACACGTACACCCGCCACTCCAATTTTAAGAAAAGCAGTTCTTCAGCTTAGGACTAAAAAGAAGGGACAAAGATACTGAAACACGTGAATTGGCAAAACAAAAATACATCCAAATGAGTTTTTCTTTGCATAGCTAAACAAATACCTTTTTTTCCTTCAGTTGTGAGAATATAAGCAAGGCAAGGTATATTGGGAAAGGCAATGACTTTGTTTAACCAAGTGAAGAAGAACCAATACATCTAACCTTTAAGAATAATTCTCAGTGTACTGTCCTGATGTAATCATGGTATTCATGAGTTAGTTACATGTTGTAACATATTGATTATAACAAAGGAGCACCTTATTTTAATTGAAAAACCACATCTGTTTTGGATAACCTACCACGTATTCTTGTGAACATTAGTAAATACTTTAAATGCACTAACTGGTAGAAAGATATCAAAAGAAATATTTAAAAAGAAAAAATATTTAAAAGAAGAAATATTTTAAAAGAAAAAAATCACTATTCATACTGTAGAAAGGATTGGAGATTTTTCATGGATTTCACGCTCTTGACAATATTCCACGAGTTCCTCTACAAATAATTCTTAGATATTAAATTAATTTACACTGAAGCACTTCTAGTGTGTTTCTTCCCTACTTTCATCCTCCCCACCTCAAAATACACTTGAATCAGTAACCTTAAAGCTCTTAGCACTACTATATTAGAGAGCAATTACTGTTATTCTAGATTTATGTTGCCAGGTTGCCAACAGGAACACATGGTGCAGTGGTGAATTTATCCTGCTTGCTGCAGAGTTTGCACTTCATTAAAATTCACATAGCAGTGCTTATCTATAGCTGAGAGACAATGTGGCCCAGGGGAACACTTGTTATTCTGGGTAATTAATCAGAGGTGATGGGAAATTTTTCTTAGTGTTCTTGATAATCTCTAGGGCATCATCCAACCGTGAAATTTTGGCCTTACTGAAATGGAAAGCAAGTTTCATCAGTAACTAGAACAGGCCAAGACATGTCTCACAAAGCACTTCACGACCTGGTGTCATCTGGCAAAGTTTCTCAGTACCGTCTTTTTTCAGAGCTGGAGCAGCAGGTCATTTCTATTGAATATTTCACATGCATACATTAAAAGTCCTTTCTTTTGGCAATCATAAGCATATTTTAAGAAAGGTTCTGCACATTCTTTAGGGTAAATACCTTTTTAAAGGGCTTGAATCTAAACTCAAATAAAGCCTCTTAGCTCAATGAAATTGCAATCACATCCTCAATAAGAAATTCCTGGTTTTGCATGGGCAGGGAGAAAATACGTAAGACTGTCAAAATGGTTGAAGATTCAAGCACATAGCTTGAAGATTCAAGCACATAGCTTGAAACAGCCTGAAAACTTCCCCTTTCTAGAGTGAGGCTAGCCTCAAAGATAATTTTTTTAATAGAAAAAGAAGAATCACTTCCTCTATCACATATTCAAACTTAAATTTGTGCTACTGAAAAAATAATACCTTAAAAAAACCCCAAAACCCAAACCCAAACCAATAGCATTTTATTGTTATGGTTGCTAGGCACAAGTTTTCAAAATCATTTACTTTGAGACCAAACAGAATTGAGTTGTTCTTACTGAAGTGCTTCAGGATAGCTAAACGTCTACTGCACAAAAGTAGTAGGAAGTTTAAAAAGACTGAAAATATTTTCAGTTCAAAAGAAGAATCTTCCCCAGCCCAAAGGACTATCCCAACATCAGTCAGGTCTCTTAGAAAAAGCTCAGTAATTTAGATAAGTGTTAGACAGAGCTGAAACTGACTCAGCAATTTTATTTCCCTTTAGCTCTTCCAGGTACAACTTTATTATTACTGACTGTAAATGATGAATTAACATTTATTTCACTTTTTTATCAACTATTCATTAGTTTAGCCATTCTTGTCCTAAACCCAAGATTTTTTTCCAGCTGTAACTATTTAAAACAACATTATTTCAAGAGTTACAGTATATACAAAATAATTGAGTAATGAACAGTTATGGCATATGGGACAGGAATTTACAAGCTAAATTTAAATTGACTGATATTTCATTTAAGTGTTGCTGCAACATAGAGAACTGCTGAACAGGTGTTAATGGACAGGTTTATCGACACTCACAAAGAGAGCTGCAAGCTTCCTATTCCTTTTTTTGACTGACCCCTGGCTCACAGTAAATTTGTTCTGGTTAAGAACATGCTGTGTTACTGCTGGATGCTCTCATTCTGAGTGTGTTGTACTAATTTCACTGTGGCAGGAGCTAAATGAAAGACCATATTCTCAAATTACTAAACAGCATCACAAATTCTAGCTTGGACATTCCAAAATAATTTCTTATTGTGATGACTAATACAAGTTCTCCATAATAGATTCACAAAGGGATTAACAATTTTATGATTTTAGCAAAAGTAACTGGCTCTCAGCATTAACTGCAGCCTTGAAAGTCTATCCTAAACAAGTCATTGTAATGCCTTGGATCCAAAAGACAATCAGTTCTCTTCTTTACAGGTAGATACGTTGATGGATGTAGCTTCTTGATACTATCTCTTCTAAAAGAAAGTTAATGCTGGTGTTTTGGTTTTAGAATGAGCTGTATCTTATTGATTGAGTAAATTATGAAACAAGACATTTCTGGGGTCAAGTTACCATGTGTGCCAAGTGCAGGACCTGGGTGCAAGATGTGTAGCCACAATCTCGAGGCACATAACTTTCCCTGAATACTTCACTGATCAGCAGCAAGGCCACCTGCTCCTTGTGTAAGTCTGAGTACAATTTTTATTTGTGTGCCTTGGTTCCTTTGTGTGAAAACACACTGGTGATACATGCCTTAACATAGGAGTTAGGATGATAAACTGGCTACTGCTTATGAAGTAATGACATGTTGAAGACTGCTTAGCTCCTTGAACTCAAGGATAGAGCTATACGAATTCTGTCTTAAATAACTTACAATCTTGCTGTTTAACTGTAAGAGACATCCACATTGCTTATCTAATCTGTGTATGTGTCCTGAGATCCTGATTCAGCTGTCTCAGTCTGTGGAATGGCTGTAGTTAAAGCAATGTAATACTTTTCACACTGAGGACAGAATTAAGTCTCTCCCTGATATTTCATTTAATATTTATGCAAGCGTACACGTGCCTATGGATAAAATTTTCTTGATGGGGAAGTAAAATCAAAAGTCACATAGAAACAATACAAATTACACTGTATTTGGGCTAGAAAAATAAGGGAAATGTAAGATGAAGGCTCTTTACAGAAATAAATCACCTGAAACCTTTAGGTTGAACAGCACAACGAAACCCAGAAAATTGCCAATTCAGCAAAAATATCCTTTATGCTTCTGTTCCCTTATTAAATGAATGAATACTACCAAGCCTGCTAGAGACATATAGGTGGGTGTATGCTTGTCAGGCTGACTAACATCCATATAAATACTGGGACACTTGCTGTCATTGTATCAGGAAAAATTTGTGGTAGCGGGAGAACGAAGGAAATTACATCAAGTCTCTTCAAAGATTATCATGCAAACTTTACAGGTTTCCTTGCACAGAATTACTCATACCACCCCACCAAACAGCTGAGCAGGACTACCCCCAAAACTCTGCAAATATACACTGTAGAAACAAGCTGTATCTATACATATCTGCCTGAGCTTAGTACTACACCTAGCTACAAATTTGGAAAGTAGGTTACAGAATATGCTGACCCTCAAACCTGATGGATTAAAAGAAATAATTATTAATATGATTTCTTTCAAAATAAGTAATTCCCAGCTTACAATATTTTGGAAATTAGTGAGAAAAAGAACAGCTAAAGAGATCTGGATTATTCATCGACTTAGGCAAGATGGAAAATAATTAGATCATCCATCCCATTTTCCGGCCAATGCAGTGTTGTTCACTGCAGTACATTTTCTAATGCTTAGTTTTCGAAGCCCCTTGAGAAGGGAGATTCCAGCATTTCCTTTAGACACATACTGGCACATTTTGTCAGGCAGGTTTATCCTCCCTGTCTTCAATCAAGCATTTCCTGTCTCTTCTTATTTCATCTTCCACTCAAGAGTTCTTCCTCCTCCTTAGTGCCAGGGCCTTTCAGGAATCCAGAAGGGACACTCTGCCTACAGGAACAGATATTCCCAGAATAGGATATTCCAAAGCAGGAATAGGAAAAGGAATAGGAAACGTATAGCAGACAATTTTAGGAGAACATTCTAGTAGGCTCCTTTTATTGACTGGTCCTTGTGTGCTAGCTTGGCAGGATGCATCTGAAGGGTACTTAACCACCTCGGAACATTTCCAGTTCTTCAGTATGAACTTAGGGGAGAGTATCTATTAAAACCAAAGGTTGACTGCCCCAGATCAGGATAGGAGGACTGCTGAATGAACATCCTGCAGTGAAAAATAAGTACTATGTCACTAGTGATTTGTCCCTTTACATATGTGGACATAAGAAAGAGGCCTGAGGAATACAGAAAAATATGGAGAAAAATACTGGCCCAGTGGTGACTGAATACGAACCCATCTGCACTGGATGGCTGTGCTCAGAGTATCACATACAGGTACAATATTCACACTCATGCTACAGACACAGTAGCCCACAGCAACTCATTCCAAGCAGTTCTGTTATTGACACAGTAGTTGTGGGAAAAGATTTATTTCCACTCAGCAGGCTGTGCGCAGACTCAGCATCGTGAAATCCTGACGCGTGTTTGTGAAGAGATCCCTCTGTAATTCCTGCAAAAGCTGGTGGTTCCTAAGGAACCACGGGCCAAGTATGGCCTAAGGGTTTTAGACATCTGAAGAGTCATGTCAAGACAGGAATTTAAGTGTGGTTTACTGAGTGGAAGTGTTAAGCTTGTCAGATTGAGTAATACAGCATTTCAACCTGAGCAGTCCAAGTCTGCTACCTTGATGACTACATTGTACAACAGGTCATGATAAATATCATTCTTGGACTAGAGGTTTAGCTTTGTCTTGAAAGAGCCTTGCCAGAGTACTCAGGGATATTTTCTTAGAACAACAACAAATGTTAAATATCTTTTTGTTCTTCAGATTTGAGCAGGTGGACTTCGTAGTCATTGGTCTTGCAAAACAGTTTGCAGCAGGGAAGGATTAAGTTTCCATTACCTAACTCAAAAGACTGGCCAAATATAAAACAAAAATGATGAAAGAATTTGGTTTTAATTTGTTCTGTGTCTTTGAAGGGATAGAAATATTCTTGGATGTGTCCTTTGTTTTGACACATTTATGCCGATTACAAATGGAAGAGCAAAGTTGGAGTATTATTTCCTACAAACTGTCTCAGCCCCACTTTGTTCTAGTGTCTCTGACAGAATCCCTTTGACAGTTCTCTTCTAATGTAATTGTTCTTGAAGGTGTTTAAAGCATCCAAAAGAGAAAAGGAAATAGTTTTACAAGTAATTTGTGAAAATCTGGAAAGGATCTAGAACTTGTAACTTATACAAGGCAATGTAATTTTAATAAATCTTTTGCTACTCTTTTAGAAAAAAAAGGTAGAGCCAGAAAAGGTGCATCAGGACCTTACCTCAATTAAAATTCAGAGAGCTAAATCAGTGTCTTCCTTTTATGTTTTACTGAAACTGTGTTGGGTGCTGCTTACTTCAGCAGCATTAATTTCAGGAGTGAAAGTTAATTAGGAGAAAGACAAGCAAACCTGGAGTGAAAAAAAACCATGCTAAAAGTTAGATGTTTATAGTGAGTAGAAAAATATATATTTGTTACTTCAAAAAGAGGGAAAAAATAATGTAGAGTATTTTGCAGTGCTGAATTATTATTAATTCGCAACACAGTAATCACTGGTCCCACCAGCACACAATGCTTCCTGCTTCAGTGATGCACTCCCTGGGAAGGGACAGTGAAGCTCCATTGGGCAAATCTGTGCTGCTTCATTTGGTGGTAAATTTAGGTTTTCAATTAATTCCTTCCTAGTAAACTGTGCAAAGGCAGTTCCCGGGAAAGCAATGGAAAACTTGTCCCATTCGAGTGGGCAAGCTTCATCCATGCCACAGAATGTTTCTGACAGCAAATGATAAGGTATCCTAAACTGCATTTGAATCTGCACCCTGACAGGAGGTGAAGTAAAGAACAACCATCCACTTGTGGTGAAGGTTATGTTTATGGATAGGACTGCAGCTTGGGCAAGCCTCCTCCTGTTAGCGCTCGAGGCAGTAGCTTCAGGGCAAAGACAGTACAGTAACACTGCAAAGACTAAGATCAACTCGATATTCATGATGAGATTAAAAGAAAAAATACTTTTTATTGAATCAACAGTCACAGCAACTGCGAAAAAGAAAAAAAAGAACACCCTCTTCCTTAGAGCTATGCATGGAAGTTACTGTCTGTAGTACTTCCAGCTATTCAACCAAATGCACAGTCAGTCATAAAACTTACTGAAAGAAGCATAGTTCCCCTGAAGAGTCAGAGGGGAGAGAAATCAGATTCACAGGCTTTTTCTCCTATATAAGCATGAGAACAATCATGTATTTGTGAGCACTTGTGCAAGGCGCATAAAATTGAAAGGAGGAGCAATTTTAGACACTTGTACTATTTCCACTCCCACCCACAAAAAGGAAAAGCTGCTTTTTTCCTAATTCACAGGAATCAAAGAACTTGTGTGTCTGCTCATTTAGGAATTTACCATCAGAAAAACAAACAAAAAAGCAAAATCCAAAAGCCCAAACACCCCACAAAAAAACCCCAGACAGCACACATCCCCAAACACACCACAATCAGTTTGATAGGTAGGTATAAAACAGATACGTGGGTGAGCAATGTAACGCTGGTTAAAGCTATTTGATTTGCACCCTAGCGAAACAGATGAAGTCTGTTTAATGAGCCATCATCTTTTAGAACACAGGAAGAACATTTTCTTGAGGTACATTTCCTCTTTTCCTCTTATTATTCTGATTCCACAGCTTGAGCTACTACTTTGATAAAAGCAGAGGAAAAAAGCTTTCTAAGTCCAAATTCCCTTGAGTAAGCACATCAAGAATCTTCACAAATACTTTGCAGCAGCTTCCAAGCTCAGTGATGGCATTGCCTTGAAACAGTCCAGTGAAGAGATGAAATCAAGTAAATACAACAAACTGTAATGTGTTTATAGTATTTTTGTCACATCTAAAATAACTTCTTTTTAACACAATTATATTGTTCCTGGAAAGACTCACTGCAGAGACAGATCACAAGCTGGTTCATTCCCTTTTCCTGCAAAAGAATCTTTGTTCACCAGACAGAATTCTTGTAAGGCAAGTGACTTCTAACTCAGTTGTGGGCAGCTTCATGACTCTCTATCACTACATGTGCATGAACCACCTTCTTTAATAAGCCTTGGGGCTTTTACTTTCAACAGAGCAATTGAAAACCTCTGTGGCTAAGCAGTTGTCAGTATGGGTCTTCCAACAGACACCAGCTTGACATAAACCATTTCCATTTATGTTTCAGCTGATATTCCATGCCATTTATTTCATGGATGTTGCCTCATCCCAGCTCCTTTAGCTGCTCTGCATCATGGAACCCAACCCACTGGAAGTGCAATTTGTGGCAAGCAGTAGAGGCCATGAAAGCTGATGAAAAGCTCACTGCTGTTTGTGCTGTCCATTGCAGCACCAGCTCGGCCTGCAGAGCTTGGTCTGGTATTTTAGCAATGCCACAAAAACCACAGCCCTCCCAGCTCTGCACACAGCTGCACAAACCACTGCCACTCTTTGGGTGTGAACGATTGCTGACAGCACCTAGCCGTGAGGAGCAGAGGGCACATTTTGATTGTGGAGGTCACAGTCAAGTCCTCTAAGGAAAAATTCCAGTGACTTTAGCTCCCACACAAAGCAAACATACTGGCTAATAACACTTGGTCTCCCTTCTCTGTCAGATATGACACTTAAGCTCTGCCAGCCACCTCAGAGTTGCTAAAATAAATATGCAGTGCTACTAGCAGGTACTGTTTCCACTTGTTTCACCCCCCATTCATGCTGTCAAGTTTCTCTAAAAGAAAAAGAAACCCTGGGTTTTTTTGACAGGGAAGGAAGGCCTCAACTTTGTATCTGCTTTCTTTAAATTACCAAAGCTTACACGTTATGTAGTAATATTCGTCCAGTGAGTTTGACACAAGTGACAGTATTTAATTTAATACAATCCGTCTATGCAGAATAATTTGCCCAGACAGCAGTGTGCTAGTTTGCATGATGTTCAGACTCCCTCTTTGTGTTGTCCATGCTACACAAACAGTACACTCAAATCAGGAAGATGTATTATGTCAGAGATTGTACACTGCTTTCTCTTCTTTATTTTGAGACGCAAATTCTCTAAAAAACTTAAAAGAAATAAAAACATACAGACCTGAACTCCAAGCCTGTTCTCACACAATTGTTGTCTCTCTTTCTTTCCTTCCTTTTAAACTATTTTGGTTTTATCCCATGATTTCATCCAAGTTTTACAATTGTTGTATTTTGGAGATAGGACATATGGTTTCTTAAAGCAGTTTCCCACTTCCATGGCAAGGTCTCTTGAATATTTCAAATTAAGTGTTTCTGTTAAGCTGTATGTAAATTTGCATGTGATACCTCACATTTGTTTTATTGGTTTCATAGGGGAACTCAGATTCTGCTTTTCTTATGAATATCTAATAGAAAGATTCCAAGGCAAAAACACAGCTAAAGCAGCAGTGAGGATGCTTTAGTATTTTGTAATTTATTTCTGCAGTTAATTCCTTAGCTGATTCATCTGATCTCTGACTGATTTCACATGTCACTGGACTTGCCAACATATTTTTGCTCTGAGCCGCTTCTTAGCCAGACCAAAAAAAAAAGTATCCTCAGAAAGGAAACAAACCTGTCTTTCTACCTCTGCTGCTAAATACAAGACAGGGCAGGAAATAATTATGAGAGACAACAGAAAGAGTAAAAGTACTTCCTGTGCATAAGCACACACGTACTCTATTCCATGAGGGAGTTGATTTAATGCATAAAATTCTAGGAAATATTTCAAACCCAACAATACTTGACTGTTCAGTCCTGGATCAATACTTCTTTATGCACTTTAAATGTATAATAAGAAAGCAACCTCTGAGCTAAAGGGCTTTATATTCCAAGCTAGATCCTCTAGTCTTCCATCAGATGCCAATGGGATTCACAAACCTGTCAATCTACCCCTCAAAGTGAAAAAAATTCTGCATTTAAACCAAAATATCCTGTTACACGATACTCAGGTAATATCCTATTATAAATGTAGCCAAAATGTCCTGCTACAACAAGTGCTCCCTGACAGAAGTGCCCCTCTTAATAGTGTGACAGGGACAGATTATACAACAGTTTTCACATCATTTGTTGGGACACCATTCACCATTTTCTGTGGATATGAAACTTAAAAAACCTTAGCATTTATTTATTTACACCCAGACTTCAGTGCGCTAAATGAAACAGACTGGTTTATTGGCATCAATAAGATCTTAAATTTATTATAGGATGAGTCTATGGTAAGTTCATATGCTAACTCAGTTAGGTGTTTACATGGGGTCTTTGCACAATGTTTATGAGATGAAGTTTGAAGTAAAACCCAGACATGTTCTGTTTCTGTTTTGTACCACAAAGATTGCAGTGCAGCTAGGAAACATACTTCAGTGAGTCACATCTTGGAAAAGAAAAAGATAAATGGCTAAAAATGCAATAATAGTAGGATATCTGGAAATAAACACTAACTGAGCTAGCAGACTTTTTTGTAGTCCTTCTCGCAATCACTTCTAGTCCATGTTCAGGATGTTTCTTCTGCTATGCAACTTAAAAAGAAGGGAGACAATCACTTCTCTTGACGACACTGCATCTTTAAGAAGGGCAAAAAGCAACAGAATTGGTGTTGCTGTCCTGTATTCAGCTGAATAAGGCTGTAGAGGTTTAGACTCCAGGTATTTGCCTTTGCAGCATCTAGCTTATCAACAACCCTTAATGTTTAACTTCATTTCAGATCTCAGAGTTCCTTGCTAACATAATTAGCCAGTGCTTTAGTCTTGCAAAGACACGCAGCATTATGCAAGCTCCCCTGTCACAAAGCAGGAATTGAAAGCCGGAATTGCATATGCACTTAGAGCAGCAGAAATGGAGAGGCCAAGCAGCAAAAACCTACAGAGGTTTTATTTGCACATGGGTATTCTTTACACACTTACACACAAACATCAAAGGAAAAAGGAGAAAAGGTTGCAGTATGTCATGAAATACAATTAATTTGTCAAAATTAAGGCCCTTGCAATTCTAACTGTTCACTCCATCCCTGCTTTTTGGCCGGGGTAGGAACTGTGTAGAACACAGTCCAGTTCCTCTGTAAAGCAGAGGAGCTGAGTAGGTTCTACAAGTAACTTTCTGGCAGTGTTTGGCTCCCAATGTCTCTTCTTCACCTAAATACATTCCAACAGTTGAAAGATTTTGAGTTAGGCCTACACTCTTTGTCACTGCCTTACTCATCTCCTCTGCCTCAAAGCAGGGCTTTCTTACATTGCAGAGGTTGAATCAGAAACAGGACAAAAGTAATCTTTAACCTGAAGCAACCTCTTTTTAAAATGTATTACTAGAACAGCTGCTTGCTGCATGCATTGCATTTGCAAGCACATACTGTCACCTTTTCCAAGTCACTAGGAATATATTTTGAAGCAGAAGAAAAGGGAAAAAATATCCAACAAGTCATCTGATTTATTGCAGTAACCCTCATATACATGCAGTGTTAAAGTGATCATATGGTTGGCTGTAGAAATGCTATGTAATTCAGTTCAGTGGAAAGGTTTAAAGGATTAAGTGATGCACATATGCTTTTGTAATTACATCAATATGTTAAAAAACCCAGTTTTTTTAAAAAGTGCTAAATCACTGTATAGGATATGCAAGCTAAACCAAGAGCCTACTTTGGAGAGAACAGTGAAAAGATATATTTGCCAAGTTAGATAGCAAAATTTTGGCACCTCTGAAGACCTGGAATATGTCTACATGTAGGTGTGATTCAAAACAGTATACACACATTTCCAACAGCAAGATCTGCAATTCCTCACCATCCTACCAAAAATGCTGAAGGATTCTGATAGTCTGTGTAGTACCTTGGCTGAGCCTGCGTGTTCCCTGGTGCCAAATGCCATTCTGCGTGGTTATAGACTCCTGCATGAATAGCAGGCCCAAGAAGTCCCTAATGCTGTGTTATTCGTGAGAAGTAAAGCATGGGGGCTTACCTTTCTTTTTATTGGCTTGTTTGGGCTTGGGTTTTTTTGTTTGTTTTTCTAAAAAGCAGTGCTTATTATCTAGAATGATGTTTCCTGGTCTATCCATCTATTCCTCCCCTGAACAACTTTTGAGATTGCTGGGCAATTTGAAACTCATCCTGAAAGATGTCTAAAAGAAAACTGTATCCTTGCACAAGTTCCTGAAAGTCAGTGGGTGAGCAGTGGGTAGAGACACAACTTGGCATCTTCACAGACGGAAAGGCAGACAAGATTCATCTGTTAGTCATTCAGTTTGGCCTCAGGAAAGCAAAGAATGCAAATCCAGGAGAAATCAAAATTCATTGGTTTTGCTGCTCACATAGCAACTTGGAAAATCCAAATCTTGCTATCTTGGGTGATACATAAACAAACCATTAGGGATCTAATCCTGCTTCCTCAACTATTGATTGCGGTTAGGAGGGAACATCAGTAGAAATACAGTGAGACAATACAGTTTAGGAACTCACTCTTGTATTCCACTCCAACACCAAATCTTCCAAACATCAGCCTGTTGGTTGGGTTCTTTTGTGCTGTGTTTGTTTGTTTTAAAGTATCACAGGACAGTTACATGTTCCAGAAGAATGGATTTTTCTTTAGGGAATATCTGCTTGATGGGACTATTCCTCAAGGACCCAGTTTAGACTAATGATACTAAATAGCAATGATAAACACATAATTCTGTTTTAGCAAGCATTCTGCTTCAGGGTGATCTGCATGGCAAAAACCCAGAATACATTACAACATTTTTCATTGGCTTAACTTGTCATGTAAAATCAGGCTAGGACTCCCTTGTAGGCTAACTCGGACCACAGCTCTTGGGGTGGCATCTAACAGTAATTTCCATTAACAAAGCAGATATTTCCCTGGTTAGGCTGTAGACTGAGCAAAGGAGAGATAGGGATAGGCTGGTCTTAAAAGAAAAAAATGCTAGGAATAATCCATTATGAAAAAGCAGACAGGAATACGAGTTTCTATCCCATTTTGAAACTACCTTTTGCTAACATCAAAAAATGGATTCTTTTTTGAGTTTGAGCATGATGGAAGAATTTACCAACTCCAGTCCATTAGTTAACCTAGTTTTGACTTGGGTTCCATGTTTCCTTGAATAAAAAGTTACAATGATCTGCCATAGCTTGTGTCCTGTGGGGAAGTGTTCAAAACCGCTTACGTGATCTGAATGTTTACTTCCAAAACTTTTTCTATAGGTCTCTTAGATACTGTGTAAACCCTGTGACAAAATATGAATCCTGATCATAAAAAATCTTAGCCAGAAAAAGATGAAATATGTTTTTTTTGCTTCATTTGTACTAAAGTGTTATCTACTACTCTTAACCAAATGTTTGCAATCAGTTTGTAATCAGAATTTTATTTAAGTAGATTCAGACTTTAGCATCTGATGTTTGATGTTGAAAATATAAGCTGTCCTTAGGGCACACATATATTTCAAATATATTTTCTTCTTGACTCAGTCAGGGAATGCTCAGCCTCACATTTTAAGGGACAGAAGTTGCCATTACAGGTTTAACACCTGCTTTCAGATGGATTCAGCTGGAACTGGCTGCTAAAAAGAAAATGCCCAACAAACACATTTGTCATTTAGAACTTGGGCAAAGAAGCCTAAGTGTCCAGATGAACATTTCTGGATTTTTTTTTCCTACTGCTAGTGTTTGTTCAGAGAGACAGGCCTACCAGGGTAGCCAAAAAAGACAGGCTTACCAGGGTGGCTGAGTGAAAAAATACGTTGCCATGTTAAGAATACCACTGACCATGGCATAGCCAACATACACAGCAGACTCTTGCTATTAGGCTGAAATAGCCACATTTCTGTCTAGCTTTCCTTCCCATGTACTGCCTGCATCCAGCATCCTGCCTCAGTGGCATATGTGTCCTACTGAATCGATTAGGAGGAATGGTAATTATTCAGATCCTCTTAATTATTTATTCTTCTGCAGTGCACATATTAGTGCCTGGTCCTTCCACTGCTCACTCATCTTCAGCAGTGAGATTCAGCTAGTTTTCCAGATGCAAATTCTTTTGAATATTGTGCTCATCCCATGACAAATCAGGGACACACATTACCAGGGTACCAGACCAATGGAAGATGAACACAGAATTTGCGGAAGGAGAACAGCCTGATGTTCTACCTTTTTAAAAACAGAAGGAGCCCTTTCCACTGCTCATTTATCTTTCCTTATGCACAACCTTCCATTTAGCAACACATCTAGAGGACAATTTAAAGCACTTCAATTTAAACCATTTAAAGCACTGTAATGAACCAGATGACAGAAAAACAGAGCAACCATCATTCTGATCTATGCATGTCCCACAGGATGCAAAACAGATGCCAGTGTCCAGCAAGAGGACTGTGTACTAAGTTTGCTTGAAAGAAAATGTGAAGGAATTGTTGCACTGTTGAAAAAAAAAAAAACAACCAAACAAACCTTGCCTGAGAAGAGCTGTACACATAGTGGAAACCTTAAAGCTTATCATGTATTCTGCTATATTTACTACTATTGAAATACAAGATTCTGTGTTTTAGTTTTTTTATCTAGTCCTATTCATAATCTTAAACATTAAGTAAAATGAATTAGTAACAGAACACCTTATAAAATAGTAAAACATCCTTTAAATTGTTAAAGTCTACAAATTTGGAAATAGACAGTAAAACACCAGAGAATTTAGTCAGACTGCAGTAAAGAGAGAAAGTGGTCATCAGCCTGTCATAAGCAGTATTGCCTCTTACAGCAATAAATGGCTTTTCTTTTAACACTCTGTCAGAGTCCCTTCTCTCTTACCTTTGTGGCTTAGAATCTTATCAGCATCCACTGCAGGCATATTTCAAGCTTCACAGTTTTCAAACATTTGCATTAAGTCCTTAAACTTTTACTAAAATATGGAAACCATCCACATAAGGGCCCAGTTTAACACTTTGCCTTCAGATAACACTCCTACTTTCTTGAAAACAGGGCTTTGCTTAAGGTGAGTCAAGCATAGACACCGTTCACAATATCCACAATATCTGGTGCTTTCCCGCTGGAGGTTATTTAGAATGAAAAATAGAAACAGGAACTATGCTCTTTAAACTAACTCTTTACAAACAAAACCATCATAATTATAAATGCCTTATTTCCTCATCACAGTATTATTTTGTTATCAAACTCAACATGATAAAAGGAAGGAGCTGGGTGGCATCAAATCAAGGCATTTCAGGAGCCTTTGGTGCAACATGGTGCTTCAGTGTTTTGTAAATCCACCTCTATAGTCCAGAAAAACATGGGAAACACCAGATAGATTACTTTGCCTATAGACAGGTAGAAGACATCCCCTCAGAGGAGAAACATAAGATACTTTCCCTCCCAGGCCTGGGAAGAGACAGACATAACAAGTAAGCACAATAGGCTTAGCTCCCTGTGCTCCATCTTCTACAGTCACCTGCTGAGGTGGCCCTGGTAGTGTTTGAGGTTGATATGTCATTAAAATTATAAATCTGTTGCTAATTTTCAAAAGTATTTTTTAACCTGTTCAAAATCTACTACATTTGAGTTACATTTAATTCATGTTTTTCAGGGTTATTTCAAGCCTTCCTGAAATATGAGGCTCACAAGCAGATTTACCAAATAAGATGTAAACTTCTAATATAATCCCTCCCATTTCAGGAGACCTAACCAATAGCTTTATAACATCTCTGCCTTCATTTTATTAACAGATACAGGATGGAGAAAATGTCTGCATGTATGTATAGAGAATAGGGAAGTTGGCAAATTAATTCAGAAATGGTTAAATGCTCATCCTACCTTCCCTCCTTCCTCTCCACCCTCCCAAAAAAGTACAAAACCAAACCACAGCACTTTTTAGAGGCCAAAAGACTGAAAATCATTCCTCAGTTAGTGTTATTTTTTCAAAGTGTGCTATGGCAGATTATGTTACCAGCATGAATTCTAAAAACCATTTATATATGTATATATATATAAAAATATGCACACTCGTTATTACTTTTCCCCCAAAAGAATGACACTTAAACAACAAATATAAACCCACCTCAAAAGCCTTAGCATTTTACTCTGGTTCAGAAATGCATCTTTCCATTTTCACTTACCACTCGGAAGAAGGAGGTGTAGCAAACTGCAGCCAGCTCCAAAATGGCCCCGCTAGGGCTGTAGCTTCTTGGCTCTAACAATAATGAGGAGAAAGCCACAAAAGAAGCACAGTGGGGAGAAAAAAGTTCTTGTTGCAGTCTTGCCAATTTTCAGATACGGTATTTTTCATTAAGAGCTAGATGTCCTCAAGAGACTATATGATTTTTGCATTTAGAAAAAAACCCCAAAGAAGCCAGATCTTTTTGATTAAAACATATTTACATAGAAATGCAAGCACAAAGTATCAGAACAATCCTCCTGCATCCAGCTTCTGAAGCACTCTAAGGACAGGGAGGTGGCAATAACACACCATAGAAAATGAGCTGTGGGTTAAGTGAGACCAGGTGTACCTCAGTACCAAGGTTCTGTTTGCACTGAAGGAGTTAACAAGTGTTTTCTATCATCACAATTCTACTAGTTGCTTCCTGCATCTTATTTTTTCATGGTCTGCTCTTGTTATTTATTCAGTATCAAGAATATTTTTTGGTGTTTTTCAAATGTTGTACAAGGTCCAAGTCATTAAATATATTTAAAGCTAGTTAATAACTAAACAAGCTTCTATAAGCTCCTGGAAAGTAGCTGAAAATTATCTCTTAAGATGAAACTGAGTAAATTTAGGCCTAATTTCATGCAGGAGTCAGGACACTTGCAAATAGAGAAGTGGCTGGTAGACAGCTAGGAAATTAACTTCCAGTGCTTTGGCTAATTTGTGATATCTGCCCATACATAAGCACTGTAATAAACATAAGATGATTTCTCTCTCAGCAAAAATAAGGAATCATTACCTCTGATTTTTGAAAGACAGGAGTAGATAAATATATTAGCAGGGGCAGTGTGGGGAAGAAAAATCTCAGGTTATCTTACAAAAAGTTGTTCATTTGCCTGTTAGAGAATAAAATGAGGCTTAACAGCAACATGCATACTTCTGACTGAAACTGTAACCCTAAAACCACCACAGAGCTGCCACCTAAGCATGGGGGGGACCTAAACTTCAAAGATGTCTTACTTCTAGAACTTTCTTCTGTGATGGGGCAACTTGACTGGAAGAACATGAAAGACAAAGAAATTTATTAGGAGACTAGTGATGCTTGAAGTTTGAAGTTCAATGAAAATAAGAACATACGAAAATAAGGATCTGTGTCTCAAGAAAGGCTTATTCCTACTTTGTGACTTTGAGAGGATGTTCCTTTCATGTAACACAAGACAATTTTGCAGGAAGATATAAAAAAAGGAAATCAAAACTTGTCAGAGAAGTAAAGCAAACTTTGAAATCTAAATGAAATAATATTTTTCAATGAACATTTCCCCATCCTTACACTCCTATGCAAAGAACATGCTTGAATCTGGAAGTTAATCACTTATACGAACTCTACTTCACATTTCTCACATTGAACCTGACCTCTGGTGGCTTCAGACATGAAATCGGAAGTCGGCCCTCCCTTTCACTGAGCCACACTTCTTTCAGAATGACTCAACCGCAAAGTTTGTTACTTAATTCTGTTCCATAAAACAGTTAATCCAGACCTGACCTCTGTACATCCTACTTCTGGCACAGTTTGATTGGTGACGAGCTGATCCCATGCACATATGGCTGGCTAGTAGTGATTTGCTTTAGGTTTCCATGGAATCAGCGTAGACAGGAGGGATTTTTTTTTTCCCTTATTATCCAGTCAAGGAAGAGTAAGGTGAAAAAATCAAATAACTCTCACGTTGATCCCTGCACCAACCTCATTTGCACAATAGTTATGGTCCTAAAACAATAACTTTTCCAAGTCAGCAGGCTTAAGGCAAGGGCACTGCCAGTCACTCCTTCTGCCAAGAGAAATTCATGTCCTCGTGCAGGAACTCATTCCTGATCATCAGTACCTACAATTTCCTCTGAAGAAAGTCAGAATGAAAAATACCTGCAAGACAAACTAGCCTTATGCATACATAATATGTCGATAAAGGATTACTGTTCTCATCATTGTAACAGATCATTAGTATTCCCTAAATATTCACCTTATTTGTATGCATATGATAGAAGCTCTGTAGCTCAGTGCTGTAACACCTAGTCCCTAACCCCAACACAAAAATACTGAGTGCCTGGACTAAGGTGCTTAAATCTGTGCTTAGCCACAAAATGCTGAGCACAACAAATAATTCTCCAAGTCTTTAGACAAAGTTTTGATGCTCAGCACCTCTGAAAAGAAGCCAGGCTTCAGGCAGTGACATTTGGAAAATGTTGGCCAAAGCTCCTTGGTTAAGCTCTACATATCTTGTTAAAGGATTTTGTAAACATGAAGCAAACAAGCAATCATTGTGTGGGCTGAAGGCAGCAGTGCTTGAGATACACACAAAGGAGCATTTTGATTAGAAGGATGTGATACCAATTCAACATTAGCTTGAGGTGGCTGAGAGGAGTCCACCTGATGACTGATAAATGCAAGGCACATAGACCTGAAGTTTCTTATTTCTGTTTGTCAGTTTTTAAGAATCGCAAGTTTTGTTTTCCCCATTCCATGGATTAAACATGCAAAGTCCTTTATACCATACCTGAGGGCTCAAATAAGGCTTTGCCCTTATGATAGGCAGCACTGTGATTTATGGAAGAATTTTTGGAAGATTTGTTAAAAAAGCAAAAGGCCCAGACATTCTAACTGTACCCTATTTACCTCATAGTTGACCCTTTTCTTTCTCTGTTGCAGCAAATGCTTCTTTCCTTCTAAAGTTTTTAGGGATTTTTCTGGCAAAAGCAGAGATACCCCTTTACACATCATAGCATTCACCAGTTTTTTAACTCAGGACAGTATGGCTAATTGCCATAACTCATGGCCACCTGCCACCATCTTGGTAACAGTGATAACAAAACTGATTGCATTTGTTAAAGACAGACTTGTGTTTACAGAGTTTCTTAGCAATCTTTTATTTAGGTTCATTTCAGCTCTCAAATTGTAACTTATTTTTCATTTGAACAATCACTGATAATTTATAAAACTGATTTCAATTTTTGTTCCTGCAATCAGTCGTCCAGTTTGTGGGCACATATTTAGCTGCTTCAAATTCCACACACATCAGATGACTGGAACACACATTCAAAGCAAAGAGTGATTTTAGATATCTGGCTTTCCAAATGCCCAGCTGGAGACATCACAACAAGGCCAGTCTTAACCAAGCATGGACCACCCACTTCTGAGAACAAGATTGCCTCAAAGTGTCTCAAACTGAAGATCAGACACTTTTTAAAACTTAGGCATATTGTCATCATTTGTATCAGGTATAATACTAGAGTTACTATTTTTTAAAAAAGTAAGGAAAGTGAGACATAAATGTTCACTTTAAATGTTGCTTTTTAAAAACAGGTGCAATTTTCTTTTTGTGACAGCATCATTGATTGCTCTGGAAGTTTCAGCACTTTAGAGGCACGAATAAAATACGACTGAAATCTTAATCAGAAAAAACCCTTTTCTTTTTGCTGGTAGTTTGAGCTGGAGAAAAAGGAATAGAAGAAATCTATAACATATGAGCAAAATTATCTCTAAATTGAGTGTTTAAAAATATTTCCATCAGGCATCAGTAGATGGGTCTTTAAATGAAAGCCAAGTATTACAATGGCATCTATTCTAGGTCTTGCATTCCAAGAGAGAAAATATGAGCCAGATAAGTTAGTCTGTGTTGACATGTAAAGTACATCACTTCCATTAGAAGGGCTGTTGTGGATCTAAATGACCCAAAAGATGCTCTGTGGCTCAACTGAATACCAGAGAACAGAAGCGTAAATGATTTTGGACATGGGTAATTCAATTGTAGTTCTTGCACTTCTGAATCAGCCTGTATGTAAACTTCTACCAGACAGAAAGCACCTGGGAAATCTCTGCTAAGAGGGCTTGATTCTTTGACAGCTTTGGATGACAGCCGACATAAACAGAGACTCAAGAAAGAGAGACATTGTCCTGCTTTTTCACTACAGCGTTGTTTTTAAGATCGCCTCCAAAAGCCCAAATTTACAATTAGAGAGCCTTCTCTGCAAGGGCAGCATGTAATTACATGCTTAGGGTTTTCAATATATGCTTGATATTTTCAGCACTCTTCACTCCAACTCATGCTGGTTTTCTTTCAGTGCTTATACCTCATTCTCCCCTGAAACCTCTAAAACTGAAATTTTTGCACACACAAAAGCTTCACTTCTTAGTTAACTTCATGTATGACATCACTTCCTTTTGTTGTTTATAAGCAAGAAGATTGTTCAGAAACATCCTAGATTTGTGTAATCTAAATGAATTGAAAGAAATAATTTAATCTTTATTTAGACAAAATAATGAGAAAATCAACAAGATGTCAAATCGAGACTGATTTCAGTAGTAATGACAGTAACTAATTAACTTCATTCTGCTTGACAATGCTGTTTACATTTTCCTGGCTCTCCTTAAAGTCAATTATTTCAAAACTCAAGGGATTTCTCTTATGCACATCTGCAAATTCAATGTCAGATCCAGATTCACATTTTGGTGGTGAATCAAGCTGGCCTCAGTTCACCCAATGAGAGGCCAGTTTTTACCAGACAAACAAATTGAGGTGACTTAATACTTGTGGGGTTTAACTGACATATTTACTTGCTTTTGCCATCCTTTTTTCACTTCTAATGAATCAAACATATTACTCCACACTGTTGATAAATTGAAGATGATAGGAGAGAACAGATGAGATAGACATTAACAACTTTAAACAAAAGACGCCCAACTTAACTCACTAATATCTCACATCACCAGCCTTCAAAGGGAGGGTTACATTTTTTTAAAGAATTGAGAAAAATAACTAAGGTTTAAGAATTTTTATTCTCTAAATTTAAACTATATTAATGGGAAATTAGGCATGCTAGAAATATTCTGTATTACTGCACCTTCAAAATTATATGTCTTTGTAGAATACATACACTTAGTGACACAGATTATGTGTATGTATTCTCTTTATATAAATGTTGGTAATGAAAGACTGATCAGCATGTCAACAGATAAGGAATTTACTCAAATTCTTGGAAAATGAACAAGCTGAGACCTGTTCGCATGTATACGAATCTGGTGTGTACACGCAGTTGTTTAACTACATTGCAAACAGAAAGTCTGAGTCTGCTTTTTAGTACAGATACCAAAAAAAAGACAATTTGTTACTCAGTGTCTAGTTGTGACCTAAGCCAAGTTGACATTGACATGAATTGGACTTCTTCCACCAACGGGAATGAAACTTGGCTGCTAACATCTTTGTGCAAAGAGATACGTGACTCTACACAGAGCTCAGCAACAAGTCATGAGACCTAAGGCCTGGCATTGCCAGTGACTTGCTGGGAACCTTCAGGCAAGCGATTCTTTCCATTTTCCTTTGTTTTCCTAACTCGAAGTTGGTAGTAACAAAACTTATTCATACTTATCCTAGAAAGTCTTGTGGCTGTAAGTTGTCTTCAGGTCTAACCAGCATTACTACAAAACTGGCAGTGTTAGGCACTTCATTTTGTTGAGAGCAGAGACATCACTTCATTTTCTCCAATTGTGCTCCCAAAGGAAGCAATACCCCCTCCCAGCTGTTTTTAAACCCTGACTGAAAACCAACAGTCTACCTGCTAATGGTGTTTTCAGTGGGCTATTTACACTTTCACATACATTTGTTGCTATACTTTTGGTTCACAGGCTTTTCCACCAAGTGGGAATGAGATTGGTCTGCTCATACCAGCAGTATCAATTTGCTGCTGAGCAATAGCAATTCATGAGACCTGAAGAGTGATCTTGCGCCTGTTGCTCACATTGACTTGTACTGATCACTCCCGAGTTCTTTCATGAGAGGCACTGACATTAATTAATAATCAAAGACTTGCTCGGGCTCAGAGAAATGACAGTGCCCATGTGTAAGCCAAATCGGGATAATCTCCTCATGTTACTCTCAGTTTTCTGCTGTAAAGAGAGACTTACTTAAAATATTGTAGAATACTTTCTTGGTCATGTAGAGCACAGTTTTCCACTGATATCATTTGATGCAGTGAAAAAAGTCAGAGGACCAGTTTAAACTGAATCACAGGCATTTCTGCTGAGAAAGCAACAGCTGCCTCAAAGACGTTGAACAATGAGGTCTGCTTTGAAGAGCTAATGCAAGTTTATTTGCTCTGCAACAGAGCAAACCTTCAGTTCTGTTTTTTTTTAAACATTCTTTCAATAGTTTAGCCTGGGTTTTGCACAACCTTTGCAGAATTAAGCACTCTAGCAGACCGCTGCCAACAAGGGTTGCTTAATTCCTCAGTAAAGGGGGAGTCTTGTTATTTAAATAAAGTAGCTACTGTAGTAGATTTGCAGATATGTTAAGAGTATTACAGGATCTAGAGGTAGATTTAGGAAGAAAATACTATAAAGCAGGAAAAAATTAAACAGAGTACTTATTGAAACTTGAAAGACATTATGACATGTGATGTGATTGCATCAGATAGAAGCAGGTGGAACTGTGTTACCTGTACGTGGAGTGTAATGCATGTTGCAAAGTGAGACTTGATTATAGTTACACATCCCTTAAAAACACGGCCACCTTTTAAATCTACCACTGCCAATTACATTGGAGGAAGAAAACAGAAGCCACAGGGTTCTTCTGTCTGCAAACCACCATATTATGTTTTCCTAAGGACCAGTATGTTACCCACAATTTTTTGTCTGAAACCGGACTGGTGAATTCATCGGCCACAGATTTGCTGTGATAGGACAGCAGCTACTGCATTACCAGAGGAACCACAGCAACACAGACTATTTAGTCTAATGCCTTTGCTGTGGTGATAGGGTCTCTTTGCAACAGCCATTCTGGAAAAAATGCCCAGAGGCAACTCAGTTTCCATTCTTCAAGTGAACTTCATTCTGCTTTACTCACCAAAATGGAAGTAGTGTGTGCTATGGTATCACCTGGTCACTGTGAGTTCCTCCAAATCCAGGATTTTAGTAAAAGTAAGCAGACCCTGTAGTTTTTCCAGCATCTCTCTATCTCACCCAGAAAGACAGAGATGACCCAAAGGCCACAGACATGCACAAAAGGTAGCGACAGCTTTAACTGAGTCCTGAAGCACCAGGAGGGGGAATCCTTGCTGCTGACCCTTTCACAGGAAAGGAGTTGCATGACTATTCCACTGGAACCTTTCACGCTTGCATTCTCGAGTGTAGATAATTATATTTTTTTTACTGTGTAAGTTATACTACACCAAAGCAACCAGAGAGTCTTCTGCAAGTAGGAACAGCTCAATGGTGCTTTATTATTGGTTTTCTTCCCTGGCCCATGGTACTTTACAGCAGATGGATTGCCTGTTGCTGTAGGTTGATGGCTGACTGTGCCTACTTTGAAACAAGGTGTCAGGCACTTGTCCAGGATTTGCATAAAAACCTCACATAAAATCACACGTCTGTGTGTTTAGCTAGTGATATATACACTGGAAAGACACAACCAGTCTAAATTTTTTCAGCTTGTGAAAGGTCTGTCAGACCAACCTCTTGAAAAAGCACTCTGGGATTTTATTGGAAAAAATTACTTCAAGAGAAACATTCTCCCAGCATTCTCAAAAACCTATATGCAAACTTGCTCCCTTTAGAGAATAAACAAGTGTTTTTGCAGACTCAGCTGCAGAGGTTTTATTGGCAGGTTATTAAAAGCTGCAATTTTTTTTTAATATAGTTTCAAGAAAAAAATTTAGACACTTATGGGAGACTGACAATACTGAAATACAGAGGAAGAAAGAGACACTTGGTAAAATACATGATCAAAAACCAGAGCTGGTTCTCCTCAGAGCTCGCTTTGCCTAAATTATTAATGATCTCCATAGAAGCCCATGGATTTGCATAAATGTAAAGAGGAGTCAGTCAATGTATTTGCTGCACAAAGTGAATGCACAGGAGTTCTTTCCTTTCCCCATATTCTTGGACGACGTTTTGCTACTAGAAATTACAAACAAACTAAGCATTGAAAAGTGCTTTTCCGCAACACCACTGAATGGTCTGGTTTATGACTTTCATTTGGGATGGTAACAAACTCTAGAATCAATCAGTTTTTAATGTAAGGTGTGATACATCTTTTTTTCTCTACTAGATACTTATTACACTAATTATATTCCTTTGGTATCTCAGTGTCCCCATTATTTGACACTATGGATATCTGCCTGTGTATAAATATTTCACGAACTACCCATAAGCTTGTAGATACACATATAAATCATTAACAATTGTAAGAAAAATTCTGGCATGTTTCAAGTCAATGGCAAAACTTTCCTTGACTTCAGCAAGGATCAGATTTTGCCTCTTCCCCCTTTGCAATGTCTCTAGCAGGAGTCATTGCCCTTTTAATGCCAGCTGTCAGCAGGTGTCTTTGCTAGAAGTTCCAAATAACAGCATTTGCCTTATTATCCAGCATATTAAAACTGTATTTTCTGCTGGCTCACACTGAGCTTTCAGTCCGAGGTGGAGGTTGTGACATCTGCTCAAATGAGATTGCACACTGCTGGAATGAATTCCCAGATCATTCCTTAGTGAATTTGGAGCTAACAGAATCATAAACTGAAGTTTATTTGTATTCTGTATGGCCAAAGAGTGGCAATAAAGCCTTAGGATGGTTGGATCTTCCAAAGCACCCTGCCAGTTAGAACTGTTGTTTGTACCCTTGACCTCATTTGACCAACGGTCCAATGCTGCGTTGCATCCAGTAGGTTTCTGTGCTGGCATGTGGCAAACACGTGAGCAAATCATCTGGGTATAGAAATAATAATAATATTAGCAAATATCTTGGATCTCTAGCGCAGCTTTCAGTCCAAGAGCTTTAAATAACTACACATGTTAATTAATCTCTTCCAGCTTCCACAATGAGGTGGGTAAATGTTAATATAATCATTCTGCAGATGGGAAGACAGCTCAGAGCTGTTACATGACCTGCCTGCTGGCTGATATGAGGGAGGGATTCTGAGGGAGGTGGACCCTGCATCTAACAAGGCTGTTTCTTGTGTGCTCTCAAGCAAAGTCAGCTGAAGATAAGTTGACAACATATCTCTACATATTCTGCCCAATTTAACCCTGTCTTTTGCCGGTCTCAGAACAGGATCTACCATGTAGGTGATACGTGGCTTCTTAGAAACCACATTTCATATCCTCTGCTGGAGATACTTATGTTCAGTGAACTGGTGGCCTCTGCAAGAATCCATACCTCTAATTAATGGAGAACTCATCTTTGGGGGAAAAGTAACCCACAGGGATATCTTTCTATCTTTCTTTGAAGAAGAGCTCATTTTAGGAGAATGAAATGCTCACTTTCTCTTGTGATTTTGGGGAATTGGAGCATATCTGATTTTCCCCATCCTTTGTCAGTGTCATCCCGTATCATCAGATATTTTTACACTTTTTTCCCCAATAAAAATTCACCTGAAAATAGTGATGTAAAAATAGGACGTTAATAGCTGTGCAATTCTGTTGCTAGTTTTGATCTCTAACACAGCTATATCTATCAGTCAGATACAAATTTGACCCATCTTCCTTCATCAGACCTCATCCTATTCAAGTCCAGTTTTAAATTAAAATAACCGTATCCTTTGTTTTACTGTGTTCATAACCAAATATGGTTATCTGCTAAACCTGCCAGCAATCCTGCTAAGATCTGAAGTATCTTTTTAATGTTTGCCAGACCTAAAACTTATCCCAGTCAGCCTTGTACTATTATTGCCTAAGAAACTAAAGGCATTAACCAGCTGCTGGGGAACGTAAGTAATTTCATGGTTTTGTTTGCATTTGTCAGTTTTTGAGGGAAGAAATGGCTGGTATTTTTCCAGTTTCCAAAAGCTGAAGATTCCATTTACCTCTGTGCTTCCATATAGGTTTAGATTACCACTTCTGAAGATGGAATCTGAGGTCATCCCACATGAAATCAGTAATGATATGTAGGTCCCTAGGAAATATTTAAGTCCCAAGGAAATTCAAGGCCAGGTTGGATGGGGCTCTGAGCACCTTGGTCTAGTTGAAGGTGTCCTTGCCCACAGCAGGGGTGTTGGAACCAGATGATCTTCAAGGTCCCCTTCCAACCCAAACCATTCTAAGATTCTATGATCCCCATGTGTCTATGACTTGGACAGCAGTGAAGGTATTTAAGTCTGTTAAATTCTCCACACTTTAAGTCATGGAAACAGATGACAGTTTTATTTTTCACCACATGTAACACAGAAATTATCTTTGGGTAAGGTTATATCCATGTTGGAAGTTACAAGTTTATAGATAGATCACTTTGACTGTCATGTCACTCTGTTATCCAGAAGAAGGGTGGAAGTTATCTATAAAATGGTTTTATAGCTGTTGTAGCATATGACTTGAAATTAGTTCAGGTTAAAATACCAAGGATAAAAGAAAGAGGACTTAACTCTTGGAGGGTTCTCCCATATGCATGCAGATTTGATTTTAGTACTAATTGCAGTTTGAACTCTAGAACAGAGAAGTTATATGCCACGTTCAGAGGGCTACAATATGGCGAACAGTTTAGATTTAGCCACTCCATCCCACTCCATCAAAATCCTACTTGCCACCTCTTGAAAAGACAGATATGAGACTCAATTATACATTTATGAAAAAGTAAAATTAATGAACTAATATCATTTTGAATTTGTTCTTAATTAATCTAAAGTGATACACATCTGATTCATACTTTAAAAGACTGTTCCCATTCTGTTGGCCAGAATGCTGTCAGCATCTTACAATCCATCTTTATTCAAGATCTGTATTTTCTACACATCTTCTTAAATTCAGAAGTGTTAAAACTGTGATTAGAAACATTCTATCACCAAAATCTTTCTGTTAACTCAGAAGAGGTATCTTATCTTTAGAATTAGCATTAGTAAATCTTTTTATTCTCAGGGATTCATCAAAGCCCGGACTTCTGTGGCTTTTTATAGCTGAAATATTTACAGAATCTCTGCTTAGTTACACTTCCATCCAAATGTTCTTTCTGTTGCTGTCTGTAGGACTTCAGCTAAGTCAAAGTACTTACTTTATTTTGCAGTGCTTGTGCTATTTCGTACTGTATATATTTGAGAAAATTTTTTAATGTCCCATGGCAGGGGGGGTGGAACTAGAGGTTCTTTAGGGTCCCTTCCAACCCAAATAGTTCTATGTTTAATTAATGTTGTCATTCTTATCAGCCCAATACTTATATATATTCAATGGCATTTGCCATGTTTATTGCATGACTCATGCCTGACATCTGAGCACCACTGCTGCCTTGTCACACAACTCACCTTACAGCTGCTGTCTCTTCAAAGATCTTAATCTGCATAGCAGTGCAGCTGAGACTCTAATACAGTCACATGTGTAAATACCACCTATGTAAATGCATCTAGCGATGAAACTTCGGAGCAGAAATTCCAGGCATGATAGAAACACAGTATGTACTGTAAGTTTTAATTAGCAAAGTACACTCATAAGAGAAAAATAATTCAGTGCTTGGAAAAGTAGAGGCTCTGCTTTTTGGGGGCAGGGAGTCAAGGGGTAGGGGAACACGCAGGATCTGGCTGAGTTCACAGGACATATCCCAAGTGCAAGGCAGTTCAAGAGGTGGGATGTGTCATAATTCCTTCAAACACACAAGCAGTGCTTGTGCTGCTGGTTCTGGATAAGGCTCCATATTCCTATAGAAAGGAAGGCTGACCCACTAAAGCCCTGACACGGGGAATACCCCCATCCTATGCATCTCTTACCCTCCTGACCAACCTTGGGGAGAGGACCTAGCCTCATTCCAGCTACAAAATGGGAGTAGTATCTCTTCCCTATCTCACAAGGTACTGTGAAGATAAATATGTGAATATTTAGGTAGTACTGTAAAGATGACCAAATAAGCCACTGGCATGAGCTTACTGGGTACTATATTAGCATGGAGAGGAATTCTCCTTTTTGCCTGTAATGGGAAACTCCTAAAATCTTGCCTTAAAAGGAACAGACAACAAACAGCATGAATCCCTAAGGGGAATGAAGAGGAGGTCATACTTTACAGTCCACGTAGGCATTTTACTTCCAAGGGGAGCATTTTGAACATATTTTCTGTACTTTTTCCTCTGTAAACCTGAAAGCATTTTCCTCTGTGATGAAACGTTCAAATATAACATTTCTCCTTTTTGATAAATAATAGTAGACCATGTTTCTTTTCATTTCCTCCTCCCAATCCGGGTATAAAACATGTCTGTCTGAGTTATGTTTAATTGCTTTGATTTTATTTAAGAGGAAAAGTATGGTGAAAAAAGAAAACCACCCATACTTTCCTGCCATTGGTATTTTGCTCTCTGCTAAGTATGGGGGCATCTCCACCTCTTCAGCATAAGCCCCTATTCAGTGAAGTATCTAATCATGTACGCAACTCAACATCTAATGCTTGCTCTCAAAAATAAATGAGATGCCTGTTTAATTACTTCATCAGTTTAGCACTCTGGAGACTTGAACAGAAAAGTTTTGCCTTTTCTTTATGATGTGAGATTCTATAATGCCAATGTAGAAAGTGTTTGGCAATTTCATCTCCTTTAAGCTTTTTCAATTTGCAAAAAGTCAAAGGTGTAGAGTGTTCTATATTCAGCTATCTGGGAATCAGCAATGAAAGAAAGAATTTTCTTCTGTTTGCTTGTTTCTGCCCATGCTCAGTATGCAGATTCTCTGCCCTGATATAATTCACGTGGATTACATTTATGGGGTTTAGAATAATTCCTTCAAATATACACTACAAAAGTTAGCACAGTCCTTATGGCTCTCCTTAACTTTTAGAGAGAAATTACATAAAAGGATGTGGTGTGGGTCATGGAGTTTAGCCAAACAAATCAACAAAGCAGCAAGAATTGCCTGGTGCCAGTCAGGGTAAGGAACACCACCTATACCTGTGGTAAACAGAGCACATTTGTCATTGCATGATATATTAGCAAACTAGGTGTTCTAACTTTTTATTAGATTATTTAAAAAAATGTGCACTTCATTTTTCCTTATGAGACTAAGCTGATAAAAATTCCAGGATGGATAAATAATTGATTTGTTGAGATTGGCAGCAGTAAGGAACTGGAAAGTTTACATTTTTTTTTTCTTCCTTTCTTTCCTTTTTTTTTTTTTAAGAGGCACACATAAATAACCTGAATTACACCATGTCCTTTATACCTACTGTTTCCTTTTACAAGTACCTCTCCCAGAAACAGCTAGTCTTGGCTGCACTAGAAAATCCTTCTATGTGTTAGTTAGAATCAGGAAAAATTTCAAGACAGAAGTCCAGTAGTCCTAGCAGAGTTTGGATTTCATCACAAATTTGAATTTCTGTCCAAGTTCACGGTGTAGAAACATACCAGAGAGAAATATGCAGTGATACATAACTCTGTCCTGAAGACCTGGCAAAATTTCTGTCTGGACCAATAATACCTCCTTATAATCTTCTTGGCCCTCGCAGGCCTAGTCCTTAATTGCAGTTCACCGTGCTCCAACAAACCTTTTCTGGGGAGGTGGTTTTGCAGGAATTGCTTTGGCTGAAACACCTGAGAAGCTTATCACAGTTATAAGCCACTATTAACAAGAAACACATCTTGTGATAGTTCCAGTATCACTAAAGAAATGGAGTACCATTACCCCATGTGCTTATGTCTGCCACAAGGCACGGATCTCACACTTTGCCTGGCAAGCAAAAACTAAATTATTGAATTTTCATGGACTAAACAAAGTACAACAACTATACCTATTTGCAAACAAGCTGTAATCACACCCCATTAGCCTCTGATAGCCTAATCATGAGGAATCAAGTTACTGATGCTTGATGGATTATAGAAAATGTGGTTTATACCTATAGAACAAGTCCAAAGTATTGCATAAACTAAGAAGGTAGAAAAATTCCTCAGGCATGATGAGGCAAATTAAAAATGGAGAAAAAGGAGAACTTTCTTTTATTGGCTTAAGGGAACACCTTTACAGCTAGATACTGAAAGCATTGTGCTGGTTCCTAATTAGTCAGACATGTATTTCTCTGAATAAAGTCCACAGGAATTATCTGGTCAAGATCACCCATTTGGTTCTTAAATTTTCACCATTAGTCCATAAAGTGTCTGTTCACTTTCCATGTCTCCTACACAGCATGAAAAAGTGGCATAAAAGCAGCCCAACCCAGCATGGTATGCACTGAACAGCTACTTTTGTTATCATACAAGGAAAGGACAGATTTTGGTGGGGAGTGGGTATGAACAGGGCCCCTGCTAATAACTAGAAGAGCAAACAAGTGGTGTTAAGCAGAGCTAATACTTATCTACCTAATTCACTCTCATGATGAGAAACACAGCTCAACTTCAATCCTAAAGAGTAACTGTTGGACTTCACAGCACACATACAACCACGCTGAAGTTATCATAAATGGCAAAATACAGGTCTCCACGTGGATGCCTAGATCCTTCCCCACTGTTTGTTGGAGTGGGGCCTGGCAGGCCGAAGTGTCTGCCAGATTCATACTGAAGCCCCTGTGGTGCAGCCAGGGAAGCTGGAAACTCTCATAGTGCATAGACCTCCCTCAAGGACTCTGCCTGCCTCCATCAGGTACCAAAAAAAGCACACCCTTTCCCAAGACCTGAGGGTGCTGACACGCTCATGAAGGATGTTTACTGTCTTGCTGACTTGAGCTCTTCATTGGATACCGGGTCAAGGAGAGGGAATGAAAGAAGAGAATACTCCTAGGAAACAGAATACCTTGTTCACCTAACAGTGAGCCAGATTATAGATAATATTACCTGATCACATCAGATGGAGCAAGTAATGTTTCTTCTTAAGTCCAATAATGAGTGGTAACCTACTGAGAGTGTACCCAGTGCAACTGATCCTAATTACTGTCCTCTAAATAGGAAGCAAGATTATGCCTTGTATCCAGACTAAGTTAGCCACACGTACTGAAATAGAAAATTACTTGTAAAAGGCAGTCAGAATGATTCCTTTCAAACACAGTATCCACGTTGGGTGCCAATAATTATTTGTCCCGGTTTGAGACAAATTCTGAGGAATGTCCGAAATGAACATCCTCTGACAGGAGGCAGGGTACAGCCACCCCTTCCCCACCAGGTTTGGGAAGAAATTCCTCGGCGGAAAGTGAAAAAGGAAAAAAAAAAAAACCTGTTTATTAAAAAAAAAAAAGAAAAAGCACAACAGGACAGAAAAAAAAAAAAAAAAAAAAAAAAAAAAAGAAGAATGCTAAATAATAAAACCTCTCACTGTGGAGAGAACCTGGGCAGATTTCAGAGTCCCTTGTGGGTGTGGCTTTTTCCTCTCCAGAGCTGGAGCTTGGCGTGGGCCCCTCTGGGCCTCGGTGGAAAGGCCTCCCAGTGAATCTGGTGTTCTGAACAGTTGCGGAAGAAAAGAAGAAGCCCAAGTCCCAGGGCTCTGTACTTTAGCTAACAAACAAGAAACTAGATAAAAAGCAAAAGGAATGTAACTCTTCCCTGCTGCAGAAGCGGAGCCACCGGGCAGGAGAAGCCATAGAGCCTGTGTTTTGAACACAGAGCCAAAGGAATTCCACCGGCTCTCCCCCCTCTCTGTTAAAGGTACAGAAAGGTACAGGGTTCATGTCTGGCATAGGGCAGACTATAGAGAATACAGTATCATACAGTCACCCCAGGACAGACAGAAAACACAACATTTTTTAAGCAGCACAGAAATCCCATAAAGCTAGCAGGAGTACTATCTGAATGATTGTGAATTTACTACAATGGAAAAACCAAAATAGGCAAGAGGATGTCATGACATCCCTTCTGTTATTACTCTCAGTCACTGGTAGAAACTTGACACACCATTTCTGAAGCAACTGTAACAAACTCCTTTTTTTTTTTTTTTTTTTTTTTTTTTTTTTTTTGTATGTGTCTGTGAAGGAGCATAAAAATGCTTTTACCTTGGTGTTGCTTAAAGTTTTGGTTATGATTCAAGCATTATATTGAGAGTAATTGCAACATTATGTGCTGCCAGCATTTGCAGTACAAAACTCTGTGTCTTTCTCACACTTTATTTAAAAAAGAACATTTTGCACCTCAATAGCTAGTTGTGGTTTTGGATCATAAGGCACTAAGGGTTTTCATCTGTTCTGATTCCCACCCCTTCCATCTCATTTTTCTCATGGCTTAGAACAAAATATTAGTGTGACTCATCCGTCATAAGTAATTTTCATATCCTCTACCTTCTATTTTGGTGTGTGATTAGACAAAATCTGTAGTTATGTAAAAGTATTTGTGAATTTTTTATAATGGAAGATATGAATCACAGGTACTTTAAGCAAAAAAAGAGAACAATGTCAGGACAAAGCGAATTATAAATGAAAGCAACATATATATAATAATAAATACTTTAAAACATGCTACTTCAATTTACTATTTCTAAATATTAAATCTTACAGCTGTCATCTCTGGAACACTGGAAAAGGAAATAATAAAAGGGAAAAAAATAGAGTTTATGGACTGTCTTATCCAAAGCAAGCCCCAATTTTGATACCAAAACATTTACAAGGACACTAATTATACTTGGAAAGCTGGAATTCAGAATTGCAAATGTCAGCTCCAGGATGTTAATGTTTTCTGGTACAGTTTAGGAAATCCTATGTAGCATGCTACTTTCAAAAAATGCAATTATGTTTATACATTCCTGTGACTTTTCTCCAGATCAACCTTCTATCCTGCAGTAGTACCTTCTCACAAAAAACCCTTAAAAATTCCCTAGAAAACAGAACAATCAATCAGTACAGAAGTGATTTTGCTACAGAGGCATTTCCAACATTTGATCAGATTCTTCTTTTCTCCCTCAAATAACAGACTGAAATATTTTACTAAGTGGATCAAGTCAGTGCAAGCTTCATTCCATGAAAGTCATTTGTATTTGGGCTGAATACTGAATCAGCAGGACTTAAGTTATCTGCTTAAAATAGAAGTTATATTTCTGTGACTACTTAAATTAACTAGCGATCGTGATGTTTCTCTGCTAAGAGAGAGAATACAGTGATTTTGAGATCTGCCTTTCTGCTTTTGTCTTTCTGCACTTGAATTGCAAACTCAGAACGTTTTCTACACCCAGCTAATACCTGCAGGCAGCAGAGTAGAAGGGAGAGAAGAGTGCAAGCCACCTCACTATATTTGAAGATTCAGTAAACATAAAATAACTTCTCTCCTCTCCTTTCAGATACAATTTTGCAAAAAGTAATTCTTAAAAGCAGACCAATGGAAGGAAACTTATCAATCAGGAAATTCA
The DNA here is from genome assembly GCF_000691975.1 of Corvus brachyrhynchos. NCBI lineage: Eukaryota > Metazoa > Chordata > Aves > Passeriformes > Corvidae > Corvus > Corvus brachyrhynchos. Next base: position 11,596,190 of record NW_008237619.1, on the reverse strand, counting down.
ATGCTGAAATGTTCTCTTAGGAATTATTTCTTTCATTCTCCCCTCTCTCATATTCCCTCCCTCCCTCCCTCCCTTCCTTCTCCAAGAAGCCTTCTAGGGAGTTATTTTCTCCATAGCAAAAAAAAGACTTTTGTTGCTTCAAGTTGCTCAGCATCATGGCTTGTACTTGGGACTTCTCCAAATAGTCCCAATATATATATCAGGATCTGCATGTAACTAAATAACATGTGATTGAAGACAGGGATTGTATCAGTAGGAAATCTTCCAAGAGATTATTTTTTCAGGTTAAAAACCCAATTGTTGCACCATCATTAAATTTTCAGTTCTGAAAGTAGTAAAGTGGAAGAATGCACATCAAGTGGTTGGTCTCAGGACATGAAGAGCTGGATCATCATCATCATCATCATGATAATAATAATAGATGAATGTGAAAGAAAGTATCTCAAAGTGGCCAAGAGTTCCCCTAAGAAAAATCAGTGGGAGCCTGTTGAGTGATCTACTAGAGCTGGAATTTGTCTTTTTATTTGTTAGACTGTGTAGCAAAACCAAAGTCTCAGCTGAGGGCATCCTTGGAGCAGACAAGGCAAGCAGGGGTAGCAGTGGTGGTGTGGGATGGGGAAAGACATGGGAGTGAAAGGTGGGGATTGAGTGGCCTCTGTGTGGAGAGGTTTAAAGGGGACAGGGCACTTTTTCTGCTCATGAAGTTGTTTCTCTTCCTTGTGACCTCTTCTTTTCCTTCCTTTCTCTCCTCCTCAGAGACCGTCCCTTTATTTCCATTGTTTCCAACATCACCATCTACACATTTTTCTGTTCTTGACTGTTAAGGATGGGTCAGTCCTGGTTTGGATGGACAGGAACTAGGCCAGGACCAGGGCAGAAAGGCAGAGAAATCCTGCTGCAGATCAAAGGACAGATGTGACTGCTGCTGCTAAACCGGGGCCCTCTGGTACACACTGGCACTCCTTTACCCTCTCCCTAATCCCGCAAAGGCAGTAACAGCAGCATGGATGGTACAAACAGGAGGCAGGAATGAGCTGTTTGGCTGAAATGCCTAATCCCTCTCTCCTCAGTCACAGGCAAAGTAGCTGCCATCCCCTTCAGTCTGGCAGATCTCCATTTTTCTAAGTATACAAAGCTACTTGTGACTTGGTGACTTCCCCTCACTCACACAAGAAGCTGAGCCAAATCCCCAAACCTAAATACCTGCAAGCTGCAGAGAAGTTTGTATCCCAAGCTGAACTGCGGGGCACAGAGACATCTCTAAAAGTTCTGATAGGGTGTAGATGTGTTCTGAATTACTGCCTCATTCTTTGAAGGAGAAGGCCTGTTTGGCAGGATAAACAACGAAAACCTGCTCTTCAGAAAACCAGGAAGCAAATGGCAATGAAGTTGTGGATACTGCATTGGCAGTTGCTGCTCTTCAGGCTTTAGTGTCCTCTCAGAAAGGTGCCAAATACACATTTTTTTGTACAGCTCCAATGAATTGGATGAAATCAACTGCAAATAATCCACAGTACTAGGATGTTATCTCCTATTGGTTCCCCAGGTGATCACGTATCTCCTAAACTGCACCACAAACTCATCAGAGATCTGCTTGCAAGAGATGGATGGAGTCAGGAGAAAATCACCAGATTATCTATCAAAGCAAGTGTGGATTGGAGACCAAATTTGGTATTGCCAGAAAACTTAGCCTGCTATCATTAAAGAGATTTTTAAAAATAAATTTTACATCAGAGGCCAGAAAGCTCTGTCATCATTAATCTAATCCATAGTCTAAGACAAAGGGCCTGGAAAGGAGCCAGTTTCTTTCTGAAAGGGGTTTGGGCTTTGAGAGGAAGCCATGCATACCTGGCTGCCATGATGCAGCAGCTCTCAGAGCCTATGCTGGGACTAGGTGGGCAGCTGGAGTCACCTAAGGGAGAAACAGATTCCAGCCAGCAATCAGAAACTCAAGGGCTGGATGGCAACAGTGTACCCCAGAGGTACTGGGGTGATGTCTGGATATCTCCCTTCTGGCAGAAAACATTCCTCTCTCAAGAAAATTCAAGCTTCTTTTGTTAAAATGCATTGTTTTGAGAAAAACAACTAACTCTTGTCAGATTTGAGAGACCTTACAACAGCCCTGGTGTGGCATTCAGATGAAATAGGGTAGTTGGGCACATTTCAAATGGACTTGAATAAATCTGAGGTAAAACAGTCAAGCGGGTTTCCCTTGTGAAATCAGTACTCCTCCCTTTTCAAATGCCTCCTGCCCCTGAGGTTTGCATGGTCTCGTGGTGGCCAGGCCACCCAGGGCAGAGCTGCCTGGGGCCCACTGGGTGCTGGGGTACAGGGCACTGCTGCAGTGCAGCCTTGCAGAGGTTGGGAGCCACTGCTCTTGAGTTTGCATTTTGCCCTAGCTGGTTAAATGCTAGTAGTAAATGGAGAGATACCTTTGGGTATGTTTGGCTCCTTGGAGTTACTCTGACTGCTAGAAAACCAGGGGCTCTGGAGAGCAAAAACACAGGCAAGGAAGATCTTAGGCCAAATACATCAATTTTCAACCACAAAGCAAATCAGCTATTGAAGAGCAATCACCCTGCTTATCAATGAGCTGGGTTTCAGGAGCCCATGGCTCCATGTAGGACGGATGCTGAGCAGCAAGTGCAGCATATGGTGAGCAGCTGAGGGCAGGGCCTGTGCAGAGAGGTACGGGACCCTCCCCAGCTCTGATCCAGCGCAGCACCCAAGCATATGCTCAGTCCAGCTGGAGCACACTCATCCAGAATTCTCCATCCACAACTAAACCCTAAACATCTTGGTGGCAGCTGAACCCACCAAATCACAGACTCTTCCCAGGGTGCCAGCTAACCCCACAAAACCACAGCCTCTCCCCAGCCATGTCAGTGGGATTTGTGTCAGGCGAAGCACATAGGATGTGGTAGCAGCTGTGTGAGAATGATCAGACTATAAAAGAGAAAAGCAGATTTTATTTTATGTAGGACACTAGCATTGTCTGTGGCTCCCCTTGTTAGTATCCTCACATTATGAGTGCAGTAATGCCTGGGACTTTGGTAGTTCCAAGCACAATGCCTCTTGGGAACTAATTATTTTATTTATGTGTTGCATGAAAGGGTTTGTATGCACATTTTCATGGGCACGACACACATGGAGAAATATGAGATTAGGTAAAAGTTTTTCATCTTTATTTCAGACTGATAATTTTATACCTTGTAATCTGAAAAAGTTATGCAGTGTCTCTGTAGAAGGGTGGGAACAAGGCTCAAGGCACTTTTGAAATCCAAACCCATATTTTGATTTACAGCATAATTATTACAGGATTGCCAACAAAAACACCAAACACTAGGATTTTTGGTCCATATTCAAACTGCTACATCAGTTTTCACAAGCACTGAATAACTAAAAAGGCTACTCAAAGTGAATGAGTTGCTAGGTTTTCATACTTCTGAACAGTAGACCTTGAATAAGAAGCTGGAATATGGAATTAAAAGACTATGCTAAGCCACTACGTTTGAAAAGTTTGAAAATTTTGACTAATATTTCTTAATATTTCGGGGGGGGGGGGGATTGTGCTCATACATTTCTTATAAGCCTTCTTTTCCCCCTAGGGACCAACTTAAAATCAACTAAGTAACACCAGGCCTAACACAATCAGAAAATCTAGGTCTCTTAGAGTGAAAAGGAACCAACCTGTCCTTCTTCTGCCCTGTCCTGAAATCTTAATGTAAGTATATTCAGCTTTGCAATCCTAAGTGAGTTCTATGTAATACCAAAAACAAAGCACAAAGGCTTAAAACTGAAGTTGTCTTAAAGCCATCACCTACACAGGATTTGATAAGTTGTTCAAGTGTTTGCTATACACCAAAGCTTTTGAATTTTGAGTGGAAAATTATGTGGCACATAAATTTTGGTAATCATCCTCAGCAGCACTTTTTTATCTTTTAGATAAAACAATCTATCCTTTCAGTCATTCTCCATTGTTTGATATGTAGCTTTGGCATTTTGTGTTTATAAAAAGAAGCTTGGTTTAAATCTATTTGTGTGGTTGGAAAAGAGTCAGGGCAGGTTTCATTAAAAAGGATATGTCAAAAACCATTTTATCCTGGGAATAGAGTGAACCACGGTATTGATGTGCTTTTGATCCCCAAAATGCATGTGTACACGTGTCCACTTCCATATGTATGCACATGCTAAATTAAACAGCAGTAACATTCATTGAGAAATCCATACTTAATACAATGTTTAGTTTAGCTCAATAACGGGAAGAATATGTTAAACATCATTCTGAGCCTTAATGGAAAAGTTTCTGACAACGAGACATTAGCTCATACTGTCCACAGTCATCTTATGCCTATGAGTATTGTTTGTTATCAAGTGTGACTTTTGGAAGAAAAAATGCATTATTGCTTAACAAGTTGCATTGCAGTAGTGTCCTACACTCTGTTTTGGTTTCTAGAAAGCTAATTAAAAGAATCCACATGGTAAGAATTAATCATGTAAATCCCTCAGACTTTCTGGACATCTTTTAAGGAGGATGAGTGCCACATTCAATAGCATTTCTCGCTTGTGGAGAAGTCATGCACAATTTGTCTGAGATGAAAAAACAGCAGTCACACAAACGTGATTCCACAGTGTGGCTGTAGAGCACCAGCCCTGGCAACAACCCCGCTCTGGGAACCCACTGGAGTTCACTGGGGTGATTCCCACTGGGGAGCACTGAACTATGAACCCAGTGGGGCGGACTCGTGCAGTGACAGGATTTTAGGATCTGGCCACTCCACGTCCGGAGCTGTCCCTGGTAACTGTTTCGCCCAGCATCAGCTGCTGTGACCTACCCTACATCGGGTGCTAGAAAAGTCTAACAAGATAAAAAAAGAAACAAAAAGAGGAAAAAAAATGCGAAAGGCTCCAGCCCACAAACTACGCAGAGAGAATAAAACGCTTCCCAGCTAGTACTTACATTCTCCCAGAGCATCCATAAAGTTTTAGGGCCCATCCACTTAACAAAACATCCATCCAAGAATGGCTGTGGACTTTGATAATTCAGCTGTGAAGTTTCTGTAGCAGTTGATGAAAAGACTGTATAACAACTCTCCTCTTTTCATTAGTAATTTCTTCAAACCTTTTGATAAATATCTTCTGGTGTTAGATAAAAATATAGATCACTGTTAAAAAAGTATTACATGGTTTTTGTTAGTATTTTAGAATCCTTTACTACAACAGGTGAAACAGTAATATGAGCTGTTAAATATAGCTTCTATACAGAAAAAAACTACAGTTAAGCTAAGCATTACAAATTAGCACCCACTAATTTTCATGAATGGCAAAGCTGCTTTGAGAAAAACACTGTCCTCAACAATTCACAGATATCAAGGAACAGAGAATTAAGGGGAAAGCAAACTTTAAAAGAGGTTTAAAGTTCTGGAAAATATTGTTATTTCCTTTTTTTCTTTTAATCTGTTCCAGTGAATGTAGAAGAATTTCAGCAAAACATTCAGATTTGGATAGAAATATACCTCAAATGAAAAGGAAACAAAGCCCTCTATCTGTAGCAAGAATACAGAAAATTTTCAGACTTGAGCATCAACTGGCAGATAGACTTGAAAGGCATTTGGGTCAAATAGAAGTCCCGAGCTGCTACCAAAATCAACAGTCTAATTGTCTCAGCTGAAACTGGGGCTTAGCTGTTGGGTTTCCTGTAACTAAATCTTGCCGCAAACAGCTCTGCTAAGTTTTTCCTCCAATAATAAAATAAAATAGAGCAAAATTAAGACAAATACAAGAGACAATGAAGATGAGTATGTAGTTCCCAACATAAGGAGGGGAGCAGACATTAGAGGAAACTTGTGAAGATATCAAAATAGTTCTTGTCAGTTCTAAATGGTTGACATGACAGTTTTTTAAAAACAAACAATCAAACATCTGAAAGTAATTGGTAGACTAAGGGATTTATTTTATTTAAGCAATAAAGTATTTTAAAAATGTACTTAGAATGTCTAGCTTGCTTCAAATTGCTTTGGTTTTCTACACAGTGTCATTGTATTCACTACCCACCCAAAAGTGGTATTTTAATAATATTTTTAAATTGAAAAACAACAACTGAAATGAAGAAAGCAAAACTATTCAGAAAGGTTACCAGAATGCACAGTTTAACTTCAGACACCTTCTAATCTGATCAGGAAGCAGAATGAAAAAAAAAAAAAAAGCTGAATTCAGAGGCAGTGAGTCAGGTGATAAAGTTATACAATTTTATGTGAATTTACTGAGGTCGTATCTCAAAATCCAAAGCAAACCTAAGCGACTGAAAGTAATGTTTCAGTTTATAGAGTCTGATATTTTTTCTGTCTACCCTTTTTCCGGTTGAACTGCCTTTTATGCCTCTCAGTGCATAAACTTCTTGAACATAGGCATCTCCTGTGTCCTCAGTTTCCTCCTCATTTTCTTGTGCTTTATGTGCCTTCATTCAATCCCTGCTTATCTGATAGTACGGATTGTTTTACTGGTCTGCCTTTTCCCTGTCTGACTTGGGGAGCTGGAAATACTGGATGACTTTTAGAGGAACCTAAACCTCAAATTACTCAAGTATTTATGGAAATGTTACCTAACATTTCCAGGACCATTTATTTTAAATAGGAGTCAGTTGCTGGCCTCCTTTACTCACTCATGAAAACCTAGCTTCAGACTCCTCTCAGCAGCTTTGGATGGGAGGAAATTAAAGGAGAATTACAAAAGAAAAATCTTTTCCAAACATAGCAGTGTTATTCAATAGCTTAGAAATTGACTTTTCTTTTCCTGTTGGTGAATGTGGTTCCTTTAACTAATCCAAGCATTATTGTGAATAAACCCAATGGTTGCTTTTGTCTGTGTTTTGAAGAAGAGGGGCTTGTTTAGGGCTTTAGCAGCAGTAATTGACACAGAAAGCTCCACTACAGAAGAACACATAGAAAGAACAAGATGAACTTGCCTCCACAAATCATTAGAATTGGGGATATTGTATAGATACCTCCTGTTTGCTGTTAGTAACCAGGATGACAAGTTTATGATCCCAGGCTGTGCAAAGCAGAGATCCAAGGAACCTGCTGCTCTTTAAATTCTCTGCTTCCGAGTCCCTTACTCCCCATACCAGCTCACATGAAAAGAACTTGAAGCCAGTAGGCAGCAGTTTTTTATACTGATAACAGGAAGTTTGTGGAAGACTGGAACAATGTGCCTCTCTGATTTGGGAAACAGTTACACCAAAGAATAAGCCTTCTTATGGGTTTTGCATTATGCATAAATCCTCCTGTTTATATGCTAAAGCAAATGGTTTATTAACAGGTAGCTCACTAAAATAACATATAGAGCATAGAGCTGCCATCATCACTTTGCGAATGTTTTCCACACATTTTCCATAGCTTTCACATTCAGGGAAAAGTAGCTCTAAGTGAAAAGTCTTCTTTCAAAAGCCTCATTAGCATAATGTATCAATGAAATGATGCCATGTGGACCCAGTTTCTTTTGGTAAATGATGCCATGTGGACCCAGTTTCTTTCTATGCAGAAGTCTCTCAGGAAATGTCTCATTTTAAGACAGTTTTCTAGACCCTAAAGTGTTCAGACACAACTCTATTAATGCCTTTGCCTTGTAAAGTTCAAGGAATGCTACCACAATGTGAAATGAAATTTGAAATACAGTCAGAATAATTGCCCATCTAATACCAAGAGTTCAGCTAAAACATTTGTTATATAATTCAACCTTATATTTAGTTTCAAAGGAGTTTTATGTAGCTGTTGGGTTTATTTAAGTAACTGATTAAGACTGTCCTGTTTTAACTGGCAAAGTTATGCAAATAGCAACAAATATTACAGTTCACAGTAGTCTTCCATAGGAACAATTTCACAGTCACAAAATGGTTGAGGTTTAAAAGCACCTCTGGAAGTTACCTTGTCCAACCCCCCAGCTCAAGCAGGGACATCTAGACTGGTTGCCCAGGACCAGTCCAGAAAGCTTTTGAACTACTTTCAAGGATGAGACTCCACAACCTCCCTGGCAACCAATGCCAGCGTTCAGTCACCCTCACTTCTCTATTCCCTCTACTGACTCTCACAATTTCTACTTTATACATCTGAAATCTCCCCTGCACTTGTTCTCTGCAACAGTCTAGCTCATCATTTACAAGGGTGGATGAATGTTGTAGCACAAGGCTGAAATCAGGGATATTTCATTGCAGAAGGCGATGCAGTTCTTTACTGAATATATTTTTGGACCATTCGTTGGTAGTCACTTGTGTATTCCTGTGTAAATGGAAGATGGTGTAAATGAAGTCAGCTGTGCAGCAGCAAGGATTCAGGACACAACTTGGGAATGTGAGCTGTGCCAGCTGATGGCAAAGCTAAGACTTTCTATAGAACATTTCCTTTGAGTGCAAACAGCATATTTCATGCTACTTTGCTTGCATTACAGCTATTTTTAAGCAATCCATAGAATGGAGACTAAGTATTTTGAACGTGTGAAAGGTCTGGTATGTGCTCAGGTCCCCCCTCCTGTGCAGTGTTTGTGAAGCTGTCCCTTGATAAATGACAAACTGAAAAGGCAAAGAAAAGGCATCAGCACGGAGCCTGTGCTGACAGCGTAAATAGCAGTTTGAGTTTAGCACACAAAGTTCACAGTTTGCAGTGAAAGGTCATAAGGATTTCAAGCATTTTTGGTATTTTGTCTCTGCTGTCTGCACAATATCAAGCAAATAAAAACCCCTGATAGACAGCTTCCAATTCTGTATACTTGGCATCCCTGCTCAGCCTGAAGGAACACGGGAAGCTCTGTCTTTGGCATTCTACAATTATTTGAGGACACGCCATCCTAACAAAGCTTTAACACTTACTCAGACCCAACTTTAGATGTGATGTTTTATAAGCTAAAAGGCTTGCCCAGCTCTGTTAAACCCAGTGGCCTGCAGTATTTTTTGCTAAAAATTTAGCATGATGAGGAAGAGTTATATAATATGTTAACTCTCAGCACGTTATGTTTGTTCTTTCCCAACCAGTGTACAGTTACATTAAAATGTATCAAATACTTTCATGAGAAATCTCCTACAATCTGCAGTTGAACCGAATGAGACTTGGAGGAGTCTGACTTTTTATTATTTTTTTTATTATAGTTTTTGCCTGCATTGAGTTCATTCCCTCCTCTGGATATTATTAACATTTCCTTTAGGAAAGGTTTAGCTCTGGCCCGTGAAGCACTGACAGTGGCATTTTTATTTCCCAAACTCAATAAAATATATACAAAGTGGAAATTGTTTTCCTGGAGGTATGTAACCTCAGAAATCTAAAGAAGAGTTATATTACCTATGTGCCTCAGATGTGACTGCACCCTCTTCTTTTTAGGAAATCACTACTTGCAGTATTCAGGTCTGTACTGTGTAAGTGAAAAAAAAAATCTTCTGTATTACTCTTGTCTTTGAGTGTATCTCTCCTGGACTCAGAATATTCAGAGATATCTTAGGAGTGTGAATAGAATTAAATAGTAAAAATAGGACAGTAAGTCCTATTTTTTATAACAGAGCCAGGTGTTGGCTGAATTTTTTGCAAAGTGCACTCTTTTAATCTTCCAAGTAGGCTTTTTCTTTGTGTTCCTAACTTCACAACCTCTGGCATATCTCAGCATGATCATACATGAGGAGTTTGTTGTGCACACTGTGAGTGCCAAACACTCAAGCCCATGTTGTGACTACAGGTGCTGAACATGCCTGTTCATCCACAGGCATACCTGACAATGTCATGAGGGATCTATTTCCAATCTCAGATGCTCGCATACTTTGCACACCTTGTCTTTCAGGCTCAGGGAGAATACCCATTCCAGTCGCTGTGCCATGTATTCCTTCATATCCTTCTTGAGACACATATTTTTGTACCTTGAGATACTAGTTTCTTTACTGTACCTAAAACCTGCTGTCCTTTGTACCTAGATTAGAAGTACAGTTACCTGCACAGGTAACAAGTGGTTGTGAAGAGCTGAAGATTTAAGGTCTTGCCAGACAGTCCTCCTTTGACTTCCCTCTCCTTTTAATTTCCACTCCCCCCTCACTTTTTACCTAGATATGGATGATTTTTCTCTGAGATTCAGTAGTGCTGAGTGGAGCAGAAAAGATGCCTGAATGTAGATGTTACCTCCTCCTACCGTGGCCAGATGTGGAATACAAGCACCATTTCACACTGTGATTAAACTCAGCCAGGAATGCATATGACCCCTACACGGGAGTTATAATGCATAGGAACTGCAGATACACTCAAACTTTGTAACCTTTCTTCCCTAAATATAGAATGGTTAAGATCAAAGGGCTGATGCTTACCATTGTCTACTCACAAGCAGAAGAATCTGCAGATTTTGCTGTGCTCAGAGCAAAGCACACTCCAACATGATACAGTTCCATGATAGCTAGAAAACAAAGCTTTTTGACAAATGAGTGAGAGTCTGAAAAGTTAAACACAGTTTAAAAGACAGGGAGCCAGAAAAGACTAAAAGGAAAGGTATTTGTTAATGCTCAGTTTTTATCACATTTGCCCTGGCCAACAAAAGGAATATGCTGCTAGTAATGAGCTCTCTGTAGGTGATCGAAATACCTGCAAGAAAGGAAGACTCTCCTCATTCAAAGGCACAGGAAAACACTGTGTCTTAAAATACGATTTTACCTTTACCAGAAAAATCTTTCATTTATCACTGAAGGCAGTGTAACACAGCCGTGCACCAGCCAACACGGGCCCTAGTACCTATATAAAGGACAGTTATGTGAGCATGTTTTTATTATTTTGCTTTTCTTCTTTTAAGTGCAAGAGGAGTGTTAGACCTGTGTCTGTGCTGAGCGGATGGCTCACGCCACCTACAGGGCAGCTTCAGTACCGAGACGTGTCCGCTCCCAAGGACCGCCTGTGAAAACTCAATGGAATTTCCATCCTGATCAAAAATTGCTCCAACAGACATTTGAACTGGCTATAACACCTGTCAGTATTTAAATACATATACACAGATAAGAAATATTTGGTCTTCAGATGCTACACCATTTGGCATTCAGTGTGCTTGATTTTATAAATATACTTGTTGGCAATCCATTTATTATCATCGTTACAAATAAGGATACAAAACCATCTAATTCTCCTTTGTTGCTGCCACAAATTAGTTATGGTGACTGTATCTGGAATTAGAAAAATTATACAAGATGGGTTTTAAATGCCAAACCAAATAAAGACTCCAGTAGGGAATCCAATAAAACTCCAAAGCTTACAAAGCTGCAACTGCTCCTAAGAGCTGACCATCCCTGAACTGCCCTATGCAGTGTTTGCATTCAGCCGAGAAGAATCCCAGTGTGCAGCTTTGGTGCCAAAGAGGAAAATGTCTTGGATTATAGCTGTAGAAATAGTACCCTTTCCTTAGGAATAATACCATTTTCTTTACAGAACCATGCAAGTACCAGCCTTCCCACTGCTTTCTGAGGCTCATTTCCATCACCCATTGCAGCTCTTTCTTCACTCATTAGCACTACCTAGTCCTTATAGGTCACCTCCAAAAGCAGGTCACAGCGTGAGCTGCTGAGCTTGAAGGTGGGGCCACTGGTGGTGGTAGGAGACCTTCCCCCAGCCCCCAAGAGCAAAGGGCTAATCCTCTGGGACAGCAGCCCCAGGCTGGCTTGCTTTGCCACCCTGGGAGAGAGTGGAGGTGGAGGAACAAGAAACCGAATAGGTGAAGATACAACAATGGCAGCATCCCTTCCCCACCCAGCCGGAGCACTGGAAACAGCCAGTGGCAGGAGGCCAGTGCATGCCAAAGACATGGCCTCCCCATGCATTTCACCCAAATCATGCCCTGATTTGTCTTGTCTTCCTTCAGCAAACTGGGCTGTTTACAACATGACAAGGATTTACATGATTAAAGCAAAAAATTATTCCAGACCGTATTACACTCTTTTCTCCTTTTTAATGTACTGATCTGCACCAGGCCATTGTGATTTTTGGTCAGTGCTGCTTTACCCTCTTCACCTCCTTTTCCCCAAGACTTTAGCAGTCTCAGTGTATGCCATATTGGAAAGCTGGCAGTAAGGAAGGCTCCCCTCCTGTTTCTCAGATTAATTAGCTACAAACATGAAGCACTTGTTCTGTTCAGCCATGTTATCCCAATTTTACACATGGACAATGCCATTGACGCAGTGGAGGATTCTTTTAAACTACACTACTCAGAGATGAGCATCAGGGCCTAAACTTTACTCCTCTCTCACAAAGTGTAGAGTTTTTACAAAGCTTCCTTACAGTAAGACCTGTCATCTTCCTGACAAATGTCTTTTCAGGAAACCACTCCTTTGCATCTCACTGTCCTGAAGAGAATGTGAAGAAATGTGTCTGCTCATCAAGACTGACTTGTGGTCTCTGTGTGGCTTTATTTGAAGTCAGAGGTTCAGAGACACCTGTAAACAGTCAACTGCAGGGACTGGAAACTGTGGGAAACAATGCAGTGCATAAAAGAGCTTACGGCCACTTACTGCCACACTTACAGTAAATTCATTTGGAAAAAGTGTAAGCCCATCTTTCCTTAGTTTTCTTGGGGCAGCATCTCATAGGAGATGGGAACAGTATTTCACAATTATTATTTTCTAACCCACTCCCCTCCAGCACTGTAGGAAGAAAGAATATCTGACGAGAATTGTAAACATTCAGCATGTGTCTGTTTCACCATTCTGAATCAGAGCACCAGCCCCACATTCAGAGATAAAAACTGTGGGAGGCTGTGTTTTATCTCAGTAAAAAGCACTGGCTTTTCTGAACATTGACACCTCAACTCATTTATAATGTGCATCCCTTGGCAGCATGCAGCAGAACAAGGTCATAGAAATGCATTTTAAAGGTGGTAACCTTCAAATTGGGTTTTTCTTGACAAGCATCTATATTATGATTACAATGGCACCACTGCATTTCTTTGCAAGACAATTCAATTTAGGATTATTACTTTTAGTCGGCAAGGCTTCATCACCAAGAGTGAACAACACTGAACTATGAGTAAGTTTAAAGCATCTTAGTAATGAGTTTAATACATTTGGAAGGCCTGGAACCTCCCATGCTTTTTTTGCACTAATTTTCTGTGGTTGGACAAAGATCAAGCGCAGTTGTGTAGCCAGCACACAATATGCATGATCACTTTGGTTAAATTATAAAAAAGGCTAACATCTAACTTGTCCATGTCATGTTATTTGGCAAAATAATGATGTAATTAAACGGGTTTAAGTACCAAAAACATATGTATCCATTTACATATAAACTTCTTTTCCTCCCTATTTACAAAATAATGCTTTTGTTAGAGAACAAAATTCAATGAGCTTCATATGTAACTGGTAGAATTCGGCAGCTCAATTATTTCTTCATCACAATGGCAAGAGAAACTTCAGCACACAAATAATCTAGCAGATTTATAGACCTGATTGCAGCACTGACACTTGGCCTCCAGAGCTCCCAAGCAGGCTAACGAGGAGTAGCCTTTTCCACAGGTATGGAGTGGGTTTGCTAGTGGCATCAGCTAACCCATGGTGAAGGCTATGAGTAGGAACATTTACAGCCCTACTTCCAGCTAAACTAAGAAATCTTTGAAGTATGATACATTGATTTCATGAGTGTTTAAAGAAAACTTCTTCAGGAAATGGGATCCACATGCATGTTTTCTTGGGAGCTCCTTGTAAAACAATAGTCAAGTCTGAACATAAGTATGTATTTTTAATGTGATAGGTTTACATTACAGGTTCTTTCCTCATTCTCCTACTGCCTGTAGGTCTGTACATCAACAGAGACATCCAAAGTCTGCTTTCATTTAATTAAATGGGATCTTTGTCGCCAGTTGAAAAAAAAAAAAAAATCAGATATGTGAAATAATGTCTGTTCTCATGACATTTTCAGCCCAATTTCCAGGAAGACTTTGGGATAGTTTTGAATAGATGAAAAGAATGATAAGAAAAACATTTCCTTAAAAGAAAATAATTAAAGGAAAGCAACACTCCCACTTATCCTCCAACTCTTCCATCTTTGGAAAATTTCCTTTTAGCTCAGAGGGGCTAGGCTAGTGAAGCTGCTCATCTGGGACATCCCATTAAATGTTGTAACTAGCAAGATAAGCTGCAGTAAAACAGACTCAGTAACAATCACTGTTGTCCACTTCAAACCAGATACATTTAACCACTCTGATAATTTCTACAGCAGAATACCAATATCAATAAATTTAAGCACATGCCGAAGTTAGGACTCAGTGATACTGGTTTTTCTGTAAATAGGACCTCCACTACAGTCAAAATGCTTCTATGACTGAGAACAGAATCTGCGCCAGTAGCGGATACCTGTTTGCTTAGCTGCACAATGGCTGGCCAGGATTTGGGTATTTTTAAGTTAATATAAACCAGAGTGATTCTAATTTTACTGCCTGAAAATGGTAATTTCATAGATCTAAACTGACATTTGTTACTTGCCAAAATATTTTGCACTGGCACTTACTGTTGGAAAGACCAGTTTTTTCCTACTGCCAAGAACTGAGTAAAAGTCAGCCAAATTATTCAGTTCTTAATTGAGCAAAATTCTCATTGTAGTTTTGCTCGATTAGGAAAAACAGGCTACAGTCTACTGCATGGATAACTGTCTGGGTATGTATAAGTTGCGATTAATTTTAAAATATTTAACAACTAGTAAATTTTATACAAGTTACAGTTCTCATTGAAAATAATTAGGTTATCTACATATGTCAAACTGCCTGTTTGCACAAGTGACCAGTTCTCCAACTGCTGAATTTCACAAGCTTCCAACGTTGCTAATTGTTACATGAAGTAATTAATTGAATTACTTGAGAAAAATCTATTCCAGATCATGTAGTGTACCCAGTTACTGAACTCTAGGAAATATACTTTTTACTGTACAAAATAGATATTCACCATTATAATCAATAGACAGGAACTGACAGGACACAAGTTTCTCAAAGTTACGGTCTCTACTGCATGTAGTTTTCCATCGCGTCTGTTCAGATTTCTGCATTTTATCTGTGTCAGTGATCCTCCCAAGGAGAACTACCAGACCTTCATAGTCAGGAGGTTTCATAAAGTATTAAACTTCAGCAATCATTTTTTGCCTGAGGCAGACAAGGGAAAACAAGCCAGGAAATTCTTCAACAATATTGTGTTAATAATTTTGCATCTCCAAATGAAAAGTAAGTCTTCTCTTCCATAACAGTTATCACTGGGCTATGAAAGCCACAGCAGTGTTGTATGGTCACAACACACTGATGAATTCAAGTGCACGAAAACACAAATCTCTCCCCTTCCTCTGGATAACTTGTCATGGCTTAGTCCTCTGAACACAAGTTCATTTCAGGTGTCACATCTAATCAAGATGAGGACTTCATTCCAAACCAAAGACATAATGGCATGTAATCCTTATTACAGTAGCAAAAAAAAAAGTAAATAATTTTCAATAGACCACTGTAAGAGACTGCTTTATTTGGGGAATAAACATTAAGTACAAGAAAGGCTAAAACGAGATATAGCTATTAGTCATAGAAAGAAGAGAGAGAAGTAAGAAGGAATTCAGGAAGAGGGGAGGCAGGAGTAGAATTTAGCAGCAGTTCTCAAAGGTGATTTATGAGATTTGTACATATATTAGGAGATAATCCAGCCTAGAGCCTGAAAAGACAAAAAACCCAAAACTGACAAAAAATTAAATATACCAAGTTGAGGGTTTTTTTCAGCTTCTTAGTGATTTTGATTACTGGTATTGTCTTTTAGGTTGACAAGGAGGGTGATAATTTATTTCTATAGACACTATTTGAAACTAATCCATTTAAAGGTAATGACATTGTCATGTGCCAGCAGTTTGTACATTCTGCCCTGTGTGCCTTAAAAGAAGAGATGAAAACTCTTTGTAAGTTTGCTTTCCTTCCCCACACTGCATATTCCTTTCAAAAAGCTGTAATGAGAACAGTATCTAATGAAAGAGCGAACATGAACACTGTACACTCCCAGAGATTATAAAAGCTTTTAGATTTTTGTCCAGTACAATCACTGCTGATTTATTATTAAAGCTTAAATCGGTGACAATGGAAGAAATTGGATTGCCTCTCAGTTCCAAGCAGAGAGTTAAATCTCCGGTATCTCAGTTAATTCCTTCACACATTCCCCTCCATTCCAGACCCAGCTCTCCTCCCTGCATTTTTTCCTTTGCCTGCCATGAAGCTGCTGTGCTCTGGGGTCCCCTCAGCCAGCAGTGTGAAACAGTTACGTCGCCACAAGCTACTCATATAGATGCAGAAATACCAGCAAAGCTGACTTGGGGTTTTGATTTCTTTATTTGAATTCTTACTGATTGTTTCACATGTGTGCATACTCTCAGGTGTGCATGCTTGCACTGTCCCAGCACTCTCCCAGCTGCTGCTTTGGCTGCTTCTCAGCTACAACCACCTTGTCATTTAGTGTCGCTTTAGCAGCAAAGTCTTCCTGCTCTAAACACAGCCCCAGTTGCACCCTGCATCCAGTACTGGCACTTGTCCAAGGGTCTCACAAAGCTGCAAACACACCTTTGAAAACACTAGCCCCTGCGTGACTTTACTAATACAAATTGTGAGTACAGCCCTCTAAGGACCTCATTCCTGCAGGATCTAATCAGCCTTACTATTTGACTTACTGAGAATTTTGCAATAATTTTCAGGCAATACTGCTCAAACGTAAGAAAAAACCCTCTCACTCTGATCCTGCGGGCTATAATTACATACTCCAGAATATCTCTTTCATTAGCATAGTTAAACATCCACAAAGCAGATCAGAAGTATTTCTGTCCAGAACACATGATTTCTGCTAACATCTGAAAATCTGAGCATGTTTCTTGACTAAAGGAAAAATTAACTTGGAATTAATGTAGGTGCCCCATCTCAAGAGTCAAACAAAACACACAAATGAAAATAATTTTAAGCATTGCTGATAGCCATCCTGTTGTATGAAACATAACTCCATTTCCCTTGCTAGAGAAGTACCAGCCTAGTGGATTTATTTTTGAATTTGGTTGAGCCATGGCATGTAGGTAGCCATAAACCTTTGGTTCAGATATCCAACAATAAGAATCTGGTGGACAAGGCTTGCAAGGAAGGATATGACATCATTTAAGTGCATTGATTTTTCTAATGACAGATTTTGTGGAATTAGTCATTGTTGATCTAACTGCATCATCCTGGGAATATCTAGCACATGCTTTAACTATGCCTTTGCACAGATACACAAATAATTTTTTAAAATACTTACCTGCTTAAAAAATCTAGATTTTGAAACAAAGAAAGGAGGATGGGGCAAGGAATGAAGGCCTTAGCTGATTGACAATACAGGATATAAAACCTTTCAGGTCCTAATCCGTGAGGGGATGTTTGCATCTGGCTCCATAATGGAGTCCACATGCCTGAATTAGAT
This sequence comes from Corvus brachyrhynchos, assembly GCF_000691975.1. Classification (NCBI taxonomy): domain Eukaryota; kingdom Metazoa; phylum Chordata; class Aves; order Passeriformes; family Corvidae; genus Corvus; species Corvus brachyrhynchos. Next base: position 11,578,747 of record NW_008237619.1, on the reverse strand, counting down.
GCCGGGACTCCATGCATGTGTGTAAGTGGAGTTAAGTGCCTCGGAGGGGGATTCACAAAAGCCACTGTTTGGAGAGCTTCCTAAGCCAGCCAAATAGGGAAAGCTGAAGATTGCAGTTCACCCGAAATCCTGACTCTCTCCTGGGTTTAAGTGCCTTCTGGTGAATGAAGTAGACAGGCACAAGTCCCTCCACTCTGGGCTCATAGCTCACAATCCTCTTTTGAAAGCAGGTGCCAAATTTTTCTGTCGAACTCTGAGCAGTCGTCAGCAGCTCAAGCACAGTCTTATTTGGGCGGAGGAACACAGGTCTAGTTCCTTCCTTTAGCAAAAAGCACTTCTGAAGTTTGCATTCTCTCCCTCCTGGGCATGCCTGAGCCAGCAGGCTACAGGCATCAGCTCCCAAGAGATGGGTAAGAGATGGCACAGGTCACAGCAGACCCAAGAAGCCATACGGAGGAGGGAAAGCAACGAGAGACTTTGAAAGCCTGGGAGGTGTCCACAGGCAAAGCGAGCCTCAAGTCCACACCTGCACTAAGAAAGGCTTGTGCACTGGGACAAGGTGTCTTTGAGGAGGATTTCAGTGGTCTGACAGTCAGGCAACAGCTTATCAGTCCCTGATCAGGGGCTTGGATTTCAGCTGGGGATTGAAGTGTTTTAACTTCTGCTCCAATCCTGTATTCTCCTGTACTTCCAGCCCCAGCTCTGCCTCGTAGTGCTGCAGGAAGCTGAAGAGAGGCTGGCGTCCACCTTTGATCCAGTTGAGCAGCTGGGTAGCTCATGTTTGTCAGCCTGTCCCTTCATCCTGGCTGCAGGATGGAAGAAACGCAAGTGCCGGCTCCTGCGGCAGATATTTTGTAACTGTTAGTCCGCAGAGCCGAGCACTGACCAGCTTTCCAGCCTGTGCATCTGCTAGTCTCAGTCATCATGGGCCCAAATGGCTGCACGGAACACATTTTCCTTGAGTACAGTTGACAGACTGAGTGACTGATGGTATTTGCTCTTCAGGGCTTGGCTTTGCTTTCCTTTGGCCTTGGTTGGGTTGTTCCAAGGTGACAGATGTGGTAATTTCAAGTCCTTTAAACCACAGCACCTTGGATTGCATATAGGAAATTAACTCCACTCATGACATTTTTGCAGTTTACATGACTATAAATTCTCCTAGATCCAGGATAAGTGTGTGTGAGTGGGGTGGGGAGGGTCTTTTGTGTGGGTGTGGGTGTGTACGCTTCAGAAGCATCCTTTTTTTTGCTGTGCTTTTCAGAGGCAGGGCAAACTCCTGCTGTAAGTACTCCCTGAATCAAAGCTACAGGGAGTATTTCACAACTGAGATTGGAAGTTTTTTTGGTTGTGTACTGCTACCCTTATTTCTGCACTTGCAGAGTGGGAAGTGGGTGGTATCTGTGTAGGCCTGTACATGTAACACTTGTTAACAAGTAACAGTGACTTCAAGCTTTGTCTTTGCCCCTCCACTGATGTGTGCTTTTGTGCTGCAGCAGACTTGAGTAAGATGCATTTCTTACCAGCTGTACAAGAGGAAAAGACAGGTGGTCTTTAGGAACCGATCTGTTCCTGCATGACACAGGGATGTGTGTGTGCAGTTCAGCCATGGTGGTAGCATAGAGGATTTTCGGTGATTTTCAGTGGCGTTTTGCAAGCATCTCCCAGATGATGAAGACCTACACTGGTAGATCCAGTGTCTACCATCTAGCAACTTCCACCTTCGGGTCTGCCCACAGGTGTGACCTAGAGCACAAGGGGGCTTTCATAAAAATTGCAAGCCCAGTTTTGAAACCATTTTAACTGAGTGTTTAGCTGTAGTTATTGTCATCTTAGTCTTTATCAAGAAGAATAGCATAGAAATAAAATAATTTACCCATTTAGGAAATATGTTTGCAAGATCAGATCGTCTTGAATTTTGTGAATGGAGTGTCAGGTCATGATTAGCACATCCTAACAAATATGATGATACCTGCAATATTCGATAATAAAACAGGAAAAGAATTATTGCTAAATAATTTTAAAGCATGCTTCTGATTTCTCTCTGGGTGGAGTAGTATAATATGTTTAACCTTCGAAGGCAAGATTATTTCTTCCACTGTTTGAGCAAAGGTAGGAAAAGTATGCAGAGGGCAGGAATTTTTTTAATGGCAAATAACCTTCCAAAAAAAATTGTCTGAGAGGAAGTTTTTTCAAGAAAAATATTTTACAGACATTTGTTACTGTTTTCATATCTCCCTTGGACTGCTACTTTGGGTTTCTGGTAAATGGCAGAGTTAGAGCACAGCAAATAAAAATAAGGGAGAGAGAAGCTGCTCTTTCTCTTGACAGGCTCATCAAAGCACAGTGAACGGAAATATTGTAAATGGTAACAATTCGTCTCCAAAATAAAGCCTCCAAAGCCTTTTGCTTTTATTTAAAAAAAAAAAGTAATGAAACAGCATGATTGCAAGAGCCAAGAAAACACATTTTGTACGCCATCAAAGTGAGAAAAGGAACAGAAATGCTGTGCTGTGCCAGTTTCAGACAGAGGCAATCAAGCAAATTTTCTGGCAAGAATTCAATGCGCAAGGCCACAGGATTGTAACAGGAGTCACAGAGAACAATAAATTTTTTCAAATTAAGATCAGACCAAGTTCTTCAGAAGTCCCACACAAATTTCTTGCTTTGTAGTGCAAGAACTCACTGGACTGTTAAAGTAACTTCTGCTCAAATTGCAAGGGCTGGAGTATGATCACTACCAAGTATGATCACTACAAGAAATAAAATTTCTTTATAACCAAAAGACTGCAATCAAAGAACCTGGGCACCCAGAATTAGGCTCTCTTTCTTAACGAGATTTCATGATCTTGATTTCTTTATAGGGGGTAATGGCTCCCTGTAAAGCATTTAAATTTAATCAGTTTGCATACAGTGCTAAAAAGAGCTAGAAAGTTCTAAACCTCAGAGGTCCTGCTTCATCGTGATAATAAAAAGGCTAAAACTTACCCCTTTTCAAAGAGCCATCCCTCCTGCCTGCCTCAGGCACCCTGGAGCTGCCAGGAGCCCTCCACTCCCAAAATGTCCCACAGCAGAGCACTGGCGAGACCAGGTGTGGGCGGAGACAGACACCTGCCTTTTCCAAAGCTGTGGCTGTGTTCTGTCCACCCAGGACACAGTGCAGCCTTTTCATCCCCAAAAAGAAGACATGGTGACAGCGACCATGGTGTGGCAGGACGTCACACCACAGCGGGGTGTTGTCAGTGGCCCACAGGCCATGCAGGGCAGGTCAGACCCCAAGTGGCACCAGCAACTGAAACAGTACTTGCTACAGCCTCAGGATCAAGAGAAGCCCAAGAGCAGCTTCTGGCCACTTCTCCCTTGTGTCCTTAGGTTTGGCACCAAGTGTACCTTAGGCTGAGAAGTGCAGCCTACATGAATATTACAACTGCAGGCAGCTGTACTGCTTTACATAACACTTAAAAATAAAGAAGACAGACTACCTTCCCTACAACACTTGCAACAGTCACTGTCATTATCAAGAACACTTCTATAATCAGGATTTTTCTTTCCACTGCCATCTTTTGGGAAGTGTTTAAGAAAAATACATACTCTAGCACCTCATTGTGCCTTGCAGTTGTCAATGAAGGGAATTTCTGCATGCACATCTACACTTTCCTAAAGGTATTGAGATCTGCTAACTCATAGAATGCTCCTTCTCTAAGCAATCCTCCCAGACAGAAGACAGAAAATCGTAAACCATGCCATATTAGAATAAAATATATATAGGCAGATTTAAGACTCGGTGCACCTTCACAAAGCTGACTTTTTTTTCTGCTTTTAGTACAATAATTTAATTAATCAAACGAGGAACTAAGAGTTCTCTAACCAGTAGAACTGGTAGATATCCTTCAGAATAACATTCTGCCATTTATGCATATTTGGGCAAGAATTCAGGATATACTTAAGTTTTAATTGTCACAGAAAGAGACAGCCTTCTTCTCTCACTTCCGTCTACTCCCAAACATCTGATGAGAGGAAGCATTCCACTGACTAACAAGTTTAACACTGAGCTGTGCAGATTATTCACTTGTCATTTAGAGCCAATTGCTAGCATGTGGCTTGTTCACAAAGCTGTAGCTGGCTGACCCAAGAGGTAGTGAAATGGAAACTTTTTACACGTCTACCCGTGAGTATAATTCATAGCAGCACTGCTAGAGGCACCACTTTGGGTAGAACCAGTAAAATGCTGCGATACTCTTAGCAAACGATTGTACCATAATAACACACAAACAATTGTACCATGAAAAATTGAGAGACTTCTACTGCAGGCAGCCAGCACAACCTATCCCAGGGCAGAGCAAGGCCAAGAATGATGAGTAACAGCTGAGAAGGGATGTTTTTTTCCAAAACAAACCTGCAGTTCCCTGTTCACACTGCTGTGGAACCAGCAATCACCATAGCTCATTATCAGCACTTCAAGGTTCATCCTACTGGATCACACACTTCAGTATGAAGCGCATCACCACTTGTCTTTGCGTTATTTTGGGCTCAGTGGACTGGCAGTAGATGTGAAGCATTCCCACCAGAACAATCCCCAAATGAACAACACCCCTAGGAAATGGTTGGTTGACTATAAAAGCACTTCCATGAAAACCAACCTCCCTTCCCATGTGTCGCGCATGGCAAACCCATTCCATCTGATAAGGTGAATTCCTTGGACAGTGTCAGTGGCTGTGGCCCGCGGGGAGCTCCTTCTGCAGCGCTCGGTAGCACCAGCCCTGCAGAGAAGGAGCTCTCAGCACAGTTCCCACGTTGAACAAACAGTCTGTGCTCGGACACATCGGCGGCCAGTCCCAGGCTCCACGCCAGCAGCGCGATTCCGTGCTGATAAGCGGGGAGGCAGCTCTGCACTTTGATCACTTTGTGTGCTCCACATTACTGGGTCTGGGTTTGTGTGCCACACGCTGCCGACCGCTGAATGGGGATCTAGTGGCAGTCATTTAAGTGTCTCCATCAAATCTGCCTGCCACCAAGACGGCAGGCAAATTGCCCAGAAGGGAGCATTAGGCAGAGGATTCGAGTGTATGCCGTATGGCAAAGAACAGGAAAACGTATTCAAAGGCAGGTATTTGCTAAATCCTACCTATAATTAATTCTAATCCCTTTAATTAAATTCGCATGCTTTTCTGCAAACATTCCCCCACGCTGGTCCTCCCTCTCGAGCCCGAGGTCAGGCACTGATTCGTGCAAACGAGTACACGCCACCAGGCAAAAGAGCTGCATCCCTGGGGACTGCGGTCACCCGGCCCACGGTGCCCAACTTACTGATCCTTGTCACGGCTCCCTGCCATCTGACTCCAAGTAGCTTTCAGGCATTTTCCAGCAAACAGCATCTGGGCCAGATCCTCAAAGACATGCAAAAGATGAATCCGCCTGGAAATCAATTACCAGCACCAAGCAATCTTAATATCATCATAAATTGTGAGCTTCCTGTTTGTGCTGAGTCAGCAGAGCCCTGTGCGTGGGAGTTGGGGTTGTGGTGGTGCCAATCTCATCATGCCCAGATCTGCAAAGAGATGAGGAGATGCCTGCCTGAGTCCACATAGGTAGGATCACAGCACACTGGGCATGGGGAGAAGGCTAGAGGGAACATAATATGTCTGCGTGGGCTAAAATCTCCTTCTCATTGTGGCTGCTCCCACTGCCAGGGTGTGTTTTCACACACAGGCACACATAAATACCTGCACACAAGCAACAGATACAGGCCCACATGGAGATATAGTCTGTCCCAAAGTAAGAAACTGGGGAAGCCCAAGGGTGCCATTTTTATACAGAGAGCTTGGTGATCATCCAGAGTGAGCACGCACATGAATGTGTTTGCAGATAAACTGGAGCAGAGGCAAGTGCTTTGTTTTTGGAAATGCATTTTTAAATGGATAAACAGAGACCTCCCCAGGCATTGCAAGAAAAGATCACATAATTACCACAAAAGCCAAAGATAGCTTATGGATGACCGGTGGTTTTTAAGACAAAGCCATTTATTTAGATGTTATCACACTTCTCTAAGGAAGAAACTCTAGGCACCATTTTGAATTTTAAAAAACCTAGAAACAAGCATCTGCCACGTGTTGAATATTCCCCATTAGCAGCAGGTTTATGCATGCATGCATTTTAAAATGTTTATTATGACAATACTTGCTATGACTGCCTTAGATTTAGTAAATACCACATGATAATCAGACACAGTTGTTAGACCTTGAGCAAAATATGATTTAATTTATTTTTAACATACTGAACAATAGCTGTTTCTTGGTAATCTAAACTGAACACAGACACTTGAGACTACTTTGTTTCCTTGGAGGGGACAGTGAAAAGGAGGGAGGAGAAAAAAATAAACCTGATCTCTGTGGGAGAGTTTCACAAGAAACAAAAAGGCAGGATTACATTTACCATAAATCCTACTTTCCTCCCCACTGAATGCACAGGCCCTTATGACACTGTACCAAGGTAAATTCTTCACCTACTCAAGGAACAGGTATTGCCTTCAGTGAAGCTTTAGGCACTGTTACAAGCAAAATGGTGCAGGACCCCAAACCTGCTGGGGTGTAGATCAACCATCTCATGCCAACAGCATGCCTGGGTCCTCGCACAGGGGCTGTGCTCTCCTTTACTGTCCTCCTGCTCTTCACTGCTGACAAAAAAATTAAATCAGTGTAACTACTCTTAATTTGGGTTACAAAACAGGTTAGCTTTCAGAGGAAATCCATGTCAAGGTATATATTTGGTTGCCTTCACTCCCTGCTTTTATGTGGAATATGACTGAATTTGCAAAAAGAAACCCCCTACATTGTGTTTAATTAGTTTGCTGGCAAATTTGAAAACATCTGTCCAAATGATGTAAAGACTGGTTTGGCACAAAAAGACAGAAGAGTGGTAATGTGTGCATTAAATGGCTCTAAGCTCCTAAGCTTGTACAAAATTATTTGGCATGCAGAAGATTTTGGGTTTTTACTGTCCCTGAAAACACAGATTCCCACTAAAGTTCAGTCTCTGTATAGTACAGAGTATCCTCAGTTCTCTTCAGAAAGTACTCACTGACTGACAGGTTAGTCCTCAAAGGAGTTAATGATCCAGAGATGAATTTTAGCAGTGATGAAGTTATGAAATAGTGTCTTTGAAAACGGTGGACAACGATGTGCTGGTAAATTCACTGCTCAAGTCCCTTACACTTCACAGCACCAGTGCTGAGAACAACAATCAACATTGGCTTGATTTTCACATCTTAAAACACCCCACCCTTGAAATCACCACAGCATTGGATAGGAATAGCTTAGTTACTACAGGAACTAAGGCCTTGATAGCTGCTTTTCTTTTGTGCTGAGAATTCTTCCAAAAAAGGGAGCTGGGTAACATAATTAGTTTACAAATGCCCCACACTCTGCAATGCAGTGGGGCTGCTCCTTATGCACCTTAACACTCTGATTGCCATTTCCATTGCATTATATTGCTCCCACATGTCTCTGTATGACAGAGACTTTAGTGAGGTTTATAATGTTCCTGTGGGATTGGATCTCCTGTCCCCAAACAGCAGAGCCATCCCTGGATACACCATTGCAGATAGTTGGCAATAGGATCTGTTATCAAGGTCACCCCAGAAGTCACCCTAACCACTTCTGATCTCAAGACAAAAACACCCTGGAAGATTTAGCTTTTTATCATCTGTTTTTTTAGTAGCATTCTTCTGGGAACAAAATCTCCAGAGTCACTAGGATTTTTATTTTGCAGCAGTCCTTTTCCATGTGGAAACCAGAGCACTAGCAAGTCCATCCCCCCAGTGCATTGGGGAACTGGTCCCTGCAGCTTCAGGCAGCCGCTGTGGAAGGGACCACAGGGAAAAGACTTCAGGTCACTGAGATCTACTCATGCCTTATGCTTATTTGGGAAATACAGCAATACAAAACCAAGGGGTGGTAAATTAAGCCTGTGGGGGTTGTCTCTGGCTGAGTGTCTTAGAGGTTCCGAGACAACCCAACGTTGATTGCAGAGTGATGGCTTTCCTGTAAGGACCAATAAATCAAGGTCTAGTTTCCACTCTTTGCAAGATCACCCTTTACATAATTAGGCTAAACCAGCCATTATTTCTTCACACCAATTTAAGAATTATGACTGCTGGTACATTTTGTTTTGTCTCCTGTTTCTGCTGACAAACTCAAATAGCCAGAGGAAGGTCCTTTCTAGTTTTCTCAGGAGGACAGCTCTACCAAAGAGATTATTGAGAAATGTTCTCACTCAAGCTTTGCCTGTAAAAATGTGTTTTTCCAGGGACACTCTCTCACCCACAGAGACAACCAGATGCCTTCACACACAAGCAGCTGATGGTTTAGGATAATGTTCCTTCACCCTCAACTGTCTTGTCCCATCCTAGGTAAAGCAAAATGTTTGTTGTGGCTTAATCGCAATGACTGGTGCAAATGACACGTCACATGGTGGGAAGGCTCAGTTGCTCCTCTCCTCCATCTTCCTTCCAATATCCAAAGTTATGGTAAAACTTTGCTTTCTCCAAGCCCTTGGCTTCCCTAAAGGTGCACACATGCACTTACTTACCTGCCACAAATACACAGACACATTTCTATTGCTTTGTGCCAAAATCCTGGCAAATCCCAATCCAAAGACAAATTATTGCTCCACCAAGTCACCTTTGAAAGCATGTCAGATCGCATTACATAAATGGGTTTGGAGGTGATCCCTAAATTGCTGGGATTTGGGTGAAGGGGGTGGGAAGTCTTACACTTTGGCTGCATCTTTAACACAGATTTTTCTCCTCCTCACTCTATCTTCCTTGAGTTCTGTCACCACTGGGAAAAAATCTCCTTTTGCTGTTCAGAAGCTCTGGAGGACCTGTCCAATATTTAGGATCTATAGGCTTCTTTTAAAAACCAAGAGCAAGATTTTTCAGTAGCTTTTAGGCATTTAAAGATGCTGGTGGTTTCCTAGTGAGGTCTTTGAACTAGAGCTGTGCACCGAGGCAGAAACAAACTGCAAGGCAGAAAAAATACACCTTCAGCTTCTCTCAGCACATAAATAACTTTTTAGAGAAGCTGAGTACGATGAGATAGGCAATGAGCAGAAACACTAAAGATCGCCGGTATCCCTCATGCTTCCGGGCAGGCTTTCCCTGTAGTGATGGTATCTGACAGCAATAATCCAGCAGCAGCACACATGACTCTACCACATCTCTCATCAAGACTAATTTTGTCTGACCCCTCCTTCCTCTGGGAGCAGGGGAAGACGAGCTGTGCAGATGGTACCAAACACAGGCTGCATTTCCAGTACCTGCAGATCCCAAGCCCCAGACAGCTCACAAGGCCACAGGGGACACACTGACCTCCTCCCACAAAGATGTCAGCCAAGTCCCATCTAGCCCAAGGTTGTTCAGTAAATAAACCCCCACCTTCCACCTCAGCTAGTCACAGGCACCAGCCCCAGCCAAAATCAATAGAGAGAAGCAATCCGTCATTTCCAGGCCACACTGGTTAGGTTATGGATGAGTCAAAAAACACTACAGGAAACACAGATGTGGTGAGATCACCTCCTTCTCTGGAGCCTTCCTATCTCTACAAGTCTTGCCTGATCTCCCTCAAACTTTCCATGTGCGCACACAAAACCATCTCGTGTGCCACGTGGTCGTGCCTGTTCCAGTGCAGGTGCATTGCGTGACACTTGGCAGGGCCAGGCCAGCCTGGCACAGCAGCAGGAGGCTGAGTTCACCCTGAGCTGCAGGCAGGCTGGTGTCTCCCCATAGGAAATTCTTTTCAATTATTTCAAATACCTCCCACTTACACACAAAGCCCATGTTTTGTAATAAAAACAAGGAGAAAATCTCATCCTTAGGAATTTTACCTATTTCCCCCTCTACTTATTCCACTGAAGTTATCTTTTTTAAAAAAACAATCCCCCCCAAACTGGCCACCAGAACAACAAAGTAGCCAAGAAGCTAATTTAATAACCTCATTCTTCAAGATCCACCTTGCCCTTCATACTAGTAGGTTTCAGAAACAGTCCTGTATCATCCAGTATCTCATAATTTTTTTTAAAGGTTTCACTGCATTTCTCCCTTCATATAGATAATGCTTTTCCTTTGAGAGAGATGCAAAGAATACTGCAAATGTTCTAGTGACCGGGATTTTCCCTGCAAACTAAGGCAGGCATTACCCTATTCAGGTCTTACCCTATTGAGCTACAGAGAGGCAAAGGTGTTCCAAGTTACTCATTCTGTACAGAAAGGAGCAGGAAGGCCAAGAAAGACAAGAAGGGGGACTTCTTGTCTAGCCCCCCCCCCCCCCAAAAAAAAAAAAACAACCAAAAAAAGAAAAGGTTGCTTAGGGTCCATGTGCCGAGATGAAGCTGAAGTGGGTCAGTTCAGTCACCACACCCCAGCTGAGCCACAGTAACTGATCATGAACAGGCTGTCCTCCCACTCCAAAGCTCACCACTGAGCTTCAAGCAGAAATACCACGTCCCAAGGCCCTAATCCTTTAGCTCACAGCAGCACAGCCAGCTGTGGGCTAAAAGCCACATTAAACTCACTGGAGGAGAAGCATTTGCTGAAATGCTTTGCTCAACAAGCGACTGCTTGGACTTTAGCTACACTTGCAAACTCCTGTACATCTTGGCTCCGGTTCTCTTTGCCACATGGCAGCTGGTTACGTCCATGAATTCCTGGGAGGGAAAGTTGACTGTAGAAACTCAGCTGTGCAACATATGCTCCATCTAGTGTTGATTCACTGTATTTCATTTTCTTAAAAGGTTTGATTTGCTGGTAACACGTATTTCCATCTTCTCTGTCCTTCATATGTCTATGTATGATCATTATTGAAAATAATAATCTCCTGCTTGTTGTTTCAACTACGCCATTTTGATCCAGCCGCCACTTACACCTTCAGTAATGAGTATGCACCAATTTCCACTTAGAGATTAAATCTAATAGAGCAAAATTAACGGAAAATGTTTTAAAAGAGCAGCAAGCATTTCCCCAGGTGCTTTGCTAATGCAAAGTGAATGGGAAACTTCAAGCAGGAGCAAAACCTAAAGCCTAGAGGACACACAGGGGAAAGTTTCCCCCCATAAAAGATGCTTCCCAGACATGGGGGCACATTTTTGAGCCCCTCTGCCACAGACTGAAGTGCTTTTTTGTCCTCTACATCGAGCCAGGCTGCTGGGAAGGACAGGAAAATAAACGAGTGGCTCAAAGCCCTTGCTGCCTCCTCAGGCCATCCTCATCACACCAGAGCACAGCAGCTGCTGGGAGCAAGTCCCAACAAGCACTTTGGCAAAGCTCTGGAGCATGCATGACGTGGAAGCACACAGAGAATGCACAAATGACCTGGAAATGCACTCAGGTTGGGAGCAAGGCATCTTTGCATAGTAGAAAAACAGGGACAGTGGCAACAGCCATCAGGCCTGGCAACTGCCATATGTATTTAAAAAGGGTAGGACCTGAATGCCAGATTTGGTTGTGGGGCAAAATACTCCAACACACAGAGTCTCTTTTTACCACATGCTGTCCCCTAATTTGCACTACTTGAGGGAGTTCCCGGTTCCTAATTTGCTGCTCAGCTGATGGTAATGCCCTTAACTGCAAAAAGAAAATCCAACAGCAGATAGGACAAGAAGTCCCAAGCTAACATTTTGATTAGGAAGTAAAAGAAAAAAAGCCCAACCCTGTTCTGTTGTGTTAGCAGGACTGGTGAGGTGCTGGGATGGGCTGCCTTGAGACAGGCCAGGATCTGCAGTGGGGGAGACCTCTAGAAAACAGTTGAACACTCCCAGAGAAAGGCTTGGGTTGGCTGATCCTACCGGAAGCAGTGGTGGCCCAAACAGGCCCACTTCTTCTGGGCAGAGGCCAAAAGGATCCCAGCCCAGCTAAGATGAGAGCTGGCAAGGAGCTGTGATAGAAACAGACGGTCCTTGGACGCTCGCAGCCATGGCGCACAATCGCAGGCACAGATTGAAGCTGCAGAAACAGAGCTTTCATTGCTGTGGAAAGCAGAAAGAGCACTGACAATACAGCTTCCTGGGCAGAAAGCATTTAGGAGAGCCCCACATCCCCTGCCTGCTCTTCCCCTGTGCCAGAGCTTGCAGCAGAGCTCCCCAAAGCTGTGCTGTGGCACTGACACAGGTGAGAAAGCAGCAAACTCAGAGCAGGTCCCTGTGTGGAGAAACCACAGAGGGCACCTCTGGGGAAGCATAAAACTAAATACAAGAAGGGCATTTGCTGTAATAGTACTGGCTTGAGTAGAGCCTCCAGTAAACCAGATACAGGCATGCTGCAGGATGTCATCCAGGGCAGCATACAAACCAGGGCCAGAGATTTAGGGCCAGTTTGCTGCAGAAAATGAGAGAAGCTTGCCCTAATGGGAAATGCACAACATGAAAAAAACTGTGTGCAACTGTGTGTTTTGTGGTGCTTTTCACAGGTGATGGCCACGCTGCTCTTCCCTCTGCAGCTGCTGGCAGTGGCTGTCACTGTTTACCTAGAGCTGGTGAGGTCTGCTCAAGGTGGTGCCTACTATGGAATCAAGCAGCTGCCACCTCAGGTGCCCCAGTACCAACCCCTCGGACAACAAGTACCTCACATTCCGCTGGGCAAAGAAGGCATCCCGATGCAGCATCTGGGCAAGGAGATACCCCACATGCAGTATGGGAAGGAGTACCCCCATCTGCCTCAGTACAGGAAGGAGGTCCCACAGATGCCCATGCTTGGCAAGGATATGGCTCCCAAGAAAGAGAAAGGTAGGTCAGCATGTCCCTCTCCACTCCTGCATGGTCCCATCTGGTGTGCCAGAGCACTGTTTGCCATGGGGAAATTGAACACTGGAGCAGGCTGCTGCAGGCTGGGCACAGCACCCTCGTCCCCACAGGACTGGCCAGGCTGGTACCTGGCCACAGGTGGACAAAACAGGTTCATGGGAGCTGTGGGGCAGCTCAGGGTCACCAGCACAAGACCACAGTCATCCTCTGGGCTGCTGCACAGCCTCTGAGCAGCCCTACCTGCAACGAGCCTTCAGCACACAGGGCTGGCCCCAGGTTTGCTCAGATGCTTGTTCAATGCTAGGAAAAACCTTGTCATCCCACCTGCTTGCAGAAAACCCTCTGATGGGGCTTCAAATGATGGCCCAGGGTCCTGTCTGGATCTGCTCCCACTCTCACTGCAACAACCAGACATATGAGCTAAGAGCCCCAAGATTTGAATTTATGGGAACATCACCATTTTGTCTGAATTCGTCCAGACCCTGTGATTTAGAGGTTTGCAGATAAAAACATACAATTGCTCTTCTAACCCTGGAGTCCTCTTTCTGTAGGTTATTTATGGGTGTTACAGAGGCATTGAAAGTACAGAGGATGAATGCACAAGTCTGCACGTACAAGCACTTTCCCCATTCAGTAAAGGAAGTCTGGACAGTATTAAGATATTTAAGAAAACAAGAAAAAAGTCCGAAATACAAAGGGTGACCAGGAACACCCAGTGTCATAAAATCTTTGTGAGGACCACCACCGTCTGTGGGACTGCAGACAAGCTGGTTAACTTTGACTTACTGAGGCTTCAGCTAACCACAGCCTCTACTGACTTCAGATGGAAATGGAAGATTTCAGGGCCTATTTTTGGAGTGTCTGAACAAGCACCATTGGCTGTAGTAAAATCAACCTATCCCGTGAGCAAGGATTTTCGACGTGCATAAAACACAACATATGCAGAGAGGGAGGGTTTCCACCTCCCAAAGAACAGTTAATTCTCTTGTCCTGAAACCTCATCTCCTGTCCTTCCCCAAATCTCTCACTTCTTTACCCATTTTAGAGCTGGAAAAGAGTTTCCACTTAACCCAAAAAGCCTGCAGCTTGAAAAGCAACCAACCCCAGCAGCAAATTCCCCACCCTGACCTGCAACGATAACTGGTCACATAACACAAAAACACGGGTTTGGACAATACAAACATTTTGCAGTGTTTACAAGAGCCATAACTAGACGTGGCTGTGCCAAAAGAGCAATGCTGATTAAAGCTGTAGGTTTCCAGTAATACTTTAATGGCTTCCAAAGCCTTGAGGAAAATACAGACATACCTATGTATAAACTTCTTACCAATACATTGATCTTGCTCATTTAAGCCCCTCCAGAAAAAGCGCTTTTATGCCAGGACTCCTCCCACAGCACGACAGCACTGAGTTTCCTGCAAAAACTCTGAAAGGTAGATTGATCTACAGCAACATGGGACAAAATGCAGATTTTGCTTTAAGATTGTATAGGTAGAAAACACCAGCAAAGTGCAAATGGTTTTTACATATGATGCACAGCAATTATTTTGTGGAAACAGAAGCATGCATGGAAGTTTGGAGTATGCAAAACAGTAGTAACATCCTCTCCATTCTCGACACCAATCTGTAACTCACTAGCTGTCTCTGTCTACCACAAAACCATGAGGCATCATAAAAAGCATGGTTTTTTGAAACATGTGATTGTAATCATCTTTTATCTCTCTCTCCCCCCTCTTTCTTTTTCTTTTCTTCCCAACCCAGAAATTCCCATGCGCAGTCTGAGGGGTGAGCAAGGCCCCCCTGGTGAGCCTGGACCAAGAGGGCCACCAGGGCCACCAGGATTACCAGGTCATGGTGTGCCAGGAGCCAAAGGAAAACCAGGCCCACAAGGATACCCAGGAATTGGAAAGCCGGGTTTGCCAGGGATGCCAGGAAAACCAGGGGTCATGGGGCCCCCAGGGCCAAGAGGGGAGATGGGGCCCAAGGGGGAGATTGGGCCCATGGGGATACCCGGACCGCAAGGACCACCAGGGCCTCATGGGCTTCCTGGCATAGGGAAGGCGGGTCCTCCAGGGCTGCAGGGACAGCCAGGGCCAAAGGGTGAGCCTGGGATGAAGGGGCCACCAGGAATCCCTGGAATCCCAGGGCCAAAAGGGGAGAAGGGGGTTGGGATCCCGGGTTTGCCAGGTCTGAAGGGTCCACCTGGGCTGCCTGGTCCCCCTGGTCCCGTGGGGCTGCCGGGGGTCGGCAAACCAGGCATGGTTGGCTTCCCTGGCCCACAGGGACCCCTGGGCAAACCTGGACCCCCAGGAGAGTTAGGGCTCCAGGGGCCTCCAGGGGCCCCCGGGATCCAAGGCCCTCCCGGCCCACCTGGCATTGGCAAACCAGGCCAGGATGGCATACCTGGCCAGCCGGGCTTCCCGGGTGGCAAAGGGGAGCAGGGATTGCCAGGCCTGCCCGGGCCCCCTGGTCTCCCTGGAGTCGGGAAGCCAGGCTTCCCTGGGCCCAAAGGGGAGCGAGGTGTGGGTGGTCTGCCTGGCCCCCTGGGGCCAAAGGGGGAGAAGGGGCATGCGGGGCCACCTGGCATGGGAGGGCCACCAGGGGAGCCAGGCCAGCCAGGACTGCCAGGCATCATGGGCCCTCCAGGGGCTGCTGGTTTCCCAGGACCTAAAGGAGAGGGGGGTGCTGTAGGGCCACCAGGACCAGTCGGCCCCAAGGGAGAACCTGGCCTGCAGGGTTTTCCAGGAAAGCCAGGCTTTCCCGGGGAAGTGGGTGGCCCTGGGCTGCGGGGGCTGCCAGGCCCCACAGGACCCAAAGGAGAAGCCGGACACAAAGGCTTGCCGGGGCTGCCGGGTGTCCCAGGGCTTGTGGGGCCAAAGGGTGAGCCCGGGCTCCCCGGTGCTCAGGGGCTTCAGGGCCCCTCGGGCATCCCAGGCATCGCGGGACCCAGTGGTCCCATCGGCCCCCCCGGGCTGCCAGGGGCGAAGGGCGAGCCAGGCATGCCCGGGCCCCCTGGCTTCCCTGGGGTAGGCAAACCTGGTGCTGCAGGGCTGCAGGGACCCCCGGGAAAACCTGGGGCGCTCGGTCCGCCGGGTCAGCCAGGGCTCCAGGGGCCACCGGGCCCCCCCGGGCCCCCAGGTCCACCAGTCGTCATCCCACCCACTCCACCCGCCGTGGGACAGT